>NC_053435.1:42941854-43296888 GCF_007990345.1 Gossypium hirsutum | reverse complement strand
TCTGACTAGACCCAAAATCAGGCTGTTATAACTCTCCCATCCTTTAGAGATTTTTGTCCCCGAAAATCTTACTAGAAAAGAGATTAGGGTAACGTTATCGTAGTTTCCTCTACCTCATCAAAGAGTCCTCTTCGAGGGCAATACTTCTAGAAGCACTCTGTCATTGATCTAGAATCCATTATCTTAATTTTTCAAATCTATATACTACTTATGTCAGTCTGAAGTTGCTTTCAACTTTCATGAATCACTTTCACTTTTTTCCTTAGAATCACAAATCAATTTCACCTTGTATATCTCTTTCCAATTACCTTTGGACTTTGAAACATAGTGTCGAAGCATATAGTCAAAGATCTGGATTACTCTCTGAATGAACAAATAAGCTACTACTGAGTCTGGTACAACATTTCCTGCATAAGCTCCAGATAATTCATTGCGCGAATTCTATATCGGAGTAATAATAACAGAAATCAGAAACAAAAGTCGCCTAACACTGTAGTACTTTGGTTTACCACTCACTATCACATTTGTGAGGTTCTCAATCTTGCAAAGAAAATGTCGCTTTAGCTTTTTAATTTAGCTAAATTCAGACTTCCATCAAATAAGATTAATCATGTAACCAACACTCACAAAATGAACAAAGGCTTTCCTGTAACATCCTGATTTTCAGGTTTTTCATAATTTTCGAGAATTTGGTAAACTTTTTAAAAAAAACTTGGTATTTGGTAGTGAAAATTCATAGTTGGAATATGTAAATAGGCCTATGGAAGGCCCACGTATTGGCCAAAACCCGAAAGAATTTTTGGATTTTAGACTTAAAGAGTTAGGGGCTTTAGATGGTGGCCTTATTAAAAGATGTGGGTAAAATGTAACACAAAAGAGCCCCTAGAAAAGTTGCTAAGTGACGCCACTAAGGAGCTAAAAAGTGGCGTGTAAGTGGTTGGGGAGAGCCAAGGTTCGATTCTCTAAGCTGGCAATTATGGTGTTCTTTTTTATATCTTGAGCAGGCAGGAGTTGGAAGTTGAATGGAACTCTGTTGGAGAGAGTTTGAATCAGTCAAACGCATGGATTAAGGAGTGATAACGGGAGAGATTTTGAGGATCTGGAGAGAAGCTAGGAGTTGGCCGAATAATGGGAATTAGAGAGGGGATTTCAGAAGAGGAGTATTAGGTTGGTATTTCGGCACTTAGGGACTTAGTTGTGTCGTTTTCTTCTGTGTAAACACCATAGGATTATTCTTTTCTTTCTTTTTTTTTCTTCTTTCTCTAACCGAAACTACCACCCTTTCTATTCATCTTTCTTTCTTTTCTTCTCTAAAACCAGTTACAATTTCCTATCGTTTCATCTACTACTCCCTTTCTTATCTTCACTTTTACCGAAAAGCCAGAAAAGCCGAAACCTGTGAAGATTGGTGTGCCGATTTCTTTTTCACCATCAACCTTATTTTTTCTTCACTTATTCTTCATCTGCTAAACTCTAAACAGTACACAAGGAAGACTGTGGTAAGTATTCATACTCCAACCAATTCAGTAGTATAACTGTTAAGAAAAGCCGAAACCTCCCTATAGTTTAGGAAGGCTTTCGTTTTGAGGTATAGGCCTTACTGGGGCTTTTCATTTGATTTTTATGGTTTGTGTAGTGAAATAGATAACTTTGGAGGAGCAGCAAGGCTTGGGGTATCGACGTGGATAAGCTTGAATTGTATCATCAGACCCGGTGAAGGTAAGTGACTATGGCCATTAGGGGTTCTTTGGCCGAATATGGTAAGGTGGATTTTAGGTTTGATAAGCATGGCTTGTACACTAAGTATGGTGATGGTTAATTGTAGGTTGGCGTGGGAGACTTTGTTAGTGAACGTCACAAAACAGGTGTGTAACAACCCTCGCAGTAGCTTAGGATAATATTCGCAGAAAAGCCGAAATGTCAAAATTCCGGCATTTCGGGAACTTGAGATTTTGCATGTGGTTTTAGATGTGATAAAAACAATACAATCGGTGTTTGGATCAATGGAACAGGTAAGAGCGCAATTCTGTGCACGTTGGTAGGTTGGGACTCAATGGGCTGAAATTGGGCCCAATGGGCTTCCGGGCTTGTTTGGGTGAAATTGATAAAAAATGAAACTTGGATAAATTGCATGTTAACACAGTTAGATCTATTGTAAAAATTGGGTTAAGTGGGCTTAAAGGGCTAAATCGGCATACGTAGGGCCCATTAGGGGTTTTCGGCCCAAAAGCCGAACTTGATAAAATGCATTGAAATCACTGTTAAACACTTGAAAGTAGTGATAGTTATTAAAGAACATGGCAAACACATAATAGTTGGTAAGTTAATGAGATTACCCTTAAAACATGAAAAATGACTGTTTTGCCCCTAGGTAAAAATGACCATTATACCCCTAGGGTTAAATTATGATTAAGATGCATGAAACATTGATATACATGATATGACATGATATGCACATGATATGCTATGATATATTCTCTATATGCATGGGTTGGGTTTGTTATGAATGGAAGAAGTGTGAAAAGGGCTTTGCCCCAGTTTATCGAAAAGGGCTTTGCCTCAGTTATTTAAAGAGGCTAGGCCTCCAGTTGTATGATAAAGCAGCTATGCTGCCAGTGGAGAGTTTGGTTGGGTGGGTTGAGTTACTCCCCACATGGAGAGCTTGGTTGGTACGGGTGCAGAGTAGCGGATGGTGGGTTGAGTAGTCTCCCCAAATGGGCTTGCATACATTCATTGATATTACATGTGTTATGGAAATGGGCCTATGGGCCATACCGTTTACAACAAAGGCTTCGGCTCAGTGATATGATTTACGAAAAGGCTTCGGCCCAGTATATGTTGAGACTGAACTTAGGCTTAGGCCCAGCATGCTGATTTTAGTTTGGGCTCCGAAAAGGGCTTGTTACACACTGAGTTTCCAAACTCACCCTCTTCTCTTTATCTTTACAAGTGAGCCTTGATGTGGAGACTTGGAGCCGGAGGGGATTCAGAGTGGCCATGATGATCGCTTTTTGGACTTTAAAATAAGAAACCGCTTTTCTTTAGTTTATCTTAAATACTATTTATTTTTGGGTTGTAATAAGGCCATTTTAACTATTTTTCTGGGATTATTTTTATTTTTAATAACTCTATAATTTTTTGATAATAATTCATAATGGGTTAGAATTAGGGCGCGTTTTCAAAATGTTATTCGTTTTCAAAACAACGCAATGATACAACTAACCGGTTTATCAAATCTATCTACTTAAAGGAATTTCAACTCGTTTACCAAAGTGTGGCAATGGTTGTGGGCATGTCTAGGTTTGGATCCAATCGAAAGCTTGGTACTTAAGTAGCCTTCATGGCTCACCTCCTCTATTTCGGATACCTACCTGGGGCACAGCTTCTATTCACTTTGTTAACTTAGCAAAAGACAATCTTTTAAAACATTAAAATGAATCATGGGTTTTTAAAACTTCAATGTGACACGTCGGATTCGGCCATAACGTCTGGCCGGGTTTGGGGTGTTACATTTAGTGGTATCAGAGCCAAGTTGCAACAACTCGGCTGTGGGTTTTTAACGGGTCATAAATCAAGAATTTCACAACAAAGGTATTTTAAATCAATTTTAAATTTTTCTTTTCTGTGATCAAATACATTTTTTTTTGTTTGGAGAAAGAAGTTGCACACTGAATCCCCGGCACCAAGTCTGTAAGTATAATTTCCTTTGCGTTATGTGATATTGATATGATGCTATGGATAGAACTGAGACCCTACTATGATACTTTAGATAGGGTAGAGCTGTAAAACGGTAGGAATGAGACTGTAGCTAGGCTACGACGTCGCGAAAACAATCCTTAAACTGCTATATTTCCATAAGACATCTCGTAATAAGCAATTGAAATATTAAACTAATGTCATAAAATTCGTAATCAGATAATTCGATATGAGTACAAGAGGAACTCGTGGACGAGGCCGCGGACGTAGTCATGAAAGGGTGCAACCTGAATCTTCATCCTCAGGGCATAGGCCAGCTGGGGAGGCATTCGTGCCACAGGCAACTGAGACTGGGTCATATGATCGGGCTGCGAGGGACGATGCTTTTTCCCAAGCAATGTTAAGGGTTTTGGAAAGGGTTGCTGGAGCTAGCACCGAGACAGTAAATAGGGGGATCCATCTCTGAGCGACTCCGGGCTAACAGAGCGGAGGTTTTTAGGGGCGTATCTAGAGTAGCCCCAAATGTACTGAATATTGGCTAGAAGCAACAGAGCGAATTATGGACGACCTAGATTGCTCTGTGGAGCAAAAGCTAAAGGGAGCCGTGTCGTTGCTACGAGATGAGGCATACCGATGGTGGATCACTATAAGGGAGAGTACCCCGATCGAACGAGTAACCTGGGAACTGTTCAAGACTGCTTTTAAGGGGAGGTACGTTGGAGCTAGTTATGTGGATGCCCATCGAAAGGAATTTTTGAATCTGGCTCAGGGTAATAAGACTGTTACGGAGTATGAGGTGAAATTCTTGAGGCTGAGTTGATATGCTAGCGGGATAGTTGTGATCGAATATGAGCGCAGTGTTCGGTTCGAGGATGGCCTCCACGATGAACTTAGGGTGCTGATAGCTCCACAGAGGGAGCGTGATTGCATTGGTAGAAAAGGCTAAGATAGCCGAGGAAGTAAAACGAACTGAATGGCAGAATCGTGAGAGGGATCGACCCAGATTTAGAAGGGATTCTGGACCCTCAGGTGCTGCAAATAGGAATGTTAAAAGAGCTAGAATGGAGGAACTGGTTCGAGCAGTTCCAGTGAATACCTTTAGACCGCAGGCTTGTAGGGATTGTGGCAGAGTGCATATGGGGAAGTGCTGGAAATGAATTGCAGCATGTTTTCGATGTGGGTTAAAGGAAAATAAGTTCAGAGAGTATCATCGGAGAGCAGCTCAGGATCAAGATGCAGAGCAAAGAGGTATCCAACAGCCGCAAGGAGGACCACCACCATAGAGAGGCCGTGGGCAAAGTAGGGGTGGTAATGGTAATAGACGTGGACGTGGGGCACCTGGCAGGGGTACTGGACATGTTGAAGCTCGATAGCCAGCGTTGGTTTATGCCGCACGGCATCGTAAGGAGGGTGATGCTCTTGATGTTATAACCGGTACGGTCTTCATTCATAGCACGCCTACACTACTTTGATTGATGTGGGTTCCACTCATTCGTATGTTGCCTGTAATGTGTCTGAGGCGTTGGGTGAGCTTCCTGAGGAGACTGTGAGTGGGGTATCAGTGATAAGTCCTTTAGGACACTCGGTTAAGGTAGATAAACTCTTTAAGGAGGTGCCTTTAGAGACACAAGGTAGGATATTTGTAGGAGATTTGATGGAGCTACCATTGGGGGATTTTGATCTTATCTTGGGAGTGGACTAGCTAACTAAGCATAGGGCAATGTTGGATTGTGCTGTTAAGAGAATGGTGCTAAGAACTGCCAAGGATGAGGAGATAATGGTCATAGGGGAGCGAAGGAACTATTTTTCCAATGTTGTCTCGGCTTTAAGGGCTGAGAGGTTGCTTCGGAAAGGATGTGAGGCGTTTTTAGCATTTGTGAATCAAGCTGAACCTGAGGGGATGACTGTGGAGTCAGTTAGGACCATCAAAGAATTTTAAGATGTATTTCTGGAAGAACTTGCTAGACTACCTGCGAACAGAGAAGTCGAGTTTGGAATCGACTTGTTACCTGGAACGGCTCCAGTATCCATTGTACCTTATTGGATGGCACCAAAGGAGTTGGTGGAACTGAAAGCTCAGATCCAAGAACTGTTGAATAGAGGGTTTATAAGACCAAGTGTTTCTCCGTGGGGCGCACCAGTGTTGTTCGTAAAGAAGAAAGATGGGACCATGCAAATGTGTATTGACTATCGGCAGTTGAACAAACTGACAATCAAGAACAAGTATCCTTTGCCAAGAATCGACGATCTCTTTGACCAACTGAGAGGAGCCTCGATATTTTCTAAGATCAACCTTCAGTCAGGTATCATCAGTTGAGAGTCAAAGAAGAGGATATACATAAGACGACATTCAGAACACGATATGGTCATTACGAGTTTTTGGTTATGCCCTTTGGCCTGACTAACGCATCGGCGTCATTCATGGATTTGATGAATTGAGTGTTCCAGCCATACTTGGATCAGTTCGTAGTCATTTTTATCGATGATATCTTGGTGTACTCAGAAACGGAAGAGAAGCATGATGAGCATCTTCGTATTGTGCTGCAAGTGCTAAGGGAAAGGCAACTTTATGCAAAGTTTAGTAAGTGTGAGTTTTGGTTGAATGAAGTAACTTTCTTGGGGCATGTTGTGTCTGCTAAGGGAATCAAGGTAGACCCTCGGAAGATTGAGGCGATTCTGGAGTGGAAGCCACCGAGGTCAGTAACAGAAATCCAAAGTTTTCTGGGGTTGGCAGGCTATTATAGAAGATTTGTGGAAGGATTTTCTGTGTTGGCAGCACCGTTAACGAAACTTATAAGGAAGGGAGCACCATTTGTTTGGACAAGTAAGCAGCAAGAGGCTTTTGAGAAGTTAAAGAAGGTTCTGACTGAGGCACCAGTGTTGATTCAGCCAGAGTCTGGTAAGGATTTCATTGTATACAGTGATGCGTCACATGTAGGTTTGGGCTGTGTTTTGATACAAGAGGGTAAAGTGGTCGCTTATGCTTCACGGCAGCTTAAGCCTCATGAGGTAAACTATCCTACTCATGACTTGGAGATGGCAGTGGTGATTTTTGCGCTTAAGATATGGAGGCACTACTTGTATGGGGAGAGATGCATTATCTATACGGATCATAAGAGTCTTAAGTACTTGTTCACTCAAAAGGAGTTGAATCTTAGACAACGAAGGTGGATAGAGTTGTTAAAGGACTATGACTGTTCGATTGAGTACCATCCAGGTAAGGCAAATGTCGTGGCTGATGTGTTGAGTCGTAGAACTGTGGCAGAATTGAAGGCAATGTTTGCTCGTTTAAGCTTGTATGACGATGAAAGCTTATTGGCAGAGTTACAAGTGAGACCGACTTGGGTGGAGCAGATTAAGAAGCAACAGTTGGTGGATGAGTTGTTGGGTTGTCGATTTCAGCAAGCTGAGAAGGGCGAGAATCCAGACTTTGGATTAAATGGTGATGGGGTTCGTTGTTTTCGAGGAAGAATTTGTATGCCGAAGGACTCTGATTTGAGGTTGATGATTCTGAAAGAGGTATATGGTGGACCTTGTGCTATGCATCCAGGAGGGAGTAAGATGTATCGAGACTTGTGAGAGCTATATTGGTGGCCTGGGCTTAAGCGAGAAGTGACCAAATTTGTGGGGAAATGTTTGACGTGTCAACAAGTAAAGGCCGAGCATCAACTGCCTTCAGGATTGTTACAGCCAGTAAAGATACCACTTTGGAAGTGGGAAAGGGTAACTATGGATTTTGTAAGTGGTTTGCCGTTGGCACCTTCCAAGAAGGACTCAGTTTGGGTAATTGTGGATAGGCTGACAAAATCTGCCCATTTCATACCTGTCCGAATCGATTACTCACTTCAGAAGTTGGCCAAGTTGTATGTGGCAGAGATAGTGCGGTTGCATGGAGTGCCAGTATCAATAATTTCTTACTGAGACCTAAGGTTTACATCTTGGTTTTGGCAGAAGATGCACGAGGCGTTGGGAACGCGATTGGATTTTAGTACGGCTTTTCACCCTCAGTCGGATGGGCAGTCAGATAGGGTCATTCAGATCCTAGAAGATATGTTGAGGGGTTGTGTTATCGACTTTAGGGGCAGTTGGGAGGATTACTTGCCATTGGCGGAGTTCGCGTATAACAAAAGTTACCAAGCAAGTATTCAGATGGCTCCTTACGAGGCACTGTATGGGCGAAGGTTTCGTTCGCCTACTTGTTGGGCAGAGTTGGGGGAAAGGCAAGTACTTGGACCAGATTTGGTAGCAGAGACTGAAGACAAAGTTAAGGTGATCAGGAATCGGCTAAAAGAGGCAGCAGATCGACAAAAGTCTTTTGCTGACCTAAAGCGTAAGGATATCGAGTATGTTGTAGGGGACACGGTGTTTTTGAAGGTTTCACCGTGGAAGAAGATCTTGAGGTTTGGCAAGAAGGGCAAGTTGAGTCCACGGTTCATTAGGCCTTATCGAATCCTTAAGCGGATAGGGCTGGTGGCTATTCAGCTAGAGTTACCTCCAGAGCTGGATTGTATTCATGACGTCTTTCATGTGTCCATGCTAAGGCGATATCGTTCTGACCCTACTCATATCGTGCCAGTTGTAGAAATCGAGGTACAATCGGATTTGACCTTCGAAGAAAAACCTGTGTAGATACTCGGTCGCGATGTCAAGGTGTTGAGAAGGAAGTCATCGCATTGGTGAAGGTACTTTGGAGAAACCATGGCAAAGAAGAACCTACTTAGGAGACAGAGGAGATGATGCGTCAACAGTGCCCTCAACTGTTTGGATCAGGTAAAATTTCGAGGCCGAAATTTCTTTAAGGAGGGTAGAGTTGTAACATCCTGATTTTTGGGTTTTTCGTAATTTTTGAGAATTTGGTAAAGTTTAAAAAAAAAAACTTGGTATTTGGTAGTGAAAATTCATAGTTGGAATATGTAAATAGGCCTATGGAAGGCCCACATGTTGGCCAAAACCCGGAAGAATTTTTGGATTTTAGACTTAAAGAGTTAGGGGCTTTGGATGGTGGCCTTATTAAAAGATGTGGGTAAAATGTAACATAAAAGAGCCCCTGGCAAAGTGGCTAATTGATGCCACTAAGGAGCTAAAAAGTGGCGAGTAAGTGGTTGGGGAGATTCAAGGTTCAATTCTCTAAGCTGGCAATTATGGTGTTCTTTTTATATCTTGAGCAGGCAGGAGTTGGAAGTTGAATGGAACTCTGTTGGAGAGAGTTTGAATCAGTCAAACGCATGGATTAAGGAGTGATAAGGGGAGAGATTTTGGGGATCTAGAGAGAAGCTAAGAGTTGGCGGAATAATGGGAATTAGAGAGGGGATTTCGGAAGAGGAGTATTAGGTTGGTATTTCGGCACTTAGGGACTTAGTTGTGCCGTTTTCTTTTGTGTAAACACCATAGGATTATTCTTTTCTTTCTTTTTTTTTCTTCTTTCTCTAACCGAAACTACCACCCTTTCCATTCATCTTTCTTTCTTTTCTTCTCTAAAACCAGTTACAATTTCCTTTCGTTTCATCTACTACTCCCTTTCTTATCTTCACTTTTACCGAAAAGCCAGAAAAGCCGAAACTTGTGAAGATTGGTGTGCCGATTTCTTTTTGACTATCAACCTTCTTTTCTATTCACTTATTCATCATCTGCTAAACTCTAAACAGTACACAAGGAAGACTGTGGTAAGTATTCATACTCCAATCGATTCAGTAGTATAACTGTTAAGAAAAGCCGAAACCTCCCTATAGTTTAGGGAGGCTTTCATTTTGAGGTATAGGCCTTACTGGGGCTTTTCATTTGATTTTTATCGTTTGTGTAGTGAAATAGATAACTTTGGAGGAGCAGCAAGGCTTGGGGTATCGACGTGGATAAGCTTGAATCGTATCATCAGACCCGGTGAAGGTAAGTGACCTATGGCCATTAGGGGTTCTTTGGCCGAATATGGTAAGGTGGATTTTAGGTTTGATAAGCATGGCTTGTACACTAAGTATGGTGATGGTTAATTGTAGGTTGGCGTGGGAGACTTTGTTAGTGAAACGTCACAAAACAGGTGTGTAACAACCCTCGTAGTAGCTTAGGATAATATTCGCAGAAAAGCCGAAATGTCAAAATTTTGGCATTTCGGGAACTTGAGATTTTGCATGTGGTTTTAGATGTGATAAAAACAATACAATCGGTGTTTGGATCGATGGAATAGGTAAGAGCGCAATTCTGTGCACGTTGGTAGGTTGGGCCTCAATGGGCTGAAATTGGGCCCAATAGGCTTTCGGGCCTGTTTGGGTGAAATTGATATAAAATGGAACTTGGATAAATTGCATGTTAACACAGTTAGATCTGTTGTAAAAATTGGGTTAAGTGGGCTTAAAGGGCTAAATCGGCATACGTAGGGCCCATTAGGGGTTTTCGGCCTAAAAGCCGAACTTGATAAAATGCGTTGAAATCACTGTTAAACACTTGAAAGTAGTGATAGTTATTAAACAGCATGGTAAACCCATAATACTTGGTAAGTTTACGAGATTACCCTTAAAATATGAAAAAAGACTGTTTTGCCCCTAGGTAAAAATGATCATTATACCCCTAGGGTTAGATTATGATTAAGATGCATGAAACATTGATATACATGATATGACATGATATGCACATGATATGTTATGATATGCACATGATATGCTATGATATATTCTCTATATGCATGGGTTGGGTTTGTTATGAATGGAGGAAGTGTGAAAAGGGCTGTACCCCAGTTTATCGAAAAGGGCTTTGCCCCAGTTATTTAAAGAGGCTAGGCCTCCAGTTATATGATAAAGCAGCTATGCTACCAGTGGAGAGTTTGGTTGGGTGGGTTGAGTTACTCCCCACATGGAGAGCTTGGTTGGTATGGGTGGAGAGTAGCGGATGGTGGGTTGAGTAGTCTCCCCAAATGGGCTTGCATACATTCATTGATATTACATGTGTTATGGAAATGGGCCTATGGGTCATACCGTTAACAACAAAGGCTTCGGCCCAGTGATATGATTTATGAAAAGGCTTTGGCCCAATAACCGTTAAACAAAAGGCTTCGGCCCAGTATATGTTGAGACTGAACTTGGGCTTAGGCCCAGCATGCTGATTTTAGTTTGGGCTTCGAAAGGGGCTTGTTGCACACTGAGTTTCCAAACTCACCCCCTTCTCTTTATCTTTACAAGTGAGCTTTGATGTGGAGACTTGGAGCCGGAGGGGATTCAGAGTGGCCATGATGATCGCTTTTTGGACTTTACAATATGAAACAGGTTTTCTTTAGTTTATCTTAAATACTATTTATTTTTGGGTTGTAATAAGGCCATTTTAACTATTTTTCTGGGATTATTTTTATTTTTAATAACTCTATAAATTTCTGATAATAATTCATAATGGGCTAGAATTAGGGCGCATTTTCAAAATGTTATTCGTTTTCAAAACAACGCAACGATACAAGTAATCGGTTTATCAAATCTATCTACTTAAAGGAATTTCAACTCGTTTACCAAAGTGTGGCAATGGTTGTGGGCATGTCTAGGTTTGGATCCAATCGAAAGCTTGGTACTTAAGAAGCCTTCATGGCTCACCTCCTCTATTTCGGATACCTACTTGGTGCACAGCTTCCATTCACTTTGTTAACTTAGCAAAAGACAATATTTTAAAACACTAAAATGAATCATGGGTTTTTAAAACTTCAATGTGACACGTCGGATTCGGCCATAACGTCTGGGCTGGGTTTGGGGTGTTACATTTCCATTCAAGCATCTACAACTATATCTACTTCCCCAAAGTTTAATCGTTAACTATTCACAATCTTTCAATAATTCAAGCCATCAACGTGTCTTAATTTTTAGATTTTTCTATAACATTAGATCTTTATACTCTTGGAATCAAGAAGCACATGACATTTTTCATCGAACAAATGATGTCATCAAATTCTCAACACGGACATTCTACCGGCTAACTCTAAGCCACTCTTCAAACAATTCTTTTAGTAAGACTTTAACCATCTAAAAGCATAAATGGTCACTTTACATTCTAGTATTAAACACATTCCAATCCGTTCGATAGTGCACCGCTGAAAAATCACGAATTCTTTACTCAATTCAAATAGAACCCAGAACCAGTGCTTCGGTTAATAACACTTTCAACAGTTTTCAACTTTGCTAACATGCAACAGACCATTCAAACTTTCTCAAATGTGATAACTTTATCAATCGGAACAACTTTAACTCATAACGGCATCATTCGATTAGAATAAATCTAATAAGTATATCTCTTTATTACACTTTCTAGAATATGAATTCTTCCTTCAAACTGCTCGTGTATTCACCCATGAATGTACAGTATTTTATTTTCATACCTAAGGATAAACTTAAATGCATATAATTCAAATTGCCTTTCAACTTACCAACTCGCTTAGATAAAATCAACTGAGTCGACTTCGATTATCAAATAATAACAAATCAAAATACTCCTTTCTTCATGCTGTTAAACGACTCAAACATACAATCTTTTATAATTCCCTTAACATGCTAAACAAAGATCTTTACAACTGCATTAGTTCGGGAAAACAAAATATCCTGATTGAACTCATTGACCTTAATCAAACTTACCTAAGAAAAGAAGACCATCATACAATTTGAGCTTGAGCTTCCACTATCTATACCTTTGCCAATGTCAATTCCTTTCACGAGAATTAGAGAAATCCTGATACCAGAATCACCACGTTCCTATGATTAAACCAGAAATACACCCATAATAGTCATAGTTATCACAAATCAAAGAACACACTATAAAGATAAGCCATGATTGATAATTTACGAAATAAGGATGATAAGAAAATTGAGATAAAGAAATCGAAGATGCGAATACCATACTGGAATTCTGAGAACGTAACTCATAAGAAATAATAAAGATCTTGATGATTCCTCGGAGAAAACTAAAAGAAAAACAATGCTTACATGCTCTGGAATCAATTGTAACAGAGATAATATATTTTCCAAATATATATATAAAACAAAACAACATTCAGTAGAAATAGAAGAATAGCCTCAAATAAATTTTCACCATCAACTTTTATTCCAAATATAATAAAATAGAACCCCAAAGTAAGAGAGATAATATATGTTGATCATCAACTAACCAAACCAACAATGCTTTCATCTAACATTATAATCGGTTAGCATTCTCATACGATAAGAATTTCATCAGAAAGCGAACAATCACATATATCTCTGAGGATAAATGAATATATAAAATACCCAGGAGAGATCATCATAATCTATTCAATTTCAAGTATTACAGTCAAACATCTTTACGATTCAAATATCATTTCTCTGACTAATTCTATCATCACTAATCCAAAATTCATTCATTCATTAACGAAAATCAATCTGGAAGAAATTCCAGAAAATACATACCTTAGATATCATACCTAAATGAGTCGACTAGCTAAGATGAACTCTTTCTTTAACCAAGGCATTGCGAAACCCAAATGATTTTTAGAATAACTTGGCCTCTTTTCTAAAACTGTATTCACTTGCCAAAATATTTTCAACTCTGACCATATTATTAGTTATTTCGCTACTGAACATCTTTAATCTCTCACATGTGAGCTCATTCAACATAAATCTCGTGAAATTTCGTTATTGTAACATCTCGAATTAGGGCCTAGTCAGAACAGTGGTTTTGGGACCACAAATCCGACGTAAGAAAATTTATTTTTATTATATTTTTATGGTCTATGATTTCACAGAATGAGTTCTTGAAAATTTTGTTCGAAAATTTTGATGTTTGGACATTCAATTTGGTCAAAAGGACTAAATTGTAAAAAGTGAAAAAGTTGAGTTCCACATGTTAGAAGTGTCCAATTTTTATGAGTTTTTAAATTGGAGGTCCTTAAATGGTAATTAGACCATTGGTTAATTTTTGGACAAAAATAGACATGAAATGGTTGTAATAAAACATTTTTAAGTTAGGGGCATTTTGGTAATCTAATAATTAAAAGAATTAAAAAGGAAAATAAGCCAAAATTGGCTATCATCTTCTCCATCCAGCTGAAACTAGCATGGAAACCATGGCTAGGGTTTGGTTCAGGTTCGAAGCTCCTTTGTAAGTGATATCGAGCCCCGTTTTTAATGTTCTTTACATTTTTGAAGTCTCGGTAACATGATCTACTCATTTCTGCCATTATTTTGAGGTAGGGTTTATGTTTAAAAATTTACACATGAGTAACATGCTTGTATTTTGATTTCTAATGGTATAAAATGAGTGTTGGGTGTTAAATAAACGATTTTTACTAAGTGATTTTCGACGAAAACGTCCAAAATAACTGTTTTGTAAAAGTTGTAAAAATGGTATAAAAGGGTGTTATGATGAGAAGGTTAGTTTGATATATTTATGAAAATGGTTTGGATAGGCCTATAGAATGGGAAAATTGAATAAAAATCACTTTATGAGCCTAGGGGCAAAAGTGTAATTTAGACAAAGTTTAGGGGCAAAAGTGTAATTTTGAAAAAATATTATTTTGGGTCAATTTGAATAATGTGAGTCCTAAATAGGCTATATTTGAAATGATAGATCAAGGAAATCGAGGTTCGGGCTTAAATAGGGAAAATACAAGTTTTAGACTAAAATGGTAATTTTGCCATTTTTGTATTCGAGGTAAGTTTGCATGATTTAATAAGCATATTATTCATGTTATTATTGTTATACATGAAATATATCTTGCTATGATTGTATTGAATTTGACGTTAATGGACATTTGTTGGAAATTGACATTTTAAATGAAATGAATAAGTTTGTATGAAAACTAGGTGATATGTTATTTTTATTGTGTGGACTAATGCCCAAATAAACATGAAAATGTGTTGAATTGAATGTACATTGCATGATCATCTATGCATATTGATATACTTGATGAATAGAGAAAATTCTCGGTTGAATAAAAATGGATATCCGGTGGATAAATCATTGTTTACGTGACATGAGATCCTGTATGTGTTGCAGAAAAGGATTTAGCCTGGACGGGTAATCCGTTGATCTCAATATAGAAAGGATCTAGCCCGAATGGGTGTTCCTTAAGTGATCGAGCCTCCCGAAGAATATGGGTGCATTATGGAATTAGCCCAGACGGGTAATCCGATTAAGGACTAGATTTAGCCTGGACTGGTGATTCAGATCCATGCTTATGAGAGTGTATGTCATTGTAAGGGATTTAGCCTAGACTGGTGATCCCGACAACACTCTGTGAGTTATGATACGGGGGATTTAGCAATGATTCGTAATCTCACCGTAATGAGTGAGGTTCGAGGGAGTGTGTACTTGAAATGATCACTTGCATGACTTGACGATAAATATGATATCCATCGAGATTTTGAGGAATTCAACGGGAATTAATATGAGAAATGGAATGAAAATACTTGAAATGATGAACTCATCTATGCTTAGATGATACTAATATGATGTATATGATTGTCATGTTTGGATGAGTGGTGGTGCTAAGAGATAGCACAAGTACGTACTCGAAACCCATGAGCACGTGTTTGCCATGTGAAATGAAATGGACTTGTGATAAGAGTGCAAATGAATGAGTGATATTTATGAGAATAATTTTTATGACAAATTTGTGATGTTTATCATTATGTTGCACAAAGACAGATTAGTACAATAGCAGTGGTCTAAATTTGAAAATCCACCAAAAATATTGAAAATTGAATTAAAGGCTGGGTATAGTATGAAATTAAAGCTTATCAAGTCTAGTTTTAGATAGAGGAAACAGTGTAAGTAAAGGAATCCCATATGATGAGATATTCAAATTTTTGTGAAATAGGGCTAAAGTGATCTCGGAGTCCCCTGTCTTAACTTTGGAAAATCATTAAAAACTATACAAAAATGATTATGGGTTATAATTTATATGCCTAAAATCTTCAATGAGTTTATTTTCAAAGGAAATAGACAGAAGCATCATCCGAGTCTCATACTATGAGATAATTAATTCATTGTGAAGAGAGGCGGAACTACCAGACAGCAAAATAGGGGTAAATTTAGGGAATAAAATGTACTTATTGGCTCAACCAAAAATTCTGAAAATTTTATGGTAAGAAGATATGTGAGTCTAATTTCAGGGAAAATTAACGGTTCTCAATTCAAAGTTTTGTAGCTCTGGATACAAATAATTTAGTAACCATGATTCAAGAAAATAGCTTGACTAGACATTGAATAAATAGAAAGAAATTAAAAATAGCATGTTATCACATTACTTATTATTTTTCATGCGAGCTTTCTAAGCGTAAATCTTACTCCCTCCTTTCCATTTCCTTAGTGTTTTCAGGTCGGCTGGGGTTGAAGATCGTTGGAGGCAGCATCTCATTATCGATACATCATCTTTGGAATATTAATATATATATGCTAGCGATTCCAAGTGAGTGGCATGTATAGGGACTTAGTTTTATGATAGATGTTGTTATGAGTAGCCAAATGTATTGGCTTATAATGATTCATTGTATATAGCCATGAGATGTGGCTTATAATGATTATGGATTGTAAGCCTATTTATCCATATTAAGTCCTAATGTTTGTGATGTGGATATGCTTGTTGAAAGTGCATGTTGGTGTATAACATGTGTGTATGATGAATGCTTCATGACCAATCGAACCGGTCATTACTATGAGAAAATGCATGATATAGAAAAAAACAAATATGATGATGTTGATTGAACTTGAATGCTTAAGGTCTAATGATACAAATGATAAGTGAATAATTCTAGACTATTAGTAAAGGTGGTGCAATAGTAAGATTAATGGTCATGGATGCTTGCATCTAGACTTAATATTGCACGAGTATGAAAAATACGTGAATAATGACATGTTAATGTTAAGAATATATCTTAATGAAGGAGGTTAAATCATTAAAATGATGCCATGATATGTGTCCTTAATATATGTAATGAATTTTGGAAATTAAGGGTAACACAAAGGCTTGGAAAATATCCTAAGTGTTAGTCACACGAGCAGAGACATGGCCATGTGTCTCAGCCGTATGGAGGGTAGGGCCTAGCACATGGGCATGCGGCTTGACCGTGTGGTTCATTTTGTATGTTGACGTCAGAGTCAGAGAGTTACACGGCTTGAGAACATGGGCACACACGGGCGTGTCCCTGTGTCCACACGGGCGTGTGGCTCGCTTCATGGAAAAAATTTCATAAATTTTCCCGAACTTTCCAAAGTTCTCGGTTTAGTCCTTAATTTCTTTCATAGCACGTTTAAGGCCTTATAGGCCCAAATAATGGAATTTAAGATAGAAATTGAAAAGTTTTAAATTTGAACAAAATTTTATAGCTCGGATTGCTTGATTGTTTGCATTTAAGTCCGATAACACCTCGTATCCTGTCTCAACATTAGACATGGGTAGGGGGTGTTACATTTAGTGGTATCAGAGCTATAGTTTAGTCAGTTCTTAGACTAATCTAGCATGAATTAGAGTCTAGCTATACATGCCACCGATCTGTGATAGTGTGATGTCTCCTGGCATAAATGAGAACCATCTTGTTTGGATAAAGGTACTCTCCAACCGAGCTACACCGACCATGTTAAATGTGATGCTAAGGTATTCGGGTAAAGTATAGTCATGATAAGCCTGGATTCAGAAAATTATGAATAAAATTTTATGATATGTGTGATAACATGTGAGATGAAAGTTCATGTTACGATGAGTACTTATGCTTGTTTGATATTCATATGATATTGTGCACTTGACTTGTTTGATTAAGTGAATCTGATAGAAAGAAATTCATAAAGGTATGAATAAAGGTTTACAATATTATGTTACGGGTAAAAATGTCATTGTCCCGATTGGACATTGAATGTTGATGGATTGCAATGATATCCATGAGTGAGATAAAGGGATATATTGTAATGAGTTTATCTATGTTTAATTAACAGCCCTATGATGTATATGACTGATTTCTTGAGTGAACGTATGTATTTGAGTAACTCACCAGCCTTATTAATAGAACGAATGTTCGTGTATGCTTTTTTGAATAAGTATGATTGGCAAACTTGCATAGCTTAAATAAATGTGCTAAGTTGATTGAATCGAGTTATATGACTATAATGATATGTATATGATGATGTGTTGGATAAGAGCTTAGATTGTAGTACACTCATCTATGTTTGTAAAAATGTTACTATAATGATTAAATAGTGTCATATGTATATGCGTATGAGAGACAAGTTAGGGATCTTATGACCCCACCCCCTTTCCAGAGTGGTGTTTATAAAGGATTTTACGAGATTTGTAGGATAAGTTCCCAATTGTGAAACCAAAGAGTTCAGCTATGGAGCGATTATAAATATGGTCATAGTTTGTGAATGAATTGATAAGTAAAGATAGAACTAGAAAGGTATCAGGTTGATTTAAAGATTATTCGATTTACGAAATATCGTAATGAGAGGAGAAATTATCTTTGGTAAATCGACTAATTGAAAGAATGTGATAACCAGAATTCCTTTTGAACTTATTTTCTTTAGTGAAAGAAATATTATGGGATTAGTAATAACAGAAATAATTGAAGGAATAATATTTGAAATGTATGACATTTGAGTGTAACAGCTTACAATGAGTGGATTATGATTGTTTCTCTTGAGGTACCCTAAGGATTCATTTGTTCTCGGAAGTGTTATTATGACTTTCTATCTTCTGATAAATTGTTATTGTACAAGGATTTTTTCTAATCTTGATGTTTGACGAAAGCATTGATAACTTGATTAGTTTATAATCGATGTTGTTTTATTTCTCTTGGGTATTCTGTTACATTTCGTCTATTGAGACTTTATGAGAAAATACACATGACATTATATTTCTGTTTCTTCTAATTATTGCTCTGTTTGACATATATACATATATGGGAAGTATATTATTCTTGTCGTATCTATTCCTAGTGGGTCTGAATGATGTATTCTTCTGGATTTCTTGTCTCTAAGGAATTATCAAGATCTTTTATGTTTTCTTATGAGTTTTGTCCATGATCTACCAATATTTATTGTAACTTGGGTAGAAAATGTGATTTCAAGTGCTTGGGTAGAAAATCTCGAGCTTATACAGAGAGTTTGCAAGAAAATTCACAGGAGTGATGTGTTGGTGCTCGAGTTTGGAACTCGACATTTCTGATCCTTGTATTTGGATACATGAATTGTTATTAGGATTATTCTTATCTTTGAAAAAGAAAGATGTTTTGTGGCTTGTTGTTGAATGTTTGATGAAATCTGCAAATCATTTCGGTATGTGTTGAATTCTCGCTTACCGGATCAATGAAATCATGTATCTTCAAGATTGCTAGATTTCCTAATGTGTTAGTTCTCTTTAAACGGATTGAGATCAAGATCTTGTTGATGTGTCGCAATGGCGAAGAATTGCTCATGACTCTAGTATGAGAAATTAAAGAGCGAAGTGTTAAGCATAGCCTGAGTAAAAGTTCTTTAGCAATGATTGTGTGATAGTAGAGTTTATGTGAAAACCAAACCACTCTTCTGGTAAGATTTTCGACAACGAAAATCCCTAAAAGGGGAGAATTGTAACATCTCGAATTAGGGCCTAGTCAAAACAGTGGTTTTGGGACCACAAATCTGACGTAAGAAAATTTATTTTTATTATATTTTTATGGTCTATGATTTCACGGAATGATTTCTTGAAAATTTCGTTCGCAAATTTTGATGTTTGGGCACACAATTTGGTCAAAAGGACTAAATTGTAAAAAGTAAGTTGAGTTCCACATGTTAGAAGTGTCCAATTTTATGAGTTTTTAAATTGGAGGTCCTTAAATGGTAATTAGACCATTGGTTAATTTTTGGACAAAAATAGACATGAAATGGGTGTAATAAAACATTTTTAAGTTAGGGGCATTTTGGTAATCTAATAATTAAAAGAATTAAAAAGGGAAAATAAGCCAAAATTGGCTATCATCTTCTCCATCCAGCCGAAACTAGCATGGACATCATGGCTAGGGTTTGGTTCAAGCTTCGAAGCTCATTTGTAAGTGATCCCGAGCCCCGTTTTTAATGTTCTTTACATTTTTGAAGTCCCGGTAACATGATCTACTCATTTCTACCATTATTTTGAGGTAGGGTTTATGTTTAAAAATTAACCCATGAGTGACATGCTTGTATTTTGATGTCTAATGGTAGAAAATGAGAGTTGGGTGTTAAATAAATGACTTTTATTAAGCTATTTTTGACGAAAATGTCCAAAAGGACCGTTTTGTAAAAGTTGTAAAAATGGATAAAAAGGTGTTATGATGAGAATTGTAGTTTGCTATAGTTATAAAAATGGTTCGGTTAGGCCTATAGAATGGGAAAATTGAATAAAAATCACTTTACGAGGGAAAATATAAATTTTGGACTAAAATGATAATTTTTTCATTTTTGTATTCGAGGTAAGTTCACGTGATTTAATAAGCATATTATTCGTGTTATTATTGTTATACATGAAATATATCTTGCTATGATTGTATTGAATTTGATGTTAATGGACATTTGATGGAAATTGACATTTTAAATGAAATGAATAAGTTTGTATGAAAACTAGGTGATATGTTATTTTTATTGTATGGACTAATGCCCACATAAACATGAAAATGTGTTGAATTGAATTTATATTGCATGATCATCTATGCATATTGATATACTTGATGAAAAGAGAAAATTCCTGGTAGAATAAAAAAGGATATCCGATTGATAAATCATTGTTTACATGACATGAGATCCTGCATGTGTTGCAGAAAAGGATTTAGCCCGGACGAGTAATCCATTAATCTCAATATAGAAAGGATCAAGCCTAGATGGGTGTTCCTTAAGTGATCGAGCCTCCCGAAGAATATGGGTGCATTAAGGATTTAGCCCAAACGGGTAATCCGATTAAGGACTAAATTTAGCCTGGACTGGTGATTCAGATCCGCGCTTATGAGAGTGTATGTCATTGTAAGGGATTTAGCCTGGACTGATAATCCTGACAACACTCTGTGAGTTATGATACGGAGGAGTTAGCCTTGACTGGTAATCCCGCCGTAATGAGTAAGGTTCACGAGAGTGCGTACTTAAAATGATCACTTGCATTACTTGACGATAAATGTGATATCCATCGAGATTCCGAGGAATTCAACGGGAATTAATATGAGAAATAGAATGGAAATGCTTGAAATGATAAACTCATCTATGCTTAGATGATACTAGTATGATGTATATGATTGTCATGTTTGGATGAGTGGTGGTGCTAAGAGATAGTACAGGTACGTACTCGAAACCCATGAGCATTTGTTCGCCATGTGAAATGAAATGGACTTGTGATAAGAGTGCAAATGAATGAGTGATATTTATGAGAATAATTTCCATGACAAATTTGTGATAGTTATCATTATGTTGCACTAAGACAAATTAGTAGAATAGCAGCGGTTTGAATTTGAAAATCCACCAAAAATAGTGAAAATTAAGTTAGAGGATGAGTAAAAGATTAAATTAAAGTTTATTGAGTCTAGTTTCAGATAGAGGAAACAGTGTAAGACAAGGATCTCATATGATGAGATATTTGAATTTTTGTGAAATAGGTTCAGAGTGATCTCGGACTCCCCTTACTTAATTTCTAAAATCATTAAAAATTGTACAAAAATGATTAGAGGTTATAATTTATATGCTTAAAATTATTAATGAGTCTATTTTCAAGATAAATAGTCAGAAGCATCATTTGAGTCACGTACTATGAGATAATTAATTCATAGTAAAGAGAGGTCGGAACTGCCAGACAGCGAAATAAGGGTAATTTGAAGGAATAAACTGTACTTATTGGTTCGACAAAAAATTCTGAAAATTTTATGGTAAGAATATATGTGAGTTTAGTTTTAGGGAAAAGTAACGGTTCTCAATTTGGAGTTCCTTAGCTCTAGATACGAATAATTTAGTAACCATGATTCAAGAAAATAGCTTGACAGGACTTTTAATAAATAGAAAGAAATTAAAAATAGCACGTTATCACATTACTTATTATTTTTCATGCGTGCTTACTAAGCATAAATCTTACTCCCTCCTTTCCATTTCCTTAGTGTTTTCAGGTCGGTTCAGGGTTGGAGATCGTTGGAGGCAGCATCACATTATCGATACATCATCTTTGGAATATTAATATATATATGCTAGCGATTCCAAGTGAGTGGCATGTATAGGGACTTAGTTTTATGATAGATGTTGTTATGAGTAGCCAAATGTATTGGCTTATAATGATTCATTGTATATAGCCATGAGATGTGGCTTATAATGATTATGGATTGTAAGCCTATTTATCCATATTAAGTCCTAATGTTTGTGATGTGGATATGCTTGTTGAAAGTGCATGTTGGTGTATAACATGTGTGTATAATGAATGCTTCATGACCAATCGAACTGGTCATTGCTATGAGAAAATGCATGATATAGAAAAAAATAAAGATGATGATGTTGATTGAACTTGAATGCTCAAGGTCTAATGACACAAATGATAAGTGAATAATTCTAGATTATTAGTAATGGTGGTGCAATAGTAAGATTAATGGTCATGGATGTTTGCATCTAGATCTTAATATTGCACGAGTATGCGAAATACGTGAATAATGACATGTTAATGTTAAGAATACATCTTAATGAAGCAGGTTAAATCATTAAAATGATGCCATGATATGTGTTCTTAATATATGTAATGAATTGTGGAAATTAAGGGTAACACAAAGGCTTGGAAAATAGCCTAAGTGTTAGTCACATGAGCAGAGACACGGCCATGTGTCTCAGCCGTGTGGAGGGCACGGCGTAGCACACGGGCGTGTGGCTTGGCTGTGTGGTTCATTTTGCATGATGATGTCATAGTCAGAGAGTTACACGGCCTGAGAACATGGACATGTTGAAGACACATGGGTGTGTGGCTCCGCTCCATGGAAAAAATTTCATAAATTTTCCCAAACTTTCCAAAGTTCCTGGTTTAGTCCCTAATTTTTTTGATAGCATGTTTAAGGCCTCGTAGGCCCAAATAAGGAACTTTAAGATAGAAATTGAAAAGTTTTAAATTTGAACAAAATTGTATAGCTCGAATTGCTTGATTGTTTGCATTTAAGTCTGGTAACGCCTCGTATCCTGTCTCAACGTTGGACACAGGTGGGGGTGTTATAGTTATAAAATACCACATTAGTAAGGGGGTGAGGTCGTAAAGCCTCTAACTTGACTCTCATATATACACCTGTGACTTAACATTCATCACCATCATGATATCATCACAGTTATATAATTCACTTCAGGTAAATTAACATACATATTTATGTTACATGAACTTTTTGATTATCTTATTCAAACAAGTGCACTTATACATACATTTCATAAATTTTGAGTAAGTTTACTTACCGTATTCACTTAATCAAACAATTTAAGCACATAACATCATATGAATGCCAAACAAACATGGATGCTTATCACAATATAAACTTTCATATTGTACCTCATCACATACATATCATGAACTCTTATTCATAACTTTCCAAGTTTCGACTCATCACAAGCACATTTTTCAAATATCTTAGTATCACTCTCAGCATTTTTGAAAGTAGCTCGGTTGGAAAGCATCTCTGTCTCAACAAAACAATTTCATCAGAGCTGGGAGATATCACACTATCACAAATTATATATGGCATGTATAGCTAGGCCCTTACACACGCTATGTTAGCTTGAGAATCAACTAAACTATAGCTCTGATACCACTAAATGTAACACCCTTTACCCGTATTTGACACCGGAATAGGGTACGAGGCATTACCGGACTTAAACAAAAGCATACATATATTTTCGAGCCATAAATTTTTGTCCAAATTAAAACTTTTTGAAATCGAGCAAAAAGTCCCTAACACGGGCCTACAAGGCCCAAGACATGCTTTGGAAGTGATTTGGGACTAAATCGAGAACTTTAGAGAATTTTAGAACACGTAGAAAATTTTTGCCTAAACAAGTGTCACACGCCCTTGTGGCCTAGGACATGCCCGTGTGGACAGGCTGTGTAGTCATACACGCCAGTGTCCCTAACCCGTATAACTCTCTATTTGTCACCCAAGAACAAATTGAAGTCACATGGCCAACAACATGCCCGTGGGCTTAGGCCATGTGCTCGATATTGAGCATTCTATTTTGCAACAATTTAGGTGCATGGCACACACGGGCGGATCACACGCCCATGAGGCTAACCATGTGTCACACACAGCTTAGACACACGTCCGTGTGTCTACCTGTGTGGACAGAAACAAGGCTATTTACCAAGCCATTTTGCCACCCTTATTTGCACACATACACTTACCCCAATTCAAAGGCACAAAACAATACATACTTAGGAAACCAAAACATCCACATTCATGGTTAAAACATATCAACTTTATATCTTTATCTAACATATTCACTACATTTATTAAACTTTAAAACAAACATACAAATCTCACCTTCAGTAGACTTCATTCAATTACAATCTAGTTACCAAATTATACCCAAACTTCTAATCTCATCAATAGGTTACAATTCCAAACATTACACAATCATGCCATAAATCACATTTCTAAATATTTCATATTCGGCAAGCATACCATGATCATATCACCATAGACATTGACACATATAACGAAATGCCAAGTCCCTATACATGCCATAACTCAAAATACTTGAATTTATCAATACCCAAAATGATAGCTTGATAGTGTGATAGGATCTCCGGCGATCTCCAACCTGAGCTAGCTTTACGACACTATCAAACATGGGAAAGGAAGGGGGTAAGCTATATAGCTTAGTAAGTCCGTATGAACATAATAAACAACACTTACCAATCATTTACCAAGTCCAACAATATAAACACAAGATAATATAAATTGTTATAAAACTCTCAGTTATAACTTATTCAGTCACATTGGTTGTTCATCAATTTGCAAGCATATTTTAACACGTTTTGACATTAGCCTAATAACCGCAATCTCTCTATTATAATAAATTACCACAATCAATCAATCATTTCAAACCTCCTAATAAACATGCACCTTAATTATGAGTACTCACTTTTCAAGCATATATTTTAACATCTTTCAATTGCTTAAAGCTCATATCTTCCCATAATCATTTTAATAGGCAATTATGTCAATCTTTCCTCTTTCTCATATTCGATGAATCACAATTCGTGTAAATAAAACATGTTATATCATAACTCAATTTGGCCCAAAAACCAATTACACAATCGCAAACTGAATTTACCATGTATTTCATACATCACAAATATAGACCAATAATCACAAGGCTTTCATAAAAAAATTCTCATGGAAACCATGAATTCACAATATCATAAAGTCAATGCTTATAAACTTTATGTACATACCTGTACAAATTTGTAATACTTACGTGCTCTTTCTCTTTTTTGACATACCCATTTAATTACCCATTGAACTACTTGGAATACTAAAGGATACTCGAGAATTTCATACACATAGTACCGTACCAATGTCATATCCCAGATATGGTCTTACATGTAATCTTGTATCGATGCCAATAGCCTAGCTATGGTCTTACACGAAGTCTCAAATTGATGCCATATCCCAGATATGGTCTTACACATAATCTTAGTAACCCTAATGTCATGCATTTGTATCCTATCTATTCCTAAGGTTCAACGGGGACTTTCGCTGTATCGAATCTCTGTCGGTCATTTTCGTAGTATCTTACTCAATAGCATTCACATTTCATTTCAATAATATAGTATTTACCACAATTATATCAATTAAGCATTTATACATACATAATTTAATGCTTATTAAACATACGAACTTACCTCGGCATAAAAATGACAAAAAGGACCTAACTGTCAAACACTCATTTTTCCCCCGTTCTAAGTCTAAGCCTCGTTTTTCTTGATCTGTAATATCACATTTAACTTATTTAATATTATACTATTCAAATCAACCCAAAATCACATTATGAAAAATTATATTTTTGACCCTAAAGTTTGACATTTTACATTTTGTCCCTAGGCTTGTAAAATGAAATGTACTCAACTTCTTTAATAACCATGCCTAGTTGAACCTTATACATGCTTATAGCAGCCCACCTTTTTCTTTAATTTGCATTTTAACACCTACTTTATAACTTTCATAAATAAGTCCTTTTTAGGCATTTTAATCGAAAATCACTTAACAAAAGTCGTTTATCATACACCAAAAATAAATTTTCTACCATTTTTAGACTTTGGTTATTTCTTAAATTAGTGGTAGAAATAGATAGATCATGTTACAAGGATTTCAAAAACGTAAAAATAATTAAAAATAGGGTTAGAATGGACTTACAATCGAGCTTGGAAGGTTGAAAAACCCTAGACATGGCTTCTCCTTGTAAAATTCTACCATGGGAGGAAGATGGACAAAAATTGTCTTTTAATTTGGCTTTTTAATTAATTTAATTACCAAATTACTAAAATGCCCTTAATAAAAAAGTTTAGAAAGATATCTAATCATGTACATTTTTTCTCAAAAACTTAACCAATGGTCTAATTACCATTTAAGAGCCTTCAATTCAAAATTTCATGACAATTAGACACCTCTAGCATGTAGAACTCAACTTTTTCACTTTTTACAATTTAGTCCTTTTGACTAAATTGAGTTCCCAAACGTCAAAATTTTCAAATGAAATTTTCACAAAATCATTCCATAAAATTGTAGTCTATAAAATAAAATAAAAATAAATTTTTCTATGTCGGATTCATGGTCTTGAAACCACTGTTCCGATTAGACCCAAAATTTTGATATATTTTTTATAGTGTTACTCATCATGTAATGAATGATGGAAATCCAACAACATTTTGATGATTATCAAGCCTCATTTGAACCTTAGGAATATATAGGATTCAAATGACATGTCATTAGGGTTACCATGTTTCGGTTGCTGGTTCTGAATGTCCTACCAATGGCTGAGTTCTGACATTTATTGCAGATACTCATTAGTTTGTGTGAGCGGCATCGTGTAGCTTACATTTCGACCGTCAACTTGTGTGAGCAGACTCATTTTATGGTTCGAGTGAGGAATGATGTAAAGGAAAAGAAAAATGAATGGTTTCAACCATATATTTGGCACACTTTGTATGAGCTTTCCCGCGTATCCGATATTATTCTAAGTGGTTCAACAAGAATGTAAAAGGAAGGAACGGTAAGTGTTCCAATCGTCTATGTTATGGACCTTTGGAAAGGTATGAATTGATAATAATTTATGAATGTATGTCTATGTTTATGGAAAGTATGAATTCTATGACATTATGTTCATGTGAATTTGCCTTAGCATGTGATAATTCAAGTGAATTATGTGTTAATGTACTAACACATGTCAGTGATGATGCTTAGGCTTGTGCCAAGCTATTGGTTGGATTGTATCATGTTTAATTTAAAAGTTATGCATTGAAATGGTAGTTTGTGTTCATGTTTTACAAACTTACTAAGCATTATATGCTTTCGTAGTTTTCTTTCTTATGTTTTATAGATTATCGAAAGCTCGACCAATTTGGTAGCTTGTCGGAGACCTATCACACTATCTAGCAATTATATCGATAGATTTTGATGTTTTGTTCAAGGTTATAATAGCATGTATAGGTGGACTTATGTTTATTGGCTAGTTGATATGTTTGGCATGTATAAGTTATATTAGTTGATGAACTTTTGGTACTTATGGAATCTTGTTAATGTTTATTAATATGGCTAAGTTGGTGCATGTTTTCAATAGCCAAATTGGTATGTGATGGAGTAGTTGCAATGTGGTCATGTATGGTATGTTTGAGATGGAAATGAGTTAGTTGTGTAAGGTTGATGTATGGCCAAATATGCATAAATTTAGATGTGTTTAATGATTTGTGATTAAGGTGCCTTATTGGCATATTAGTTGTATGGATTAAGAGTTTAGTGAATTGGTCATTTTATGCATGCTTTGGGCATGTTTTAATGCTTTGATCATATGTGCAAATTGTGTCTAGGTACATGTTTGAATTGGGTGAAAGAAATGGCCTGATTTTGGCCAATTTCTTGTCCATAAGACCTAAGACATGGGCGTCTTTCAGCTATGTGTGACACATGGCCATGCGGCACGGCTGTGTGTCCCTTGTAGGTTTTAAAGTTTGCAAGTCAGGTAGTTACACGACCTAGCACACGACCTGGCACACAGGTGTGTGAGGCCATTTTGAGTTCTACATGGCCCGGCACACGGGTGTGTGGCATGGCCGTGTGACCCAAGTTAGAGAGTTACACGGGTACGAACACAAGCTGGGACACGATCATGTGTCCTTATTTCAATTATTACATGGCATGAGACACAGTCGTGTGTCTCAACTGTGTGAGTCACACGGCCATGTGACCCATACAGTTTAAAATTTCTAACTTTTTCCTTAATGTTCCAAATGTTTCTAATTTAGTCTTCAATCATTTCTAAACTATTTCTAAGGCCTTGAGGGCTCGATTAAAGGATGATATGCATGTATATGAATGGATTATGCTATGGTTATATCAATGTTGGAAATGTATGTTTTTATGTTACGGTTTTATGGTAATGCTCTATAACCCTATTTTGGTATGTTTTTATGTTATGGTTTTTTGGTAATACTTCGTAACCCTATTTTGGTGACAAATATGGGTTAGGGGTGTTACACTTATGTTGATAATGAGAAAATGAAACCTATATCCATTAAATGGGTTTTTTTGGTTATAAGACTGGTGTTAAAAGGTATAAGTTATGGTGTCTTGAAAATAGAAAAGTTGTGATTAGCAAAGACGTTATTTTTTATGAAACTGCTATGCTACCTAACTTATCTCTTAAAGACTCTTCCAATAAAGACTAGCAAAAGCCAGTGGGACTTTAGATTGATCCAGGATCTACAACAGAGTCTAATCTTAAAGTTAGTACAGAAACTTAGAGTAGAGCTGCTTCTTTACCACAATATTCTATTGCCAAGAACATACCTAGAAGAGAAATTAAACCTCCAAAGAGCTACGCCGAGGTTGATCTAGCTGTTGTTGAAGATATAGATAGAAATTAAGAGCCATCTACTTATTCCGAGGCAATTAGCTGTGAAGATTCAGGAAAGTGGATGATTGCTATGTAAGAAAAGATGGAATCACTCCATAAGAATAGAACATGAGATCTAGTGAAGCTTCCTAAAGGTAAAAAGGTTGTTCGTTGTAAATGGGTGTTTGAAAAGAAAGAAGGAATTCTAAGAGTTGAAGAACCAGATATAAAGTAAGGCTAGTTGGAAAAGGTTACAATTAGATTCTAGGTGTAGACTTCACATATGTGTTTTCTCTAGTTGTGAAGTATAGTTCGATTCAAGTCTTGCTTGGGAGCAACAAAGAAAATACTTGGGATGAAGATTCTTAGAGATATAAAAGCATGTAAATTGTACCTAACTCAGAAAGGGTACATTGAGAAAGTTCTTTGTAGGTTCAATATGTAGAATGCCAAGCTTGTTAGTATTCCTTTAGCGCCCACTTTAGACTTTTATCGACTTTGTCTTTGCAATTAGATGATGAGATTGACTACATGTCATGTGTTCCATATTCTAGTGCAGTGGGATCTCTCATGTATGCTATGGTTTTCCCACATCCAATTTTATCATATCGGTTAGTGCAGTTAGTAGATCTATGGTAAATCTCGGTAAAGAACACTGGAAAGCAGTTCTGTGGATTTTCAGATACTTACGAGGTACTACTGATGTTTTCTTACAGTTTGGAAGAACTATAGATGGAGTTATTGGGTATGTTGATTTTGATTTTGTTGGAGACCTTGATAAAAGAAGATCTCTCATAGGGTATGTCTTTACAAGTGGGGGCTGCGCAATCAGTTGGAAAGCTACTTTGCAAACTATAGTTGTTTTGTCTACTACTAAAATTGAGTACGTGATGATTATTGAGGCTTGTAAAGAAGCTATTTAGTTAAAGGGACTCTTTGGTGAACTCAATAAAGACCTTCGGATCAGTACAGTGTTTTGTGACAGTCAGAGTGCCATCTTCCTTACGAAGGATCAAATGCTTCATGAGAGAACAAAGAAAATTGATGTTCAGTATCATTTGCTCGTGGTGATATTGTTGTAAGCAAAGTTAGTACTCATGATAATCCAGTAGATATAATGACTAAGTCACTTCCTATAACCAAGTTTGAGCATTGGTTGGACTTGGTTGGTGTTCATTGTTGAAGAAGACCCCTTAAGAGGTTTCGTGGAAGAGGTAAAGGACTTGTTCCTTGAGAATTCGTGTCAAGATAAAGATTGTTAGAGTTGAGTGACTCGAATCCTTGTTAAAATAAAATAAAATGGTAAAATTTATATAGAATTATACTTCTTTTATTAGACATTGATTAGAATAATGTATTTCAACCTTACTACACTTCATCTATTTGACATTGATTATAATAAGGTTTTTCAACCTTTAAATAGATGTAGTTGAAAATCCATTTTTAATCATTCGAATTCGACATTAGTGAATTTTCTTCTTTTCTACCTGTGGTTTTTCCTGAAAGAGTTTTCCATGTAAAATTTGTGTGCTTTATTTTTTTCTTATTGCTTTGCGGTTGTATTTATTGACATTAGTTCTACAATATGTAAGTCTCCTGCAAATATTTTTGTTTACTTGCTCTATGTTTCTCTATGATATAGTGCATAAACTCTAGGATGTTTCAGCCACTAATTATTATTGTTATCAATTACTTTGTTCATGTTGTATGAGACATTGTAAATTTGATTGGGTAGCGAGTGAACCATGAATGATGAAACCTCGTAGCTGACTTTAATAAATCTTATGGATTTTGGCCATCAAATCAAATTGTTGTTCATATGATATCATTATGTAAAATGAAAAGGTAAAATCAATGTAGAATTGCTAAAGTTCTATTATGTTAAAGGTTTCTTTATATTGAATACTTCCTATCTCTAGAAAATTATGGTGTTTAATTTTTAATGGTTGTGTGAATTGTTTGAAATCTAGCTATTGTCTCATTTTCCTTTGTTCCCCTTCCAGTTGTAGTCAATATTTTATCATTGCATATAGGTGTTCAAAAGTACCAAAATAATCCATGTATTATTTTAAACCCCTAAAAAATGCAAAAAATTCTAAATTAAATACTTGATTTGCAAATTGGCTTAGATTTATACCTTCATTCTAGTATCGAGACTAGAGTTTCTCTACTTGCACTCTTTATTTCAGTTGGTTCCAGATTCAAATACGAGCATTTTTCTTATATTCATTTTAACTACATTTTGGTTGTAGCTAAATGTTACATGTGTGACATGTATTTATGGCTTAGTGGTTTGAACTTCTATAAATGGATATGGTAGCTACTAAGAAGCTTTGCAAATATTTCCTGATAATACAAAGAACTGTTTTTATGTTTAAATTTCAGTTGTCTATATTTCTCTTGGCTCAATTGACATAAGCACATCGTACTTTGTTGCTTGGACCATCCGTGTAGTGGCTGCATCATGATGCTTTAGGTTGTCCCCCTTCACAAATCTCTCTACTTTCTCAAACTCATTTAAAATATCCCCGACCCATAGCTAATTGTATTTTCATTCTTTGTTAAAACTATAATTTACTCTATTTGTAGAGTTTTATGGATCCCATCCTTGTGGTAGAGGCATTTTTATCTGGGATAATGCTCTCATTAGTTTTGTGTAAAGTCACTTGATTGAGATTCATGCACCGTGTGTACAAGTATAAATTTATGCTTTGGCTTCATCCCTGACATTGTTCCTTTTTTATCACACTAGATTTTATTGCATAACATTATATGGGTTTCTTTATCTAAATAATATAAAAAAATTAATTACAAAATTAGGTTGTTTTCTACCGTAGAATTTGGTGCCGCCACTGTTTTAGGCAGCACCACCCTAAAATTCTCCTAATCATTTCACAATAGTTTCCAGTGGAAAAAAATGTTTTTTTAAGTGGCGCCACCAACATGTTAGGTCACACCAAAAATATGTGTATTTCCCCTAAATACAAAATAAATAACATATGGGTACGAAAAAAAATAAATTTTTAATGGTATCACCTGACAAATTAGCGGCATCAGTTTGAATTTTTTTAAAAAAAAAATTGATGGTAGAAAAGAAAAAAAAGTTGGCCTAATGCCTACCGTAGATGTGACCAATCGATCAATTGCCAACTTGTTTTTCTTCATGCTTAAATAGATTAGTTATGTTTATATATATATATGCTTTTTTAATAATGTTTTAATATTAGTTTGCGTAGAATATAAAATTTCAGTTGCAAACATCCGGGTTAAGATAAATTTTTTAATTCTTTTAGTTGGTGATTAAAATTATTATGTGGATATTTTATTTAAATAAAATAAATATAAAATTATTTATGAAAATGGGTTGTGTAAATATTATTATGTTGAAGCGTTTTTGTTTTAAAATGTTATTTTTATTCAATTTTGTTTGTACAAATATCGAAATGGGTTTATAGATTAGAGCAATCGATCACACGACCATGATGACTAAAGTACTGGTAAAAAAATTGCTACTTGCTATTCATGAGTACTTTATAAATTTGCATGTCATTATGTTGTTAATTGACATATTTAGTTAATATGATTATTTTTTATGTACAGGGTGAGTACCGTGTCTTAAGAGTGCATGTCTATGTTCTGACTACCAACTGGACGAATGTATTTCTCCTATTTAGATGCCATGGGATTTGGAACGATGGCATTGATAAGGATGTTTGAGCTTAGGGCTGACATGATCTCCTCCTTGGTTGAGAGGTGGCACTTGGAGACCACAAATTTCATTTACGGTGTGGGGAGTGCTCAATCACCTTAGAAGATGTAGCATTGCAACTCAGGCTCTCAGTTGACGGTGTTGCAGTCATGAGATTAAGTAAAGTGATTGACCCTGTGTCCTTTTGCTATCAGTTGCTTGGACGGTCAGTGGGTGATGACACTACTAAATGTGTTAGATTAAAATTTCCTTGGCTCAAGCAAATCTCAAAAATTTATCAAGTATTGCCTCTGAGTGGGAGAAAATGTGAACTGCTCGGGCATATATATTAAAGTTGACTGGGGGTACTCATGTCAGATTCATGTAATAATAAAGTCCACCTAATGTACTTGCCTATGTTGGTAGATTTTCAAGTTGCCTATTCATATAGTTGGGGTTCAATAGTATTAGCAACGTTGTACCGTAAGCTTTGTCAGGTGACTAGCATGATACACAAAATATAGGTGAGGTGTCTGCTACTGCTACAAGATGCTATTTCTGGCATCACTAAGTCAACAACAATATGTTTTCCCGCTTGTAAATGCGTAAAAAGAATTTAAAACATCGATTAAGATTTAATTTTTATGAAAATGTTACCTAACAATTTTGCTTTCTTTTCAAATGATGAACTTGTTGAGGGATTAGAAAGTCAAGAACCCTTGTTGTATATAAAAAAATGATTGAGGCATACGCCGAAAAAGAGGTAATTTTTTTTCAAAATAAAATTATAATCACGTTATGTTATTTTACTCATGTCACTATAATCATATTATTAATGGTGCAGTTCGTATGAATGCCATATGTTGTGTTATATGTTGTGGGGGTAATTTCTCGGTCGACTGACCACCATTCATATGTGTGGTGTATTAACGCACCCGTCTTGAATTTTGCAAATGTTGCGTGGCACAATATGAATCGGGTTCTGCGACAATTCGAGTGTAAGCAAGATGTTCCAAACGTTCTAGCCAACTTCGATAATGTCCATGGCATTAATAAGAGGAGAAAGGATGTAAACAATTGGACATTGAAGCATCAATAGTGGATTGTAATGCGGTATGCTTGGATAGATAGGAGGCCTCAGATAAACTCTTGTACAAGGGATTTCACACCCTCAATCCACTACCAATGATGGTATGTGGAAAACGGGTTGTCGTATTTATTTTGTGGCCAGTTGATGGTAGTCCCTAGACACATGCACTGGTGAGTACATAAGGAAAGTGTATTGAGTCACTCTCATACTCGCTAAAGGCATCTGTCTCCTCTTACTCCTAGGCCTAAACCTGTAGCCACCAAAGAGTACCCAGTTTAGACACAACCACAATCAGAGACTAGTTCTTATCATTCGAAGTTGCACAATGACAGTTTTGCGTTAGAGTTCCAAGGCTACTACTATCGTTTGGAGATCTCGATTGTAATTCTCATTATCAGTAATCAAAGTCATCAATGATAGGTGATATGTTTAGCTCTACAGCTCAGTACTCCACACCTTCCGATCAAACATTTGGGACATACGATTTTTCGACACTTGGTTTGTCAATGGATGATGAGAGTGCAATTTTAAGAGAGGAAAACATTGAGCTCCAGATAGACCATCGCAACAACCCAGACGTCAACGAAGGGCATCGCAATGTTTCACCCCATAAACAACTCCATCCAACTATCAATTTTTGATAAATGTAAAGTATGAATTAATTGTACCATATTTTTCTAGTAAAGTTTATTTGAAGTTTTAATAAGGGTTCATTTTTTTACTTATATTAAACATGACAATTTTGGTGTTATATTAATCAAATTTTATTAACGTTTCAATTTTCCAACCTCAATCTCATTTTCTATTATATTTAACATTACAAGGTTGGTGTTATATTAATTAATTTTGATTAATGTCAATAAACTGCAACAGGTATTGTTTAAAATACATTCAAAATTCAGGTACTTAAATTTATATTCGTCTAAACTACGATAATTATCTAGGATGAAAGTTTCAATACATGCACTTTAAACTGTGGCCAACTATTTTGCATGGACCGCAATATTTGGGTTTGCCCTTCTCCCTCAAGTCCATGTTATTTCGAATCCTACTAGCCTACGATTGACCTTTGGGTACCTTACGTAGCCCTGGGTCTAGGAATAACTCAAATGTAGGTAGAGGCACTTCCCATGTCAAGACTGATGTGATTACAAGGCTAAGCTATGTGGTAGACCTTGGTGGGCTTATACAAAGGCTTTGGAATCAAGCCCAAACTGGTTGTGCCCAAGTTGGGCCGAGTCCAACTTCTATGCGGGTCGAAATTATTCAAATTTTACACGTATTCTTTAAAGGTCCTGAATGAATTAATCTGCCAATTCTAAGACTTCTAATTATCTTAAATTTATTTTAAGAAGTTTGCATTTTTTATTTAATTTCACAAACTTTATCATACATGTTGTCATATGTCTTTAATGTTTAAATTACTAAGTTGATTTATCTTTAGCATGCATGCATGTTATTTTAGTATGTTTGAGTAATTTGTTATCAAGTGTTGCATATAGGTGTGAGTGAGTGCGTGTCATGGTGTATATATATATGATATATGCAAATAGATCAAGAGTCAAGTGGCTAATTCTTTTGTTAATTGTCTAAGCCAAATTGTTGAGTGAGTTGTGCCAAGTACTTGTGTAGGTGACCATTCGTATGGATCATTAAGTGGCTCTTTAATTCAACCAATGCATGCACAAAGGAAGCATCTAAAATATTCAAGAACCAACCTTCAATAATGATATATGTGACTATTCGTATGGAGGGCTAAGTACATGTCCTAATGCAGTTCTTAATAAAGAAGGATTCATGAACAAATAAAAGGAATGTTCCTCACAAATTCGGCCATTGAATGAACATATACATGCACCAAGGTGGGGAATGAATTGCAAATATTTATGTTGTCCAGTCAACATCCCAAGACATGTTAAAAATTCAATTTAAGGAGATGCATGTCCCATGCATCTAATATTCAGCCAAGGGCAATGAAGTAAGAATTAAAGGTTGAACATGAAGGAAACTTGGAGATTTCTTCTTAATTAAGCATACATGAACGGTCCAAGAGGGGAGAAAGTGACCAATCAATTGATGCATGAATTTCCTATCTTCATGAAGCGATTTTTAATGCTAGAGTGTGAACAATTTAATTACTAATTTGAACACTATTGATGTTGAATTTGAATAGCCATCTTAGGATCATATATGTCATGTAATTAGACATTTGTAAGTTTAAAAAGTTTTGAATATTAAAACTTATCTTTGTCAGAATTTTCTCTCTAACGTTCTTAACCGAACTTATTTGAACTTATCAAACTTCTTAGTTTGTGCCATTCACTCCTTTTTCTTATCATTTCGTTTCCCATCACGGAGTGTGGCGACTACGGATACCAAGTTTTGAGTATTTCATCAAGTTTAAGTGGGTCAGATTCTTTTATAACTTCGGTTCCTTAAAGCATTCAAGTACTTCGAGTCAAGGTTTCCACCATTTGAACCATTCAAGACAATCCTTTCATTCAAACAATTTTGCGAACATTCCAAGCTCAAGAAATTGCATCAGAGACATCCTTAAATGTGGGGAACTCATTTTCCTGAATACGTAAAATTTGTTTCAACATGTACACCTCATTGATATATTGGTCACATTCAACCTTGGCCCATGCACATGCTGCAATGACGTGTGAACATAGGTACCGAAGAGTTTGGAGCCTCTCATAGTAGCACTGCCTATTTCAAAGATCAACTTCGTAGGACCTAGCTGGGATACCCACTCGATGGTCGACAAACTCTGTCACCTGAAAAGTTTCCAAGTGTCAGAAACATAGTTTTACGATTATTGTCCTCACGCTCAGTATGTTGACTACCATCGCCTTCCTAACCTCCTCATAATAAGCATGTCTCACCTCAATCTACTTTGCTTGCTTCTCCCTCATTCTTGGCATCTAGGTTGCCAACCAGTAGAACGTAGCTAAGAAAACAGCTGAAATGGGAAGATTTTGTGTACAGTTCAAGACAACATTAACAAATTCTACAAGGTTAGTAGTCATATGTCCATAGCGAGACCTTTCATTGAAACATTGGGCCCATTGATACAACTATATGCTACTGAACCAGTTGTGTATATCATTGTTCATTTCAACCTGAAGCCTTCCCATCCTCTGTCTAAAATGGTGTTTTTCCAGTTCATACCTTGTGTACGTATTTCTATAAGACATGTTATCATTCCTTTGATTTTCTAAGTGTATTTAAAAGATAAAAAAATATGAATGTTGAATTACCCATGTTCATGACTTGTTTATGCCAATCTACATTCTTAAAGTCCCTACGAAAATTAACTGTAATGTAGCGGATGTAGTATACGAATCTCCACAGAAAACTAGAACACCTAATTGTCGTAATTAGCCCCTTTGGTTAATAAAAAATAATGCAAACGTTGTCTTATCTAACAAAATACCTTCGCAAGTTTGTCAAGAAAAATTGCTACAATTCCATTTTCTCACTCTCCACAATTGGAAAGGCTACCGGTAGTATGTTTTTGTTATCCTATTTTACAACAGTAATAAAAAGGATTATCATTTATTTCCCATACAGATAGGTTCTATCAACCTACAAAAGACACTTACAATGGGGAAATGCCCTAAGGCATGGATCAAATATCCAGAACAAGCGGTGAAAAATTATTTTCCCTGGATATAATTGGTCATCTAGACTGTAAGCAGGCAATGTCTACAAGTAAAACACAATCCCTGGCATGTTCTTTTGTATCGCAGCTAACAAAGCATGAATTGCATTGTATGACACATCCCAACACTATACAACTGTTCCACCTGCCATTTGTTTAGCTCATTATATGTTCTTGTATGATACTTTGTACTAAAAACGAGATTGCATATCGACAATCAAGACCAATACATGAATGGTGGGCATATATTTCACTAGTGGAATGATGCAATTATAGATTGTTTTCATATTAAGTTTCCCATGATCTTGCATCATCTTTGAACAATGCATGTATGATGCCCTACATATTTTCGAATGTCCCTCAATTGTGACCTTTGCATCAATGCAGCTCGTACCTACAGTTGCAACCCTTTGAAGACCTCCAACACTCTCCGATATATAATGTTGGATTAGATATAGTGACTTTGGACTCGACACTTTCATGCTATACTTCCTAATCTCAAATATACATTCATCATTATTTGGGAATTGTTAACATACAACCAACTCTTTTGATTTGGGATCTGGTGCCAACCTATGGGAAGGTATTATATTTGGGCATTCTAGGAACTTAGATATATGCAAAACATTGGAACTTAGATATATGCTGAATGATCATCCCATATAACAATGCCACGAGTCGAGTTCCTGAGCAAATGGGCGTTTACATTACAACATCGCTTGCACCTTTGTCATCTTTAACACCTCATACCTAACCTGATCACCGGATCTGGAATAAGGGTGTTATTCTCCATGTTCGAATTTAACTGAAACATCTATTATTACATTCCACATATCAAAATAGTGTAATAAAAATCTTATTTATAACACTATTAGCTAATTGACTTCACCAATGAATTTAATACAATTATAAATACCCTTAATTTAAGCTATAAAAATTTTACAAAGGTAGCTTTACTATATTGGAATATTTACGTAGTCTTGGTAATAATATTCTATGACTATGCTTAATTACAATTCAACTCTGACCTTGAGGCTCCGCCTATAAGTCAGCCTATTGTATGCATACCTTATTACCTACCATTCTGGCTTGGTTCCTCCTCGAATCCTTGAATTGCCCTTTTTACCTACAATTCATAATAAAATACAAGTAAGTTCAAATGAATCTTGAGTCTCCTTAGCCAACTAAACAACCATTTCAGAAATCCAACAAAGACAATTCACAATCATAAGAACCATAATTTGTTTGCATGAAAATGCAATTTAATGATTGTCTGAAACTTTACACATTACAAAACAGAATCAATGGATTAACTGAAATTCTTAACTTTCTTCCTTTTTCTTAAATCTGCTAATTCAGAGAGGTTAAAAAGCTTACCAACTACAAAAATTTTCAATGTCTTAGGCTCAAACTTTAGTCCCTTCCTTCCATGCATAACAATCATTAATCATTCTCTCTTCCAAAATAGACCAGAGAAAAAGATGAAGAAAGAACAGAAAAAAGAAAGAACAACACCAGAGAATAACGTCTCTCCTTTATGTAATCCTCCTACACATCCTTTACCAAAATCAATTCAACAATAATTTTTAGATATCCCTAATCATCATGTTTCCCACTATGAAGATTTCTAGTTCAACAGTAACGAACTAAAGGTTGAAACTCAATCTTTTATCAACCAGTTCGCAAATTGCTCTTATTTACATTAAAGTCCACTCAAATAGAAAGCTTTTCAAATTAATAGCCAAAGTTACCATTACAACTTAAGCTTTAACATTTCTGGGTGTGACAACTCTCCCACCTTTAAAGATAATTTTTTCCTCAAAATTTCTTACTTACAATTATGAAAGAGGTGGAATCACTGTGAATTTTTTTCCCTAGTGGCCCCTATTTTTAAGCTGTAAAAAATTTATCATATCTCATCTTTACTTGAACTAAACGCTTAGCGTTATATGCACTTGTACTAGTTGCTTGTAGATCAATTAGATAAACCAAACTATGGTGGTGTATACTAATGAATAATCTCATAGGAGATACTTCGAATAATCTTCGTACCCCAGTACCTGGCAGATTAATCCATACATAACATAATGCAAATAGTGCTACGCATTCTTTGTGGAAAATGTTTCTTTAAACAATAATGTGAACAATCACACTATAATTAGATTCCGTAGATAGACACTTTTGTTGATAGTCTTAGTGAAGAGACATAAGTTGTAGTCTTGTGGAGTGTCAAAGTATATAACCTTAACAGACGGCTGCTTTGCAATATTCATTTCAGCGGATACATAAAGGGGCGAACCCAAATTGGAGTATACTTGCTTATGTGAACTATATTGGTGAATATTTTTGTTTTCTAAATACCAAGGGTTTGTGGAAACCTTTATAAGACATTAACAACAATCAAGTAAGGATTAGAGAATTTGGACAGTTTATTATAATTCTTTTTAAACTTGAAACTTCTAGTGGACAATTGGATTATATATAACCGATCGTAGAGAAGTGGAAATCATTACTTTTTCAATTTGTTTTCCTTCAAATTTCTCATCTCTTAAGTTCTTTTTAAACCCTAATCTCATTCCTCTTGATTTTTTTTCTTCTTTTGTTCTTCCCTTTTTCATCACCGGAGCATTACTTCCTTCTCTTTCAGAACGCAATAAATTCTAAAGGTAATCATTCCTTCTCCATTATCCTTTTCTTTTCATTCTACTTTAAATGGCTAGAGTCAATGTAGGTCTAAGGGGTAGGGTCAAGGGCCACGGTGGTCGAGATCAGAGAAGCCGTGGGGGTGGTTCTATTGTTGAAAGTGAAAATTGGCCTCAGAATCGCGATGCTAGTATATCAGTAGAAACTCTTGTTTGCGGATGCATGACTACTAAGGAGGAGATGGTCAGACATTTGATAGCCAGGGGAATCTGATTGCCCAACTTTACCTACAATTTCAAAATTGTTCAAGGGGGTGTCGATTAAATGACTCCAAATGATGGATTCATTCTCTTTCTTTATCTTCTAGAGGTAGGTTTCTATCCCTCACTAAAGCTTTTTTTTTACAATGCTGAACGATTATGGAATTGCATCAGGGCAACTTACGGCTCTCTCATGGTGGAAAATGGTAGCCTATTTCATGGATTGTAACATTTGAGAGGAGCCAACCCTTATTGGTGTTTTCCAATAGATGTATCAAGTGAAGGTCATCACTTAAGGGGCCTCAGCTAGAAGGGTTCACTCTAGTGCCCGCATGGGTTGCGAGCTCATTATCAAGAATTAGGCTTCCAATCTTCACCTAAACTGTCATAGATACATCTGATTAAGGAGAAAGCTTGAAGGTGGTTTCGACTTCCTGGAAACACGAAAATATAACACTTTTTCATGCCATTTTTAACTCAAATTCATGCAGTTTCGGTAAAATTCTTGTCGAAAAATATATAATAATTATAAAATAATTAAATTTCACTCAAATTATGAACATGTTGAATTTTAATTAATTATATATCAACTTTTAATTAATTTTGATTATTTTCAATAGATTTGCACAAAGGGCGAAAAACGGCTCTGCAGACACTACTAAAAGTGCAAAATCGAGAAGCAATTTTGAAGCATCAAGGCAAATTAATTTTTCAGCCGAATACTGTCCAAATTATGTGTATTAATTCATAATATAATTAATTTCAATTTTAATCCAATTTAATTTGGGTTAAATAAATTATTATTAATTAATTATGAAAAGGGGCTTAGTTGAGCTAAACCGAGAAAATCGATCCAACTGAGCACTAGGTAGCCCAAAAATGTCCCACATGCTGACCCAATTAGTTTTTTTGGCTGATTATTTGGCTTGCAAAATGGCCCTTGAAGAATCCTTCAATTTGCATTCAAACCCCTCACTATTCATGCCTTTTAAGATTTGCCCCTACCTAAAAATAGCAAGTTTGAAATCTTCAAACACGCCACATGTGGCTAACCATGGGTGGAGTCTTTGGCTGTTAATTTTGGCTATTTTTAGCATTCTTCTCAACCTATAAATACCCCCTTGTCTGCTCACTTCAAACATATCTCAAACCTATTCATTTTTTCACTTCTCTCTCACTTTTCTCTCTTCATTCCCTTTCATTGTTCTTCATTTTCTTCCCCTATTCCTTTTTCGATTTCACCTCTTGAAAAAGAATCATTCAACCACCATTTGGAGCAGAATTCAAGTGTTCGTGGAAGCCTCAGTTCAACAAGAACAAGCGGAGAGGGAGGAGCGGAGCAAACTAGTCAAGCCCCGGAGAAACACTAGATTTGATTCTTGTTCCTTATCATTTTAATTTTATTGTTGTTCTTATGAACATGTGTATGAATATTTGTGATGTTGGTATGCTTAATTTAATTAATAAGGCTTATATTTAATTTGTGTTAGGCTGATTGTAATGGTTTACTTGAGTTATTAAAATTGTGTTTGTGTTGTTATAGGTCTCAGCAAGATATTTGATTAAGTAAAACCATGACTAAGTTATTCGTGCATTACAATTGTAAGGTAACTAATGAATTAATTATTTAAAAGGATTGAAATTGTAATTAATTGACACAATACTTAATCAGTGCATGTTTAATCATCTAAGGTAGCTGAGGGTTAAATTAGCAACAGTATCTAACGATACATTAACCTTGCATAACTTGTAAGATTATTGTGATTAAATTGTTTCAAGGTAGAAATACATTGCTACCTCACGTAATCTTTTATGTGCTTCTGAGATTGAATTAATTGTTTGAATTGGCATAGAGATGTGTACAAGAGATTATTTTAATTTCATAAGTATGTATGTGCATTAACACATTTGCTTATTAAAATTTGTTTAATCGGTTGAATTGACATAGAGTTATAGTCAAGAGATAAATGGATTTTGGTAGGTAAGTATGTTCATGAGTTAGCAAATTACCAAGTTGTCGTGAATTTATTTTTAACAATATGAACATGAGTTTAATAATTCTAAGTTAAGAAACGTAATTAATCTAGCACGATTATGTCATCTTGATTAAAATCATCTTTTGGAATCGTGCACTGGAACTTTTATTTTATTTTTATTTGTTTTACATAGTTAAAATCCTAGTTTTTAATCACCTCCTCAATTAAAATATTTTTCTTCACCAAAGTGTTTTTAAAATTGCATTCATAAATAATTCTTTTTATAGTCCCTGTGGGCATGATAACTCGACATTTACATGTCATTGTATTACTTGTTGTAATTGTGTAAACTTGCACATTTTCGTCGTTCCAATTTTTTGGCGTCGTTGTCGAGGATTGTTTTAAAAAGTCATTGTTTGTGAATTTGTTAATTTTGCATTTTGGTTTATTTCTCTGTTCAATTTTAACTTAGTTAATTTTTTTGTGTTTGTTTCAGGTGTTTATGAATATTGATCGAATCATCAATTTACTCCTCGTAGACCCTGAGGTTGAAAGAACTTTTCAACAACCAAGAAGACAAGCAAGTCAGAGAAGGACCGAAGAGATGAAGTTCGAAAATCCGAATCAAGGAAACAGAGCGAACCCTGCTGAAAATCCTATCCTTATCGTTGATGATAGACATAGAGCTCTAAGACAATTTGTCATGCTAGTGTTTCATGATCTTAATCCTGGTATTAGAAGACCCAAAATCGAGGCACAATATTTTGAGCTGAAGTCAATCATGTTCCAGATGCTTTAAACAGTGGGCCAATTCAGTGGAATGTCTATCGAAGATCCTCACCTACTCTTAAGACTGATCATGGAGGTGAGTGATTCTTTCAAGTTAGCTGGAGTACCTGAAGATATACTACGATTTAAGTTATTCCCATATTTGCTGAGGGACAGAGCTCGAGCCTGGTTGAACTCATTGCCACCAAATTCAATTTCCACATGGCAAGAGTTAGTAGAAATGTAACATCCTGATTTTCGGAATTATTCGCGGTTTTCAATATTTTGTAAAGATTTTAAAATTTTGTATTTAGATGTGAAATTAATGTTTTGAGTAGGTAAACGGGCTTATAGAAGGCCCATGTGTTGGCCAAAACCCGGTTGAATTTTTGAATTTTTGGACTTAGGAGTTAGGGGTTCTGGCTAGATGGCCCTTGTATAGAGTTATGGGTAAATGGCATCACAAAAAGAGCCTTAGTAGAGTGGCAAGGGTGACACCACTAGGCTCCTGTGGCGTGTGGAGCATTAGGGAAGGCATAGGATCGATTCCCAGTGTTGACAAATAGATGCATTTATTTTTAAGTGCTAGAGGGGTAAGTGTTGGAGTCCAGGTGGATTCTGCTAGAGGAGAGTTTGAATCAGTCTAAACGCTTGGATTAAGGAGTGATAAGGGGAGAGATTTAAGGGATTAAGAGAGAGGTTAGGAGTTGGCCAAATTTTGGGAATTGAAGGGGGAAAAATCGGCAGAGGGTTATGAGGTTAGTATTTCGGCACCTAGGGTATTGAGTGGTGCCGTTCCTTTCTGCTCAAACATCACAAGGTTTTTCTTTTCTCTCTTTTTCCTCTCTAGTCGAAACTACCACTTCCCCTATTCTTCTATTTCTATTTTTTCTTCTTCAAAACCATTCATCAATTCTGCTATTCATTAATACTTTTGCCGAATCCATAAAAGCTGAAATCTTGAACACACATTACAGGTACCGATTTCTTCAAAGCCAAAACCCTTTAACATTGTGTTTCCATTAATCAACGATTATTATTTCTAAACTCTAAAGACCTGTCGGCTATTCTACATCCAGGTTATAGTTTCATATTGTCATCTCCTTCATCACCCAAAAGCCGAAAAACCATAGATTTGGGGGCTTATAGCCGAAACTTCAAAACTTTGGGAGTCGAGTTCTACCGTTGTTTGAAAGATAAATTTGCACCAGATTGCGTGGAGATCAAAAAGGAGTAAGGGGTAAGTGTTCATCATCTCAGATCTGGTCCTATTTTACAAAGTTAGGAAAAGCCGAAGTCCCTAAAATCTAGGGAGGCTGCCGATTTGGGCATGTGGCTCTAAGGGTTTTTAACTGACGTTTTTTGTCAATGATTAGTGTCTTCTTAAGTGTTGGATTGAAGGCGTGGGCTGTTGGAGTAATCGGATTCGGAGCTAGCTATCGATTTTGGCAAAAAGGTAAGGTTTCAAAAGCTTTTAGGGACATGGTTCGATCATGGATAAGTAGGTTGTGGGTTTAGTGATTATGGTTTGTAAATAAGAACTGTTCTAATTAATTGTAGGACATCGGAAGAGATCTTAGTAGCAGTCGTCGCGAATCAGGTGTGTACCGAACACCCTTTCTTAGTTCAATTCGGCAAAAGCCGAAATGCCGAAATTCTGGCATTTCATGGGCTTGTGAGTATGCGAATGCTCTCAAGACGTAGAGTAAAGGTTAGATCTGGCACTGCAAGGTGGTAAGTAAGTTTGTGTGACGTCTTAACATACTTTGGAAAAAGAGGGCCTCGATGGGCCAAAACTGGGCCCAATGGGCTTACGGACCAATATGGGTAAGAGATAGGCAAATTAGCCTGTTAGTTAGATGGTGGAACCAAATTGTATAAAACTGCTAAAAATTACTGAAGTAGCTTGTGTAGTTGCGTAAGTACGAAATTACCCCTAAAGAGCATAATTACCGAAATACCCCTAGGGTTTAAATTGGCTAACCTGCATGATTGATTAATACTGTATTGTACATGATATGCTTTATTAATATCTATTGCATGGGATTGGGGTATTGATGGAGGAAGTATTGAAAGTGGTTCATCCACGTACTGGAGGCTTTGCCTCAACTTACTGATATTTGAGTAGCGTTGCTGCAATTGTGGAGTGTAGGGCTGGGTGGGTTGAGATATTCCCCACATGGAGTGCAGGGCTGGTACGGGGCAGTGTAGCGGTTGGTGGGTTGAGTAGTCTCCCCAGATGGGTTTGCATGCATTACTACTATTGTTACCTATGTTACTGAACTGGGCCTATGGGCCACACTGTTATATAAAAAGGGGCTAAGGCCTTGCTACTGTATTCTGAAAAGGGCTTCGGTCCACTGTGTATTGTTATCTAAATGGGACTTAGGCCCAATGGGCTCGAGCTGATTTGGGCTTTGGATGGGTTTCTGTATACACTGATTTTTCCCAAACTCACCCCATTTTCTTCCATCCTTGTAGGTGAGCCCTAGTTGGTGGACTTGGAGCTGGGCGGGATTCAGAGTGGCCACACGTTTTCTGCAAATTTGATTTCTTCCGGTGAACTAGATTTTCCATGTTTTTCGTTTATGGTTTTGGGTTTTTTTTTGTAATAAGGCCGCTAATTATTTTTATGGTTTGGGTTGTTTCTTTCTTATTTAATTCTATTATGATAAAACTGATCTATGATAGCTAACGAAATAGATTAGCTCTAGGACGCATTTTCAAAAACATTAAGTGATTTCAAAATAACACGAATACGAGTAAGACTTCCGCTAAGCAAACGTTTTCAACCTTAATCATTTTCTTAAGATGGACATAACCAAACGGTTTTCTCAGAATTATACGAGATGTTAGAGTGTGGCAATGGCGGTGTGCATGTCTAGGATTGGATCCGAAGGGAGCTTGGTACTTAAGCAGTCCGACGGACTCACCTCCTCTTCTTCCTGGTTTCCTACCTGGTGCACAGCTTCCATTCACTTTAACCTACTTTTAAAAGTGTCTTTTACAACACCAACTAAGTTTTCCAAACTAAGTAATACGAAATATTTTGAACACTTTGATGTGGCGCATCAGATCTGGTCATAACGTCTAGGCCGGGTTTGGGGTGTTATATTTAGTGGTATCAGAGCCTAGTTGCAACAACTCGGCTGTGGATCCGGTCCGAAAATCTTTAAAAAAATGGGTTTTTTCTATAAGTTTTTCAAAGATGTTCAAAGTTTTTCTATTGAACGAGGTTAAATCAATAGTTTTAAAATAAAAGTGTTTTCAAATGAAATCTTTTTATTTTCGGTAAACAAAAACATGGGTTTTTTATGGACTGATAAAGAAGTGGCACACTGAATCCCCGGTACCAAGTCTGTAAGTGTTCTTTTTCTGCTTTAAATATTTATATGGAACTGGACTGGAAATAATACTGTAGATAGTACTGAGCCTTAGAGATAGTGCTATTGATAAGATAGTATTAGGGCTACAAAACTGGGACCGTAGCTAAATTGTGATTGCGCGAAAATAACTCTAAAACTCTATCTGTTCATAAGACATTTTGTAATAAACAGTGAAACCAGTAAACTAATGTCATAAAATTCGTAATCAGATAAATCGTTATGAGTATAAGGGCTACTCGAGGTAGAGGCCGTGGTCGAGGCCCAGGTAGCACTCAAGCTGGATCTGCGTCATCTGAACACATGCCAGCTGGCGAGGTACGTCCACCACCAGTTAATGAAAATGGGCCGTATGACCGGGCCACAGGGGATGACGCTCTGTCTCAGGCCAAGTTGAGGGTTTTGGAAAGGGTGGCCGGAGCTAACATCGGGCCCATGAATAGGGGGTCCATTTCTGAACGACTTCGGGCCAACGGAGCCGAGATTTTTAGGGGCGTATCTAGAGTGGCCTCAAATGTGGCTGAGTACTGGTTGGAAGCCACAGAGCGGATCATGGATGACCTAGACTGCTCAGTAGAACAGAAGTTGAAAGGGGCGGTGTCGTTGCTGCGGGATGAAGCGTATCAGTGGTGGATTACTGTGAGAGAGGGTACCCCAGCTGAGAGGGTAACATGGGAGCTGTTCAAACAGACCTTTAAGGCAAAATATGTTGGAGCTATCTATGTGGATGCACGCAGAAAGGAGTTCTTGAATCTGACTCAGGGAAATAAGACCATTGCTGAATATGAGGCGGAGTTTCTACGATTGAGTCGGTATGCTAATGGCATCGTTTCCACCGAATACGAGCGCAGCGTTCATTTTGAGGATGGTCTCAGAGATAAGTTAAGGGTGCTCATAGCTCCGCAGAGAGAGCGAGATTTCGCTGCACTGGTGGAGAAGGCTAAGATAGCTGAGGAGGTGAAACAAACCGAACGGAAGAATCGTGATAGGGATCAGAATCAGTTCAGGAGGGATGCTGGACCAGCGGGTGCTGCAAATCGAATTGTTAAGAGAGTTAGGATGGAGAAACTGGTTCGAGCAGTTCCGGTGAACATAGGTAGACCCCAAGCATGTGGGGATTGCGGCAAAACGCATTAAAGAGAGTGTTGGAAGCGTTCTAGGGCTTGTCTTCGTTGTGGGTCTAAGGAGCATAGGATTAAGGATTGTCCTAGGAGGGCCACTCAGGCTCAGGTGGCCGAACAAGGGGCTGTGCGACCGGCTCAACCTGTGAGGGATGGACCACCGCTGCCAAAAGGTCGTGGACAAGGTCGCAGTGGTAATGGCCGTGGACGTGGGGCACCCGGTAGGGGTATTTGTAACGCAGACGCTCGTCAGCCAGCTTTGGTGTATGCTGCTCGTCGCCGCGAGGAGGGTGACGCACCTGATGTCATAATTGGTATGTTTTTTATCTATGGTGTACCTTATACTGCTCTGATTGATGTGGGATCAACCCATTCATATGTGGCATATAACATTTCTGGGGCACTGGGTGTGCACTTCGAGGAGACTGTGTGTGGGGTGTCTGTGATAAGTCCTTTAGGTCATTCGGTTAAGGTAGAGAAACTCTTCAAGGAGGTGCCTCTGGAGATTCAAGGCGGGGTCTTCTGTGGGGATTTGATGGAGTTACTGCTTGAAGAATTCGATTTGATACTAGGGATGGATTGGTTGACCAAGCATCAGGCAACTTTAGATTGTGCAGCTAAGAGGATGGTGTTAAGGACTGTCAATGATGAAGAGGTAATGATTATTGGAGAACGGAGGGATTACTTAGCCAATGTAGTATCGGCGTTGAGGGCTGAGAAACTGATGCGCAAGGGGTGCGAGGCATATCTGGCTTTGGTAAGCCAAGCTTAAACTGAGGATCTGACTGTGGAGACCATCAGAACTGTTAGGGAATTTCGGGATATTTTTTCGGAAGAGCTTCCTGGATTACCTCCGAATCGGGAAGTTGAGTTTGGAATCGATTTGTTGCCTGGAATAGCTCCAGTATCTATTGCACCCTATAGGATGGCACCGAAGGAGTTAGTGGAACTGAAGGCTCAAATTCAAGAGTTGTTAGATAGAGGCTTCATTAGGCCTAGTGTGTCTCCTTGGGGAGCACTGGTCCTGTTTGTGAAGAAAAAGGACGGAACGATGCGCTTGTGCATCGATTATCGCCAGTTGAACAAACTGACGATTAAGAATAAGTATCCACTACCAAGGATTGATGATCTGTTCGATCAACTGAGGGGAGCTTCGGTATTCTCCAAAATCGATCTTCGTTCTGGATACCATCAGCTAAGGGTAAAAGAAAGGGATATTCATAAAACAGCATTTCGAACTCGATATGGACATTATGAGTTTGTGGTCATGCCGTTTGGGCTGACGAACGCACCTGCAGCTTTTATGGATCTGATGAACTGAGTATTCCAACCTTACTTGGATCGGTTCGTAGTCGTCTTTATCGACGATATCCTGGTATACTCTAAAACGGAGGCGAAGCATGATGAGCATCTCCGTATTGTGCTGCAAGTGTTAAGGGAAAATGAGCTCTATGCGAAATTCAGCAAGTGTGAAGTCTGGTTGAGGGAGGTAACTTTCCTAGGGCATGTGGTCTCTGCCGAGGGGATTAAGGTGGAATCCTCGTAAAATTGAAGCAATTCTGGAATGGAAGCCACCTAGGTCAGTATCGGAAATTCAGAGTTTCTTAGGGTTGGCAGGTTACTACAGAAGGTTTGTAGAGGGTTTCTCGGTGATGGCGGCACCCTTGACAAAACTCATAAGGAAAGGAGTACCATTTGTCTGGACCGAGAAACAGCAAAAAGCTTTTGATCGGTTGAAAAAGGTATTGACCGAAGCGCCAGTGTTGATTCAACCGGTGTCTGGGAAGGACTTTACTGTATACAGCGATTCGTCGCATGTGGGGTTAGGTTGCATACTGATGCAAGAGGGCAAGGTGGTCGCTTATGCATCGCAACAGCTTAAGGCTCATGAGGTGAATTACCCTATGCATGATTTAGAGCTAGCAGCGGTGATTTTTGCGTTAAAAATTTGGAGACTACTTATATGGGGAAAAGTGCATCATATACACAGATCATAAGAGCCTAAAGTATTTGTTGACTCAAAAGGAGTTGAACCTTAGGCAACGAAGATGGATGGAGTTGCTTAAAGACTACGACTATTCGATAGAGTACCACCCAGGAAAGGCTAATGTGGTGACGGATGCATTGAGTCGAAGGGTTGTTACTGATTTGAGAGCCTTGTTCGCAGGATTAAGTCTGTACGACGATGGAAGCTTGTTGGCAGAACTGCAAGTAAGGCCTACTTGGACTGAGCAGATTAAGGAAAAATAGTTGAAGGATGATTCATTAGCTCTTCGGTTCCAGCAAGTTAAGAGTGGTGAGAACGAGGATTTTGGGTTGAACACTGAAGGAGTTCTGTGCTTTCGTGGAAGGGTTTGTATTCCAAAGGACCCTGAATTGAGGCAGTTAATTCTAAAAGAGGCTCATGGTGGACTCTGTGCCATGCATCCTGGAGGGAATAAGTTATATCGAGACTTGCGAGAGGTGTACTGGTGGGCCGGATTAAAACGAGAGGTGACTGAATTTGTTGGGAAATGTCTGACGTGCCAGCAGGTTAAGGCTGAGCACCAATTGCCTTCGGGATTACTGCAACCTGTGAAAATTCCGCTATGGAAGTGGGAAAGAGTAACAATGGACTTTGTGAGTGGGTTACCTTCGACACCCACCAAGAAAGATTCGGTGTGGGTAGTTGTGGATAGGTTAACAAAATTTGCTCATTTCATACCTATTCGTACCGACTACTCACTGTAAAGGTTGGCCAAGCTATATGTGGCGGAGGTAGTGCGACTACATGGGGTGCCAGTGTCGATAATTTCTGATTGAGACCCTAGGTTTACATCTCGATTTTGGCGGAAGTTGCAGGAAGCGTTGGGTACACGATTGGATTTTAGCACTCTTTTCACCCACAGACAGATGGACAGTCAGAAAGGGTTATTCAGGTTCTGGAAGATATGTTGAGAGGTTGTATCATTGATTTTCGTGGAAGTTGGGAGGACTACTTACCATTGGCGGAGTTTGCTTACAATAACAGCTATCAAGCAAGTATTCAGATGGCACCATATGAAGCGCTTTATGGGCGAAGATGTCGTATGCCGACGTGTTGGACAGAGTTGGGTGAACGACGAGTGCTTGGACCGGAATTGGTGGCAGACACTGAAAGCAAGGTTAGGCTAATAAGGGATCGGTTAAAGGAGGCATTCGATAGACAGAAGTCGTATGCAGATCTGAAGCGCAAAGAGATTGAGTTCGCTGTTGGGGATATGGTTTTCTTGAAGGTTTCCCCTTGGAAGAAAATTTTGAGATTTGGTAAGAAGGGTAAGTTGAGGCCACGGTTTATTGGGCCTTACCGAAATGTTAAGCGGGTTGGACCAGTGGCTTATCAGCTAGAGTTACCACCAAAACTGCATCGTATCCACGACGTTTTTCATGTATCCATGCTGAGGTGGTATCGATCTGACCCAACTCATATCATACCAGTTGCAGAAATCGAGGTACAGTCAGATTTAACTTTCGAAGAAGAACCTGTGCAAATACTTGATCGTGACGTCAAGGTGTTGAGAAGGAAATCAGTTCCACTAGTGAAAGTACTTTGGAGGAACCATGGTAAAGAAGAAGCTACTTGGGAGACTGAGGAGGCTATGCATCAACAGTACCCTCAACTGTTCTAACAAGGTAAAATTTCGAGGTTGAAATTCTTTAAGGAGGGTAGAGTTGTAACATCCTGATTTTCGGATTTATTCGCGGTTTTCAATATTTTGTAAAGATTTTAAAATTTTGTATTTGGATGTGAAATTAATGTTTTGAGTAGGTAAATGGGCTTATAGAAGGCCCATGTGTTGGCCAAAACCCGGTTGAATTTTTGAATTTTTGGACTTTGGAGTTAGGGGTTCTGGCTAGATGGCCCTTGTATAGAGTTATGGGTAAATGGCATCACAAAAAGAGCCTTAGTAGAGTGGAAAGGGTGACGCCACTAGGCTCCTAAAAAGGTGGCGTGTGGAGCATTGGGGAAGGCATGGGATCGATTCCCAGTGTTGACAAATAGATGCATTTATTTTTAAGTGCTGGAGGGGTAAGTGTTGGAGTCTAGGTGGATTCTGCTAGAGGAGAGTTTGAATCAGTCTAAACGCTTGGATTAAGGAGTGATAAGGGGAGAGATTTAAGGGATTAGGAGAGAGGTTAGGAGTTGGCCGAATTTTGGGAATTGAAGGGGGAAAAATCGGCAGAGGGTTATGAGGTTAGTATTTCGGCACCTAGGGTATTGAGTGGTGCCGTTCCTTTCTGCTCAAACATCACAAGGTTTTTCTTTTCTCTCTTTTTCCTCTCTAGCCGAAACTACCACTTCCCCTATTCTTCTTTTTCTATTTTTTCTTCTTCAAAACCATTCATCAATTCTGCTGTTCATCAATACTTTTGCCGAATCCATAAAAGCCGAAATCTTGAACACACATTACAGGTACCGATTTCTTCAAAGTCAAACCCTTTAACATTGTGTTTCCATTAATCAACGATTATTCTTTCTAAACTCTAGAGACCTGTCGGCAATTCTACATCCAGGTTATAGTTTCATATTGTCATCTCCTTCATCACCCAAAAGCCGAAAAACCATAGATTTGGGGGCTTATAGCCGAAACTTCAAAACTTTGGGAGTCGAGTTCTACCATCGTTTGAAAGATAAATCTGCACTAGATTGCGTGGAGATCAAAAAGGAGTAAGGGGTAAGTGTTCATCATCTCAGATCTGGTCCTATTTTACAAAGTTAGGAAAAGCCGAAGTTCCTAAAATCTAGGGAGGCTGTCGATTTGGGCATGTGGCTCTAAGGGTTTTTAACTGACATTTTCTGTCAATGATTAATGTCTTCTTAAGTGTTGGATTGAAGGCGTGGGCTGTTGGAGCAATCGGATTCGGAGCTAGCTATCGATTTTGGCAAAAAGGTAAGGTTTCAAAGGCTTTTAGGGACATGGTTCGATCATGGATAAGTAGGTTGTGGGTTTAGTGATTATGGTTTGTAAATAAGAACTGTGCTAATCAATTGTAGGACATCGGAAGAGATCTCAGTAGCAGTCGTCGCGAATCAGGTGTGTACTGAACACCCTTTCTTAGTTCAATTCGGCAGAAGCCGAAATGCCGAAATTCCAGCATTTCATGGGCTTGTGAGTATGCGAATGCTCTCAAGACATAGAGTAAAGGTTAGATCTCGCACCGCAAGGTGGTAAGTAAGTTTGTGTGACGTCTTAACGTACTTCGAAAAAAGAGGGCCTCGATGGGCCAAAACTGGGCCCAATGGGCTTACGGACCAATATGGGTAAGAGATAGGCAAATTAGCCTGTTAGTTAGATGGTGGAACCAAATTGCATAAAACTGCTAAAAATTACTGAAGTAGCTTGTGTAGTTGCGTAAGGACGAAATTACCCCTAAAGAGCATAATTACCAAAATACCCTTATAGTTTAAATTGGCTAAATTGCATGATTGATTAATACTGTATTGTACATGATATGCTTTATTAATATCTATTCCATGGGATTGGGGTATTGATGGAGGAAGTATTGAAAGTGGTTCATCCACGTACTGGAGGCTTTGCCTCAACTTACTGATATTTGAGCAGCGTTGCTTCAACTGTGGAGTGTAGGGCTGGGTAGGTTGAGATATTCCCCACATGGAGTGTATGGCTGGTACGGGGCAGTGTAGCGGTTGGTGGGTTGAGTAGTCTCCCCAGATGGGTTTGCATGCATTACTACTATTGTTACCTATGTTACTGAACTGGGCCTATGGGCCACACTGTTATGTAAAAAGGGGCTAAGGCCTTGCTACTGTATTCTGAAAAGGGCTTCGGTCCACTGTGTACTGTTATCTGAATGGGGCTTAGGCCCAATGGGCTCGAGCTGATTTGGGCTTTGGATGGGTTTCTGTATACACTGAGTTTTCCCAAACTCACCCCATTTTCTTCCATCCTTGCAGGTGAGCCCTAGTTGGTGGACTTGGAGTTGGGCGGGATTCAGAGTGGCCACAAGTTTTCTGCAAATTCGTTTTCTTCCAGTGAACTAGATTTTCCATATTTTTCGTTTACGGTTTTGGGTTTTTTTTAATAAGGCCGCTAATTATTTTTATGGTTTGGATTGTTTCTTTATTATTTAATTCTATTATGATAAAACTGATCTATGATAGCTAACGAAATAGATTAGCTCTAGGACGCATTTTCAAAAACATTAAGTGATTTCAAAATAACACGAATACGAGTAAGACTTCCGCTAAGCAAACGTTTTCAACCTTAATCATTTTCTTAAGATGGACATAACCAAACGGTTTTCTCAGAATTATACGAGATGTTAGAGTGTGGCAATGGCGGTGTGCATGTCTAGGATTGGATCTGAAGGGAGCTTGGTACTTAAGCAGTCCGACGGACTCACCTCCTCTTCTTCCTGGTTTCCTACCTGGTGCACAGCTTCCATTCACTTTAACCTACTTTTAAAAGTGTCTTTTACAACACCAACTAAGTTTTCCAAACTAAGTAATACGGAATGTTTTGAACGCTTCGATGTGGCGCATCAGATCTGGTCATAACGTCTAGGCCGGGTTTGGGGTGTTACAAGAAAGATTCCTCATAAAGTATTTTTTGCCTAGCAAGAATGCTAAGTTGAGGAACGAGAATACTGCTTTCCAACAAATGGATGACTTGTATGAAGCATGGGAAAGGTACAAAGAATTTTTACGAAAGTTTCCTCATCACGGAATCCCACATTGCATCCAACTTGAGATGTTTTATAATAGTCTCGTGCTCATATGAGGATGGTAGTGGATGCTTCTGCTAATGGTGGTCTCCTCTCTAATTCTTATAATGAGGCTTATGAAATCATCGAGAGGATTGCCAGTAAAAATTATCAATGGCCAACCAATTGAGCAACGTCAAGAAGACGAGTCACTGAAATACATGAAGTAGACACTCTCACTTCACTCCCATCTCAAGTATCCTCGATTTCCTCAATGCTTAAAAACTTTACCACTAATGGGTTTAACAGTTTTGTAGCACAGCCACCGAATCAATTTGAAAAATGTAGCCTGTGTCTATTGTGGGGAAGGACATCTCTTTGAAGAATGTTAATCGAACCCAGAATCAGTGTCTTACATGGGTAACCAGAACCAGAACTGACGAAGGCAAGGACTACAATCCAATTCTTATACCCCATCATGGTGAAACCACTCTAATTTCTCTTGGAGTAACCAAGGGGCTAGACCTAGTAACCCATATGCCCAACCTAAACCGACACAGCCATCTATTTTTACCTAACAAGTTCAGAAACTACCTCAAGTTAAACTATCTAATGGATTAGAAAACTTTTTGAAGGAATACATAGCCAAGAATGATGCCTTAATCCAAAGCCAAGTAGTTACATTGAAAAATCTGGAAAACCAAATGGGTCAACTTGCAACTAAACTCAGAAATCGACCACAAGGTGCTTTACCTAGTGATACAAAGAATCCAAGGAATCTAGGGAAGGAGCATTGTAAAGCATTAACATTGAGGAGCGGAATGACATTAGAGCCCATCACCGTCGAAGTTGAAGAGGAGCCAGTTGATGCTCAAGACTTAGAGGAAGTTCAACCAAGTGTTGAAATTTTTTAGTTTCATCGGAAAAAGAATCTGCAAAACCCGATAAGGTAATTTCTGAACTAATTAGTTTTGATAAACTAACAACTTTGTTAGATGCAAAATTGGCACAGAAGACGAATCAACCAGTTCCAGTAAAGAAGCCTCCACCAACCTACCCTCAAAGACCTAAGAAACAGAAGCAAGAAGTTTAATTCAAGAAAGTCCTAAACGTACTCAAGCAACTTCATATCAACAACCCGTTGGTTGAAGCACTTGAAAAAATGCCGAACGACGTCAAATTCATGAACGATATCCTATCAAAAAAATGAAAACTTGGAGAATTTGAGACGGTTGCCCTGACAAAGGAATGTAGTGCATATCTTCAAGACAAACTACCCCTAAAGTTGAAGGATCCTAGATGTTTTACCATACCTTGTAACATTGGAGTAGCATATTATGGTAAGGCACTATGTGATTTGGGTGTGAGTACCAACTTGATGCCCATGTCAATATTTAGGAAGTTGGGGATAGGTGAAGTTAGACCTACTACAGTTATAGTTTAATACTTCAACGTATTGGTACGTGTAGACAAATTTATTTTTCTTGCTAACTTTGTTATTCTAGACTTTCAAGCAAACAAAAAAGTGCCAATCATCCTAGGAAGTCCTTTCCTAGCAACTAGAAGGACCCTTCTTGATGTGCAGAAAGGCTAGCTTACTATGCATGTTCAGGACGATCAAGTAAAATTTAATGTTTTTAAGTCTATGCGATTTCCTGACACAATTGATGATTGTTCTGCAACGTTTGATTTAGAGGAATTAATCATGGAAAAGGAAATCAACTATGTTAAGGACCTATTGGACAAATTTTGACATCAGACCCTTTAAGTGATGAAGAGGAGGATGAATACTTAGCTTTACTAGAAGCAATCAAAGAGGATTTAATCTGCAATCCTGCTTTGAATCTTTGAAGTTAGAGAATAGGGATTATGCCAAACCAAAAGCGTCAATCGAGGAGCCACCTAAATTATAACTAAAGGTACTTCCCTCACATTTAAAATATGTTTATTTAGGTAGCGCTTCTACTTTACCTGTGATTGTTTCAGTGGAGTTAACTATTGAGCAAGAAGAGAAACTCATCCTAGTATTGAAATAATTCAAGAAATCTATCGGATGGACCATAGTCGATATTCATGGCATTAGTCCGTCTATATGCATGCACAAGATCATCCTGGAAGATGGAAAAAAAGGGACGATTGATGGACAACAAAGACTGAACCCCATCATGAAGGACGTGGTAAAGAAAGAAATCATCAAGTTGTTAGATGCGGGTATAATTTACCCCATCTCAGAAAGTTCATGGGTAAGTCCGGTCCAGTTCATGCCAAAGAAAAAAGGTATTATGGTTATTGAAAAAAATAATAATGAGTTGATACCGACTAGAATGATTATGGGATGGAGAATTTGCATCGATTACCGGAAGTTGAACAAGGCGACTAGGAAAGATCACTTTCCTTTGCCATTTTTGGACCAGATGCTGGATAGACTTGCAGGGCGAGACTATTACTATTTTCTCGATGGATATTCATGGTATAATCAGATTGTAGTAGCACCAGAAGATCAACACAAGACAACATTCACCTACCGGTATGGTACATTTGCATTTAAACGCATGCCATTTGGGTTATGTAATGCACTTGCTACATTTCATAGATGTATGATGTTTATTTTTAATGATATGGTTGAGAAATACTTGGAAGTCTTTATGGATGATTTTTCAATTTTCGTAAATACATATGATGATTGCCTAGCCATCCAGCCAAGGTATTCTTCTAGGGCATCGGATAATGAGACATGGAATCGAGGTAGATAAAGCAAAGGTAGACGTTATTGAGAAACTCCCACCTCCAACATCTATAAAGAGTGTTAGGAGCTTTTTGGGCCATGCCTATTTCTATTGAAGATTTGTCAAAGACTTCTCCAAAATTGCTAAACCCTTATGTAAATTATTGGAGAAGGACACGGCGTTCAAATTTGATGAGGAGTGCTTTAGAGCTTTCAAAGATTTGAAGAGTCGGTTATTTTTGACACCCATAATTGTCACACTAGATTGAGATTTTCCATTTGAATTGATGTGTGATGCAAGTGAATTTGCGATAGGAGCTATCATCGGCCATCAAAGGAACAAAGTTTTTCATCCCACCAACTATGCAAGTCAGACTCTGACAGAAGCTCAACTGAATTATATGGTAACAGAGAAAGAGTTAATTGCTATTGTGTTTTCTGTTGACAAGTTTTGATCCTATCTTGTAGGTACCAAAGTGATTGTCTATACGGACCATTCAGCAATTAAGTATTTACTTGCCAAGAAACACGCTAAGCCGAGATTAATCCAATGGGTACTTCTACTTCAAAAGTTTGATCTAGAAATTCAAGATCGAAAGGGAGTAGAAAACCAAGTAGCAGACCATTTGTCCAAATTGGAGTCACAAGAAGGAAATTTTCCACTTATACCCATTCAGGAGACATTTCCAGATGAACACATACTGAAGGTAAATCATGTCCATAATACCCCCTAGTTTGCTAATATTTCTAACTATTTAGCTTGTGGTTTGATGCCGATTGATAAGACATATCATCAAAAGAAAAAGTTTCTTCACGATGTGAAGTACCATTTCTGGGAAGAACCATACTTGTTTAAAAAGTGTGCAAACCAAATTATTAGGAGATGCATATCAAAAGATGAAGTACATAAGATTTTATATCATTACCATTCAGCTCTGAGTGGGGGACACCTCGGAGGTACATGTAGTGCAGCCAAAGTATTGCAAGCTGGATTCTTTTGGCCAACACTATTCAAAGATGCATATGCTTATGTAAAGAGTTGTGATTGATGTCAAAGGGTTGGAAACATCACCAATAGAAATGAGTGCCCCGAACAAACACCATTGAGGTAGAATTATTCAATGTTTGGGGTATTTGACTTTCTCGGTCCTTTCCCTCTATCTTTTGGTCACAAGTACATATTGGTAGCAGTAAACTACATGCCTAAGTGGGTTAAGGCCAAGGCATATTCGACGAATGATGCTAAGGTTGTGATGAAGTTTTCGTAGAAGTATGTGTTCACAAGGTTTGGAACCCCGAGACCTATCATCAATGATGAAGTGTCCCATTTTGTGAACAGATGGTTGAAATGGTTACTCGACATACATGGAGTGAAGTACAAGGTTGCCACAGCTTATCATCCGCATACGAATGGGCAAGCTGAACTGCCAAACAAAGAGATCAAAGGCATACTCGAAAAGGTAGTTTTGCCGAACCAACAAGATTGGTCCAAAAGATTAGACGATGCTTTTTGGGCCTATAGGATAGCATATAAGACACCTTAAGGATGTCACCCTATAGGCTGGTCTTTGGGAAAGCCTGTCATCTGCCCTTAGAGTTAGAACACAAAGCTTATTAGGCTCTCTAACAACTCAACTTGGATATTAAGTTTTCTAAAAAGAAATAGATGCTCCAACGCAATGAGTTAGAAGAATTTCGAATGTCCTCATATGAGAATGCCAGATTACTCAAAGAAAGACTTAAGAGATGGCATGACAAGTACATTCGAGTTTGAGAATTTGAAACAGGTCAGCAAGCCTTGTTATTCAATTCTAGATTAAGGTTCTTTCCAAGTAAGTTAAAATCATGTTGGTCCAGTCCATTTACGATTCACAAAGCTTATCCATATGGAGTTGTCGAACTTCAAAGTGAGGGAGGTAATTTTCGAGTTAATGCTCAGCGCTTAAAACATTACTAGGGGATCAAATCGCGTGGGATCAAATCGTAATCATTTTATTAGATATTTAATTTTTCTTGTTTTTCTTTTTAAATAAATGATTTAGGGTATATTTTTGGGATTAGTATGTTTAAATAAATTCTATCTAAGAGATTGGAACTTAAGCGGGACCGCTTGTGACCCTTTCAGTCTTTCCTAGGAATTGATTTTAACATAATCTTCCAAGAAATTATTACCTAAATGGAAAAATAAATTTTTAGTGTTTCAAATAAAAAGGGTTAATTTTGATCCAACTTTTAATTGTAACTCAATTTCAAATTTTCTTTAAGTCTAGGTACTTAATTGAACTATTTTCAAAATTTGGTTGCTCTTTTTGTAAATATTAAAAATTAGATGTCTCTTTTTGTAAATATTCTTCAAAAGGCATTTAGAATAAATGTTTTTAATTTAATTTGATAAAAAAGATGATAATAACTAGTATATAGTTATACTTATTATAGTGTATATTAATTATTATCAATTTTGCATAGAATTAGGATTAGTTTAAATTTGATCATATTTTTGTTAATAATATTTATTTTAATAAATTAATAGAAAATAATAATTTAATTTGCATTATATTAATTATTAATTTGTTCTAATAATTCTAATTAAACTCCTACTCCCTTCACTATAAATTTCACCCACTTTTTCCACTTTTTCACAACACCTCAACCTAGCCACACCAACACCTACCTTCGGCACCAGCAGCCCCTGTAACATTGTAACATCCCAAAATAGGACCTAGTCGGAATAGTGGTTTCGGGACCCCCAATCCAACGTCAAAATAATTTTTTTATGATCATTATGAGGTCTAGGATATGAAAATAAGCATGTGTTAAAGTTTCATGAAGAAATTCTAAGTATAAGGTGTCCAATTGGTAATTAGGGACCAAATTGAATAAGTTGTAAAACTTTGGTTCTAGAAGAAAATTGTATGAAATTGCTTTGGATTATTAATTAGGAGGTCTTGAATAGAAATTTTCCCAATTTCTATGTTTTTGGACAAAAATGGGCATGCATGAAAAATTTGAAAGTTTAGTAAGAAAGGGCATTTTGGTCATTTGGTAATAAAATTAATTAAAAGGGAAAAAGGAAGCAAAATTCAGCCATTTCTTCTCTATGGCTGTCGAATTTTGAAGAGAAACGATAGATAGGGTTTTCAACATTTCCTAGCTCAATAGTAAGTGTTCCCTAACCCTATTTTTAATGTTCTTCGTATTTTTGAGATCCTCGTAACACACTCTCTCTATATCTACCCATATTTCAAGCTAGGGTTCATGTTTATAAATTTACCCATGCATGAGATGCTTGTGTTTTGATGATTTATGGAGGAATATGAGAGTTTAAAGTATAGTAAATAACTTTTACTAAGTAGATTTCCATGGAAATGACTTAAGGGACCTATTTGTAAAAGGTATAAAATGTGTGGTAGAAAAGTGAAATAGAGGAAAATGTGGCCTGGTATGAGTTTATGATACTTTCGGCTAGGCTTGGGTATTCAAGAAATTACATGCATTTCATTATACGAGCTTAAATGACTAATTTGTAAAATTGTGAAATGTTAAGGGCAAAATGGTCATTTCGCCTAGGGGTGAAATTTAGGCCTAAAACGAACAGTGTGATGTATTGATAATTTATTGTTGCTTATATAGACCCTGAGAGACCAACTTCAGAAGTCGTCGAGGAAAACAAAAGGTTTCAGAGTAACAGAAATTCGAATCCAAAACGATTGCCAAGTAAGTTCGCGTAAATCGAATGTAAATGATTTTAAATTCATTAAAGATGTAAGTTCATGTATAAATTATAATATCGATATGCAAAATATGATAATTCATGAATAATTGATGTTACAATGAAATGTTCCAGCTGAATAGAAAGGATACTTGATGGATTTCTCGAAAATGAATTAATGGTAGAAAGGATCTAGCTCGGACAGGTGATCCTATAGTGATCTAGCCTCCCGAAGAATATGTGTGCTGAAATAGATTTAACCCATACGGGTAATCCGATTAGGATCTGAATTTAGCCTGGACTGGTAATTTAGATCTGAACTCATAGGAGTATATGTCATTGTAAGGGATTTAGCCTAGACTGGTAATCCCGACATTGCTCTATGAGTTTATATTATAGGGAATTTAACCTGGACTAGTAATCCCATCATAAGAGCAAGGATCATAGGAGTGCGTATTTAAAATGATCCACTTGCATGATTTGACGGTAAATGAGATATCCATCAAGATCCCGACAAATTCAACGGGTTTAAAATGAGAAATAAGAATAGAAATGCTTGAATTGATGAGCTCATCTAAGACTAATGTTATAATGTATTTGCTTGAGACTAACTTGATGTTCGATTGTATGTGATAGGGAAATTATACTATGCATGTTGGCATGAATATCTATTATGATTGTATGCTAAATAATCAGTAAGTTTACTTTCCCATTATCTGAACTTCCTAAGCATGTAAATGCTTACCCCCTTTCTCCCTTATCTTATAGAGCTCGCGGACTCGTGGTGATTGGAAGACGGTTGGAGCATTGTCAACACTATCAACTTGTCTTGTTTGGGTATATAAAAACTTTTATTTTGTTATAATGGCATGTATAGGATTCTTGGTCATTTTGTTATATGTGTCATTTGGCTAGCCAGTGTAAGGGCTTAAATGATATGCTTATTCATTTTGTATATGGCCATAAGATATGGTCCGTATTGATGTAGGTTGTAAACCTACTAATTGCTCATGTATATGCTTGAATGTTTCATGAGATGATTAATGTGGTATACCATGAATGAATATGTGTAATGTGGCCAAATCACTAGACGATGGTTTAGGTCATAATTGGCATGATTTATGAAATGAACCAAGTATGTAATATGGTTTGTAAAATGGTAACCCTAAAACAAAGAGGGCACTATCAATATAGGTTAAGAAGAGACTTGAAGCAACATACATGACCTTGGCTAAGAAGGTTTTAAAGGAACATATTAGGGTGTATATATGTTTGAGGGTGACTAAAGGCTTGGAATATAGCCTACAAAAAGGTCTACACGGGTAGACACACGGGCGTATGTGTAGGCCGTGTGTAATACACGGTCAGTCCCCATGGACGTGTTGTACCGTCGTATGTCCCTTGCACCTAGAATTTTAGGTCAGTATGCATGGTAGTAAACACATGGGTAGGGACATGGCCGTGTGTCTCAACTGTGTGGAGGACATGGCCTAGCACACAGGCGTGTGCCTTAGCCGTGTGCCCCTAAATGAATGATGACGTCATAAACAGAATGTACAGGTTTTTGCATACGGGCTATGATACGGGAGTGTCGTGTCGTGTCGTGTCTGTGTGAAGGACACGTGCATGTTCTCAGCTGTGTGAAAACCCCTGTAGGTTTGAAATGAAAAATAATTCTTCACGGGTGAAGGACATGGGAGTGTCCAAAGTACACGAGCATATGCATTGCCTCCACACAGGTGTGTGAGGCTTAAACCTAGAAATTTTTCTAAAATTTTCTTGAGTTCTCGGTTTAGTCCCAAACCACTCTTAATGCATGTTTTAGACCTCGTAAGTCCATAATAGGGAAAATATGATTTTGTTTGATTGGTTTTAAATTGGAAATGAAATTTTATAACCCGTTTTTCCGGAATATCCATGTTTGTATTTGGTAATGCCTCGTGCCTCGTCCCAATCTCGGGTACAGGTAAGAGGTGTTACAAACAGTCCAGTTTAGACCCTAGTTAGAATAGTAGTTTCGGGACCACAAATCTAATTCAAAAAAATATTTTAATATTATTTTCTGTGGTTATAATATGTAAATTAGCATGTGCGAAAGTTTCATATAAAAATTCGATCATTTATGTTCTTAATTTAATAAAAGGACCTAATCACATAAAATGTAAAAGTTGCCTGCTTTGTATTAAAGTGCTTATTTGATTTGTCTTATTAAAGGAGAGGTTCTTATGATGCAATTAAACCATTGAAAGCATGAGTGGTCATAAATGGCCTTAATGAATATGAATTATATGTTTAATTATTAAGGTTAAAAATGGTATTTGATTATAAAATGAGTTATAATTAAAACAAAAGTCATATTTTTGTTCATTTTCATATATGGTTGCTGAAAATACTTAGTAAAAGAAGAAGAAGAAAAGTTTAAGGTTCGACTAAGGTTTTACTTGATTGAGGTATGTGTTTTGATTCGTTTTCGATAATTTCTACATTTTTGTGGTCGTTGCTTTGTATACTATCAAGCCCATGTCTCAATTTTTTATTTTGTTGATGATTTTGAGTTATTCCATTGATGAAATTATGAGCTTTATGAATTTTGATGTTAGTAAATTAAATATATGAGTTAGATTATTAAGTTTTGCCTTTGAATTTTTGATGAATTTGAGTAATTTGGACTAAATTGTAAAAAAGAGATTTTGAGGGACTAAAATGTGAAATAAATGAAATATATGGGCTTGTATGAATACTATGAGAATTGGGCTTAACATGGGTATAAGCAAATTTTGTGTATTTTGTGATTTTAGTGATTAGGGACTAAATTGTCAAAATGTAAAAATATAAAGGCTAATTTGTAAAATGCCCTAAATGTGTGTTTGTGGATTGATATGAATGATTTGGTGAATAAAAGAGTTAAATTTGAATGTATATAGATCAAGAATTAAAGAAAACGGAATTAGATCGGGAAAGTCGAAAGTTGTCGAGTAGCCGATTCCGTCTATCCGACTCCATACGATGTAAGTCTATAGACAAATAAATGTATTTGAAATAGTTTATTTATGCTTATATGCTATTGAACAATAATGAATGGTTTTATGCCTTGAATATAAGATATCCGAGAAAGTATCGACAAAGTTCTGATGTCAAAAAAGTATCATACGAACCATAGGAATAGTTAAGATACATATGTCATGACATAGGATCCGATATGTGTTTTTGTGCAAGACCACGTCTGGGACGTTGGCATCGACTTATGATTTACGTGTAAGACCATGTCTGGGATGTTGGTATCGTATTTGATTTCGTATAAGACCCTATCTGGGACAGTGGCATTGATATTTGATTACATGTAAGACCACGTTTGGGACGTTGGCATTGTATGAGCTTTCCGAACTTTCCGTGTATCCTTATGATTATGAATGGTTCAACAGGTATTTCGAGAATTGAATGATTATATGTGATGTGTATCTGATTCAGGTACGTTTGAAATGTATACTATGTTTGAGAATAAAAGGTAAGTATATGTACAAGTGATGATATATGTTATAAGTATGAGAAAATATGCTATATGTGTAAATGAATTGGGAATATGTTAAACGTATATGAACTATGTGGTTTGAGATAGTATTTGGCCATGAAATATATGTAATTTGATGATGCTTTCATGTTTTGAATGTTAAGTTTATTTGTACATGGCTTACTAAGCTTTTGAAAGCTTACTCTGTGTGTTTTTCAACTGTTTTATAGATATCAAAGCTATTGGGAGCTCGGGGATCATCGAGGATCATCACTACATTATCGAACTATATTTTGGTACTTTTTGAAAATGTATATGTTAAAGTATGGCATGTATAGGCTAGAAGTGTGTGAATATGTTTGGTAATGTATATATTTAGCCATGTGATTTGGCTTATTTTGGTTGTGTATATGAATGTGTTTTTTTTAAATGAATTATGTGATGTAATTATGCTAATATGATATGTTCTTGAATGGCCAAGAGAATATGTCATTTTGGGTAAGTTGTGGTAAGTTTTTATTTTGGAGTTTGGTAAGTTTTGACATGAGATTGGGTGAAGTAAATTTAAGATTGTGGATCATATGTTTTGGCATGATTTTTGGCTGATGATTTGGTATGATTTGGAATTGTGAATAAGCATGAATTTGGTTGGTAGTTGTATGAAATTATTGGTCAATGTATTGGTTGTGAAATGGTTGAAATTTGTTCTGCATTTGGTGCCTATTTGATGATTGTAGGGAGGACCCTCAATAGGTGGCAAATTGGCCTTGCATATGGCCTATTTTTATCCACATGGGCAGAGACACGGGCATGTGTCTCAGCCGTGTTGCTTGAGGGCCATTTTGAAATGAGCTTGAGAAGACCACACAGTCACACACACGGGTGTGTGCTAGGCCGTGTGGCCAAGTCAGTTTCGACCATAGGCTAGACACATGGGCGTGTAGTCAGCAGTGTGGCCAAGTCAGTAGTGTGGCCAAGTTAGTAGCCTCCCTAATTTTCACACGACCTGGCACACGGGCGTGTCTTGTGGTCGTGTGGACTAGTCAGTATGTATGCCCTGTTTTTGACGCAGCCAATACACACGGGTGTGTCTAAAGCCATGTGAGGCACACGGGCTGTTCACATGGGCGTGTGACCTGTACAACTTTAAAAATTGTTTAAGTTTCAAAAATTTCTGTATGAACTCAATTTAGTCTCGACCCCTTTCTAAAGCATGTTTAAGGTCTCGTTGACCTATGTAAGGGACTCTGTAATGATTTACGATTATGTGTGAATGATGTTTGTGAATTATTCGTAAAATGTTTCGATGTGTCCGATAACGCCTTTAACCCTAGTCTAGCGACGGATACGGGTTAGGGGTGTTACAACCCTAACGCACACCGTGCGCGCCAACTGCCCAGCAGCCTACTCCTTGTCACTGCACCTGCCCATATGTCTAGCTTCAACAGCCTTCGCACCAGCTCGTGCGCCTAACAACTCACCAAGCCTGCTCGACACACCTGCTTGCTGCCCACTCTCTCGCATCCGTGCGGCACACGCATGCCCTGCTGCTCGCGCAAGGATCCATACATTGCAGTTGCCTCCATCATGCCAAGCCACGCCTAGTGCACTGCTGCTCCCTAGCGTGTCACTGTCGCCTTGCTACTCGCTCTTGCCTATCGCACCACACCATCAAAACACCCTACAACCATTCTTAAACCAACCTCTTTTACTTTATATTTATTTTCTTTGAGTTCTTAGCTTCTATAAAAAGGTGGTAAGTCAGTTTTTTCTCCTAAGTTTCAATTTTACTTAATTTTAATTTTTTATTTTTTTAAATTATTGAATTATTAATATTTTATACTAGTTAGATTTTTGAGAAAATATTTATTCTATCTTATGATCAGGTTAATCATGCCTCGCAAAAAGAACTTGTGCCTTTACTCAAATTAATGAATCACAAAATAAATTTCACTATGAAGAAGCCCAAGCGAGATACGAAAGCATTTTCAAGAATCAACAGATGTACCCAAAAAAAAGGTTTTACGCTAAAAGAAAGCAACTATATTGATTTCATGGCGCACATTCGACAGATTGTTGAAGCTCTCAATTGGGAGTTATTTTGTGAGAAAATACCTAGTGTAGATGAGGAGTTAGTTCGTGAATTTTAAGCGAATTTGACCTCAAGCAAATTGACGAAAGTTCTGTTCATAGAATCAAGGTACCAATAACCTCAAACGCCATTAATGAATTCTTTGAAATACCTGATTTCGAAGACGAAGAATATTCTTCCTTGATGAGCAATATTGAGTCCGAAAATCTACAAGAAATTCTCGAGGAACTTACAGTTCCAAGTTCTAAGTGGACCGTGTCAAAGCAAGGAATTCACACTTGTCGTAGAGAATATTTGACACCACTAGCGAAGGTATGGTTCTATTTCATTTGATTCGGCCTTATGCCTATTTCACATAGGACTATAATTTCATTAGAGTGAATGGTCTTATTATACTCGATTTTAACTAAAAAGACCATTGATGTTGGAAAAATCATCCTGAGAGAAATGCGAAATTCTGCCGCTAGACGTTCTGCCCAGCTTACTTTCCCTTTACGATAACAATTTTGTGTTTGAAAGCTAAAATTCTTGCAAATTTAAAGAAGACAGGTTATAGCCAGGGCAGAATCACAGATTGGGACCTCTACCAAATAACTAGAGACTCTGTTCTGCAGCAACGAGTTGAAGAAAGCGAAGATCCGAAGAAGAAGATGAAGAAGATCCCATAGAGATCAAACCAATGCAGTCAGCTGAAATCCCTGATAAAGGTAGAATCAATGGAACCAATAATCGAACTTGACGTCACAATTTCAATGTTCAGGACTCAATCACCTCGCCCAGATCATCGAGATGAGCTGTCAAAGTTGATGGACATAATGCAACATATGCAATGGCAGCAATAAGCTTACTAAGATATTCAAAAATAAGGGATGACGCAATGAGAAGTGCTCTTACGAAAATATACAATAACCCGTTTATTTTTGTGCCTGAGTTTCCAGATTTCATATTTGAAGCATGGAGTCCACTATCGAAGAGGGAGCGAAGCGATTCATGCAAAAACAAAGACAATGGAGCAAAAGATGAGTCAAATTCGAAGGGATCTGTAAATAAATAAAAAGGGGGGATATTGACTTTATTTTTTTTTCTTAGGTTATTTAATAGGATTAGGTTTTATTAGGAATTTTTATTTTCGCATACTAAAACAAGAGGTGGAAATCATAAATAAAAATGAACAAGTTGGAAAGTACAAACTGTGGCAAAAAATATATACATGTCTAGGATTGGATCTAGAACGAGCTTGGTACTTAAGCAGTGCAGTCAAATTTACTCACCTCCTCTTTTCTAGAATCCTACCTGGTGAATAGTGTCATTCACTTTTAACAATGAGGACATTGTTCATCTTAAGTGGGGCGTTCGAAAAATTGAAATTATTTCCACTTAGAATAAATTTTTCTTTCAGTTATGATTAGTTTATATTTTGTTCAAAAATTTGAAATTTTGTTAAGTATGCTAAACTTCAGTATGAATAAAGTTTGATTATTTCAATAATTGTTACGTTAACTGAAATATGACATAAATGTATTTTTAACAAAGCATGCAAATCATACCATAAAATATTTAGTTACTTAGGAAAGTTAGGCATGCATGAAAGTTTAAGTCTTTAGAATTGACTTAGTAGTTTCTTGAGGCGAAATACTGGAAAGCATGGAATATTGAAAATGATTTAGGCAACTTTTTTTTTTGGACCGTTTAAGCCTTTCAAGCCAACCTTGATGAATTTTTATCCCTTGAAACCCAACTTTGAGACTATATGGCCTAATTTTATTCGAACCCTTGCAATATTTAGTCATCACCTTTCTCTTAATTATCTCTTAATTGTCTCAAACACTAGAATCAGTACTATTCAAAATGATATTTGAAACTAAGTTTGGGGGAGTTGAAAAGAAATATCAAATGCTCAAAAAAATTGTAGTAAATACAAGAAAATGCTTGTGAAAAAAAATAAAATAAAATAAAGAGAAAAGCACATGTACTTGAAAGAAAATAGATTTACAAAAGAGCATGTGAAAGCAAAACAAGTTGGTGTATTAAAGATAATGTAACAACCCGTTTTTGGGTCAAATCAGAATAGTTGTTTTGAAACCAGAAATCTGAAGTAGAAATATTTAATTTATTATTTCTTTAAGGTCTACAACATGATAGAATAATTGTGTGAAAATTTCGTTAAGAAATTTTATTGATTGAGTGCTTAATTTGACTAGAAGGACTAAATTACAATAAGTGAAAATTTTGAGTTCTATAAGTTAAAGGTAGTAAACTGTTATGAATTTTTAATTGGGTGTCCTTAAATGGCAATTAGACCATTATACTTTAAGGTGCACAAAAATGGGCATGGAGTAAGTGAATTTAAAAAGTTTAAGTGAAGGGTAATTTGGTAATTTGGTAAATAAAGACAAATTAACTAAATAAAAGATGTTCATCTTCATCAATTTAGTCCCCCTAGCTAAAATTTGGAGGAGAAGACATAGTTAGGGTTTGGCCAACTTTCAAGCTCGATTGTAAGTCCATTCTTGTCCCTTTTTAATGATTTCTATATTTTAGAGATCGTGGTAACTCAATCTAACTATTTCAAGGACTAATTTGAAAGAAAGTTAAAGTCTAAAATTTTATCCATGTTGGATGTGCTTGTATTTTGATGTTTGATGATAGAAAATGCATGTTTATTGTTGGATAAACAACATTTGTAAAGTGATTTGCGATAAAAAGTCAAATAGGGACTTATTTGTAAAAGGTTATAAAATGTGTAGAAAAGTGTGAATAAATGAAAAATGTGGGCTGTTATGTGTACAAGTAATATTCAGCTAGGCTTGGGTTGAGAAGAAATTGAAAGAAATTCATTTTACTAGCCTAGGGACTAAATCATAAAATGTTAAAATGTTAGGGGAAAAATTGTAATTTTTTCCATAATGTGATTTTGGACTGAATTGAATAGCTTGATGATTAAATAATTTAAATGTGGTATTATAGATAAAGAAAAATGAAGTTCGGGTGTAGATCGGGGGAAAAACAAAGTAATTGACGAATAGATCCTTTTTGCCTTTTTTTTTGTAACCGAGGTAAGTTTGTATGTAAATAAGCTTTATTATAATTGTATTTTAAATGATTTAATTTTGTATAAATTGTGAAAACAACTCTATGGACACGTTTGATGACGTTTTGGCAAGCAAGAAATTCCAATCGAACCATAGGAATAGATCAAGATACAAGTGACATGTCACTAAGGTATTATGTTATGTGATCCGGGTGCTGGTCCTAAACATCCTACCGGTGGCTGAGTATATTGACATATGTTGCGGTTACTTGACAGATTGTGTAAGCAACACCATGTAGCTATGTCTTGTCTAGAAACTTGTGTGAGCAGGCCCCTTGATGGCTCAAGAGCGAGCATATATGTGTTATGAGATAGAGGTAGCAATGGCTACTTATGTGACACCTTACGTGCAAGGTTTCCCGAGTATCTGATATTATTATTTCGAGTGGTTCATGGGGTATGTCAAAGATAAGAATAAGTATGATACCATTATGAGTTGGTACAGGTATGTGCATAAAACTTATGATTATTAAATTCACGAAATGTTGAATTCAAGGTAAGTTTGTGATAGGATGAATTATGGTTATGAGACTATGGTAAATTACATTGCCTTATATTATATTATATTACTTGAATGTTAAATATATGGCAAGATTTGCTTATTTCTTCATACGAGCTTACTAAGCTATATAGCTTACTTCGTTTTACTTTCATGTTTTATAGTGTCACCAAGCTAGCTCGGGTTGGATATTGTCGAAGATCGCATCACACTATCAAATTGTCATTTTGAGTATCAATGATCTTAAACATTTTGAGTATATGGCATGTATAGGGACTTGGTCATTTTGTTATATGTGTCATCATGATTTTGGCCAAATGTATCGGTTTGTAATTGTCAAAGGCTTAATTTGGTATTTGACCATGTAAATGGGCTCATTTTGGTTAAATTGATTGTATGTAACACCCTATACCCGTAACCCACACCGGAGTGAAATACGAGGCATTACTTAACTCGATCTCATGCCTACGGGCCCTAAATCAACCATTGAAAACTCTTTGGGATCAACCTGGGTCCTTAAACCATCTATAGAAAATTTGACTTTGAAACAGGGCACACGCCCGTGTAGAGGGGCAACACGCCCATGTGGCCATTCCAACATGGTCGTGTTGATGGCCCATGTGGCTCACACGGCCTCGGTAATATAGGGACACGCCCGTGTCCTCCACCTGTGAGGAATTAATTCTAAATGCACACCTATAGGGGTTTTTGTAACGCCCCCACGCCCGAGACCGTCGCCGGAGTCGAGTATGAGGTGTTACTAAGCTTAATTTAACATATTTAGAACTTTGGATTATTTATTTCTACATTCACAGCTTTTAAGCTACTTGCATCACAGTCACAAGAAAAATCATATCTCGAGTTACGAAACCCGAAATCAAGATCCGTAAATTTTCCCTAAATCTAGACTCATATACCTATCTACTAATTGTTTTCTAGAATTTTTGGTTGGGCCAATTAGTACAGTTTATTAGTTAAAGTTACCCCTGTTTCAGGACTTGACTGGTCTGACCTCTGTTTACTACGAACCACATTTCTCTCTATAAAAAATCCATATGACTATGAGGTTTATTTATAATGAAACTAGACTCAATAAGGATTCTGAGAATATAAAATACACTACCTAATTATATCTTTAAAATTTATGGTGAATTTCTAAAGTTGAAACAGGGGATTCAGAAACTGCTATGACCCTGTTTCACTAAAATTCAAATATCTTGTAACATATAATTCTTTTACCTGTTTCATTTGTTTCATGTGAAACTAGACATAATAAGCTTCAATTTTATATGTATTCCATGACCAAGTTCAATTTATATGATTTTTAGTAAATTTTTAAACTCGCGTCAGTGTTGCTGCAGTATTCTGTTTATGGCAAATTTCATCCCTTTTATGAGTTTTTATGCACTAAGTATCTTAATAATTTTCCTTAACATCAAATATAATCTAAACTAAATATTTTCATAATTTATCATTATCAAGCATTTCCTCAACCATTCCATCAGCATACCATAAGATCATTTACACAAAAAAAATATATTGCTATACATGCCATACTTAAATTTACAAGCCATTACCAAAAGTCTTCCGGATAGTGTGACTGAGCCTTCGACCTATCCCGACTCCTGAGCTGGCTTGTCCAAAACTACAATGAGTAAGAATGAGGGAGTAAGCATAAATGCTTAGTAAGTTCATATGCAAATAATAAGTAACATAACAAACAGTCATACCAATCAACATTAGCATGTATCACTAAAACACATATCACATTTTTAATCATTTTTCATCATCTTATTACCTTATTGTGGTTGTATCAATACTCAACCCGAGGGTTAAATACATACCTGTCCAAAATAACCATTTCACATCACTCACCAATACTTCTCTTTACATCTCGAATATTCCTCCATTGAGTAAAACTTTACCCGTTGAACACATCGGAATATAATTCGGATACATGGATAATTTGCATATAAGTGCCACATATTCAATCAAGCAATCATGTAACCCGCCCATAAGCGAACTCGGACTCAACTCAATGAGCTCGGGCGTTCGCATCCATAACTGAACTCGGACTCAACTCAACGAGTTCGGATACCTAGTTACATCTCACGAACTCGGACTCAACTCAACGAGTTCGGACATTCGCATCCATAAGTGAACTCGGACTCAACTCAACGAGTTCGGATGCTCAACCATCCTAGTGACATGTCACTTGTATCCTAATCTATTCCTAAGGTTCAAACGGGATTTTTCTCGAACACTTATCCTTGCCGTCTTCCGTAGAATGCCGAAATCAATACTCGGTAACAATTATATTTAACAAGTAGCTCACATAATTTACATATTATTTGAAATTAACCACAAAGCATACATTTCATAATGAAATTCAGCATAACACATAATTAATATCAATAACTTAAAAATAACAATTATGCTACATTATTTACACATGAACTTACCTTGGTACCAAAATACAAAGATTTTGCAATTTAGTCCACAATCTTTTCTTTTCCTCGATTGAGGTCGATTCCACGTCTTTCTTGATCTAAAATAACACATTTAGCTCATTTAATACTCACATTATCAAATTAATCCTTAACTCAAATTTTGGCAAAATTACAATTTTGCCCCTAAACTTTTGCATATTTACATTTTTGCCCCTAGGCTCGGGATTAAAATTTATTCCTTATTCTTATGTTTTACAACATGCTGATCACTTTTCTCTTCTATGGCAACATCAAATTCTCACTCTAACATGTACTTGTGACTATTAGGTATTTTTACCGATTAAGCCCTTTTACTCGTTTTTGCTTAAAATCGAGTAGTACAAGTTGTCTAACATAATTTAAAACTTCATATTCTATCATAAAACATCAAAATACACAAATTTCACCTATGGGTATTTTTCCAAATATAAACCCTAGGTTAAATTATTGCTAACATAAGCTTTATCGAGTTACCGGGATCTCAAAATCATAAAAATCATTAAAAACGGGGCTTGGAATCACTTACTATGGAGCTTGAAAGCTTGAAACAAACCCTAGCTATGGAGAACCCTTGAAAATTTGGCCTAATGAAGAAGATGGACAAAAATTGGCTTTTAATTTTGTTTTTAATTCATTTTAATAACTAAATGACCAAAATACCCTTACTACTAAACTTTCCAAAAATTCCTTCCATGTCCTAATTTTGTCCATGAACTTAAAATTGGTCAAATTGCTATTTAAGACCTCCTCATTAATATTCCAAAAACAATTTCATACTAAAAACTTCTAGAATGTAAGTTTTGCAACTTATTCGATTTAGTCCCTACTTTCAATTTAAGCACTTTAGGCATAGAATTTCATCACGAAATTTTCACACAATCATGCAATCATATCATAAACCTAAAAATAATTATAAAATAATTATTTCTATCTCGGATTTATGGTCACGAAACCACTATTCCGATTAGGCCCTAATTCGGGATATTACAGTTTTCACATGGACTGGCACGCCCGTGTGCCTGGCCCGTGTCCTTCACACGGCCATGACACGCCCGTGTCCTCGTCCGTGTGAAAAAACATGGACATTCTGTTTCTGACGTCAGCATCCCCAAAATATCACACAGCCAATGCACACGCCCATGTGCTAGGCCATGTCCATCACACAACTGAGACACACAACCGTGTCTCTGCTCGTGTGTTTACTATCATGCATACTGACTTGAAATTTTTACGTGCAGGGGACACACAGCTAGACCACATGCCTATGGGGCAGACCGTGCGTTACACACAGTCTAGACACACGCCCGTGTGTCTACCCTTGTGGACAATATCAGGCTATTTACCAAGCCTATTTGCCACCCTTACTTACGCAACCTACATAATAGCAACCACAATCAAGATAAGACTATCCCATGCAACAAAATCAGCCACAATAAACAACATTCCATTTGTGCATTTTACTCATCTATGAAAATAACATATTTGCATATAAATCAAAATGAATATTATCCATCATTCAAGGCTTAATACAAAATGAAGGGTTCCCAACCTAAGCCAACACATTTGGCCAGTTTTCAATGACACAAAATAGCAAATTTTAAGCCCCATACATGCCATATTCAAAAATATAAATCAAACTATTCCGAAATCTTCGATTGATAGTGTGGTCGATATTTGACTTCTGTTGATCCTTGAGCTAGATAGGCGGCACAATAAGAAAATGGAAAAGGAGAGGGAGTAAGCATAAAGCTTATTAAGTTACACATAAATAAATATACAACATATCTTTACCATTCATCATCAAGTATCATAATACACAAGTGGCATAAGCAAAACTTACACATCAATATTCATTACACCTCATATAGCATATATTGAGCTTACATTTCATACATACCACATAGGTACCTGTACCACTCACAACACGATTATACTTTCCTAGTTAACTTTAAATCATACTTTCACCGTTGAACCATTTGGAACATTATCGGATACTCATTTAGCCTCCAATATGGGGTCAGACATCGACGCCATGTCCCAGACATGGTCTTACACTGACACATCTCGTAGCTGATGCATGCCCCAAACATGTCTTGCACTAGCACTCGTCTCAATGCCGATGCCATGTCCCAGACATGGTCTTATACTGGCTCTCATAATGTGGCCGATGCATGTCCCAGACATGTCTTACACTAGCTTACACAAGTGACCCAAATGTCATGGCATGAATATCCAATTTATTTCCTGAGGTTCATTCGGGAATTCTATTATCTCTATTCTCATCATATTATCCCATTTCCAAAATCAAGCAATTCATGTTATAATAATTCAAATACAATTCAAAACATACATAAGCAATGTAGTTGTATTATTTACATACAACTTACCTCAGATTACAAAATATGGCGACTAGTCGATTTAGTCAATTTGCTTGGCTTTCCCCCTATCTGGGTTTGGGTTCGGTATTTCTTGATCTATAATAGAAAAATGCACTTATTTAGCCACTTTATCAATCTAGGCACTCTACAATTTATAATTGGGCAAGATGAACAATTTGCCACAAGACTTGTGCAAAATGACCATTTTACCCTTAAGCTCGAAAATCAATTTTTATCGAATTTCTTCATATCTTAAGCCTAGCTGAACCCTTTTTATTCTTATAGCAACTCCAAATTCTCACTTTTTCACATATTTAACATCTAATTTACAACTTGTGCAAAATGGTCATTTTAGGTGTTTTCATGCTAACACCTTTCACAAAAGTTGGTTATAAGACACCCAAGACTCATTTTATTCCACAAAAAAAATAGTAAAATTACCAATCCTTTCATGGCAAAACCCTAAACTCTTATTCATTTCAAAAAATAGTACCTTCATTTGAAAGCTTATGCTCCAAGGATCTTCAAAGTACAAAAATATTCAAGAAAAGCCATAAAAATCACTTACTTGCAAAAGGAATGAGTTGCTAAAATTTTTGAAGCTCAAACCCTTAACAATGGCTGAAAATCAGTGGTAAAGAAGAAAGAATGAAAGAAAAAGATGATAGCTAGTCTTAGGGCATTATTATATCATACATTATGTCATCAACTTACCTAATGTTGACTTTTCAACATTTTTATCTCCCATGGCCGGCCAAGCTATAAAAATAGGGTCTAATTTCCTTTTAAAGACCTCCAATTTTTATTCTCTAGCTATTTGACACTTTTAGCTATCAATTTAGGACTTTTGCATTTTATGCAATTTAGTCCTTTCTCGTAATTGGACTTGCAAACGTCAAAACTAACTCACCAAATTTTTCATACACTTATATAAACATGCAATGAATCTAAAATAGTAATAATAAAATAATTTATTTAAATCTAGATTTGTGGTCTTGGGACCACTATTTTGACTAGGCCCTAAACCGGGCTGTTACATTGTAAGCTCATATATTATGTGCCAATGCCCCTTTTTTGTGATGTGGTTTATATTGATTTGCTAAATGTTGATTGTGGCTTAATGACTTGTTGTAAAATGGATGAGGTTGATTCATTGGTATGTTGGAGCATCTTGAATAGTTAATGCAAGTTGAAAGTAGTCTTAGTGGTGTTTTGAATGTGAAATTGGGATGTTTGGTTTGGCATAATGGAATGTCATGAGCATGATAGATGATGGTATTGCATTGATATGTGTTGGCCATGATTGTAGATGATTTGGTTGCCTAAGTATACCATGATTTATGCCATTGAATTTGTGTATGTGTGTGTGTAAATGAGGGTGGCAAATGGCATGGTAAATAGCATTTATTTTGCTCACACGGGTAGACACACGGGAGTGTGTCTAGGCCGTGTATGACACCCGGCCTGTCCCATAGGCATGTGTTTTGTTCATGTGTCCCCTGCTTCTAAATTTTGAGAAACAGAATGCTCAGAAATAAGCATACGGGTGGAGACACAGGTGTGTGTCTCAGCCGTGTGAGGGACACGGCCCCAGACATGGGCGTGTGTCTTGCCCGTGTGAAGTCTGCACCTATTTTATGAAAATTAATTAATGACACGGCCTAGCACACGAGTGTGTGGCTTGGCTGTGTGACTTCAATTTGTTCATGCCTTGCAAAACAGAGAGTTACACAGGTTAAGGACATGAGCGTGTGTGACTACACGGCCTGCCCACTCGGCGTGTTCCAAACCACATAGGTGTGTGACCCCTGTACATGGTAAAAATCTTCTAAGTTTTGTAAAAATTTCCTAAGTTCTCGATTTAGTCCCGGACTACTTCTAGCGCATGTTTAGGGCCTTGTAGGCTCGTATTAGGGACTTTATGACTTGAAGCAAATGGTTTTAATTTGATTGAAATTTATGACTAAAAATTGTATGATTATGTGCGATGTAAGTTCGGTAACGCCTCGTAACCCTTTTATGGCGTCGAATACGGGTGAGGGGTGTTACAGGTAATTATTCTAAAGGTCCAATTAAATCTGAGTTTAGGGTTTTTTAGTCTAAATTTATCTATCTTTTACCTACCCTTATCCTAGCCACGTTATAACCTTTTTAAAGACCTATTGATTCAAGTTTCTATGTTACCTACATTAGAGAAGAGAAATTGCTATGTTCAACATATGAAGGCATAAGTTAAGCTTAATGATTGCAGCTTAATCTTGAATAAGGGAATAAAATTAAATTGGTAGGCATTTAACATGTCTTTATTTGGAAGCATTTAGTTTATTTTTTCTATCATAAGAATAATTGAGATTAATTTGAATGATATGTATATTGAAGTAGCGTAAATCTCAAAATTCTTGTTCTTAAGCATAAGTATACTAAAATCATAATTTTGGGAAGAATGTTGTTCTAAAAGAATATTTCAAAAGTGTTTCCAAGAAATTATTTTCAAATTTTTTCACTACTCAGAACGAGCAATGAATTAAGTTTGGGGTGTGAAAACACGAAATATACACACTTTTTCATGCCCTTTTTAACTTAAATTCATGCAGTTTCGATAAAATTCTTTTTGAAAAATATATAATAATTATAAAATAATTAAATTGATCTCAAATTATGAACATGTTGAATTTTAATTAATTTTATATGAAATTTCGATTCATTTTGGTTATTTTCAACAGATTTGCACAAAAGGCAAAAAATGGCTCGGCAAACGCTACTAGAAGCGCAAAATTGAGAAGCAATTTTGAAGCATCAAGGCAAAAGAATTTTTCAGCCTAAGAAGGTCTAAATTATGTGTATTAATTCATAATATAATTAATTTTACTTTTACTTTTAACCCAATTTAATTTGGGTAAAATAATTTATTATTAATTAATTATTAAGGTGCCCAGTTAAGCTGAACTGAGAAAATTGATCCAACCGAGCACTGGGCAGGCCAAAACCATCCCACATGCTGATTATTTGTCTTGCAAAATGGCCATTGAAGACTCCTTCAATTTGCATTCAAACCCTTCCACTATTCATGCCTTTCAAGATTTGCCCCTACTTAAAAATAGCATGTTTGAAATCTTCGAACATGCCACATGTGTGGCCGGCCATGGGGGGAGTCTTTGGCGGCTGATTTTGGCTATTTTTAGCAGCCTTCTCAACCTATAAATACCCCCTTGGAAGCTCACTTCAAACACATCTCAAACCCATTTATTTCTTCACTTCTCTCTCACTTTTCTCTCTTCTTTCCCTTTCATTGTTCTTCATTTTCTTCCCCTATTCCTTTGTCAATTTCATCTCTTGGAAAAGAGTCATTCAACCAACATTTGGAGCAGCATTCAAATGTTAGTGGAAGCCTTGGTTCAACAAGAACAAGAGGAGAAGGAGGAGCAGAGCAAACTAGTCAAGCCTTAGAGAAACACAAGATTTGATTCTTGTTCCTTATCCTTTTAATTTTATTGTTGTTGTTATGAACATATCTATGAATATTTGTGATGTTGGTATGCTTAATTTAATTAATATGGCTTAAATTTAATTAGTGTTAGGTTGATTGCATTTTGTCTACTTGAGTTATTAAAATTGTGTTTGTATTGTTTTAGGTCTCGGTAAGATGTTTGATTAAGTAAAACCATGACTAAGTTATTCTTACATTACAATTGTAAGGTAACTAATGAATTAATTATTTAAACAGATTAAAATTGTAATTAGTTGACATAATACTTAATCAGTGCATGTTTAATCATCTAAGGTAGCTGAGGGTTAAATTAACAACGATATCTAACAATACATTAGCCTTGCATAACTTGTAAGATTATTGTGATTAAATTGTTTCAAGGTAGAAATACATTGCTACCTCACGTAATCTTTTATATGCTTTTGAGATTGAATTAATTGTTTGAATTCACATAGAGATATGTACAAGAGATTATTTTCATTTCATTAGTATGTACGTGCATTAACACATTTGCTTATTAAAATTTGTTTAATCGGTTGAATTGACATAGAGTATAATAAATGGATTTTGGTAGGTAAGTATGTTCATAAGTTTGCAAATTACCAAGTTGTCGTGAATTTATTTGTAACAACATGAACATGAGTTTAGTAATTCTAAGTTAAGAAATGTAATTAATCTAGCACGATTATGTCATCTTGATTAAAATCATCTTTTGAAATCGTGCATTGTAACTTTTATTTTATTTTTATTTATTTTACTTAGTTAAAATCCTATTTTTTTAATCACCTAATATTTTTATTTATTTTACTTAGTTAAAATCCTATTTTTTTAATCACCTAATATTTTTCTTCACTAAAGTGTTTTTAAAATTGCATTCATAAATAATTCTTTTCACAGTCCCTGTAGGTACGATAACTCGACATTTACTTGTCACTTTATTACTTGTTGCGATTGTGTACACTTGCACATTTCCATTGTTCCACTTCCCAACCAAGTGGTCCATCCCTCAAGAAACTAACTGTCTCTAGTGGTAAGTATTTAATTCTAAAATTACCATAGAGCAGTACAATCAATTGAAATTAGGTCGTACTTTGGAGCTGGAAAAGCTTTTAATAGCTAGGAACATATTTCAATACCGTTTAGACAAGCAAAGCCCTAATGGTTGTCGAGTAGCTGACCTGATGTTCGGTGCGGATACCAGAAGAGTAATATCCACCAAAGAAGCATGGCCTTATGTGGCCAATAATAACTTAGCCTTGGTGTTGGTAGGGAGGAAGAGGGAACCCACCAACTTATTTTACATCGTCTGTAATATGCATCCATACAGTTGGTCTTCCTCACCGACGGGTGATAAAGGTAAGTCATCAAGTAGAGCTCTAGTTGTTGTTGTTGTTGTTGTTGCATGCTCTAGGTGAGTTATCGAGTAGATCTCTAGGTGATAAAGGTGAGTCGTCGAGTAGGGTTGACATTGTTGTTATTGTTGCATGCTCTTCCAATTTCTCTAATTCTTCCAGTCTCAACATAGTGTGGACTTGGACACTTTGATGAACAGTGTACGGGAGAGTGAAAAGGTGGTTCCCTCAAGGGTAATGGCCAACCGTGGTGGCCACAAGAGGCTAAGGGTGGAAGAAGGGTCCCATAGTGCTGAAGACAGTAGTAGGGGTAGGCTAATACCTCGTAAACATGGAAAGGAACCAGCTATTCCTCTGAGAGAAAATTCTCCTAAAACTATCCCCACCATACCTGAATCTTCCACCGTACCTACCAATCCTACAGATCTTCCTACCCCAATTTTAGTGTCTTCTCTTGCAGGGCCAAGCTTTGGTACTAGTCATACTATTGTGCACACCTCTCATTTTTTTCTCCCTCAACTTTACTTCTCCTAGGAAGTAAATACCTTCTTTATCTAGTAGAATCACCATAATGCGGGGCAATATCCTTTCTTTCCATCCTCTATCAAATAAAAACAAGATAAGGATTTTCCCCAGGGGTTAAAAATATTTTGTCTACCCTTCTTCCTCCTCCTCTGGTGTTCTTAAGCCTTTGCTAGTAGAATTGGTGGGTTCATTTCAGATGATGGCAACGAAGTGTGGACTTCTTGGCTAGGCCTTCTAGGAAACCTGTAATGAATCACAAGGCTAAACGGATAGAATTTGAGAAGACCATTCATTCTGGTGAACAAACACTTCTCTAGCTCCGCCAACTACATAGGGCCACTGTTTGCCAGAACCAAGAGCTCATTGACTCTATCTACATCTGAGATACTAAGTACAAATCCTTCGAGGTCAGAGAGAAAGAGTTGGAAAGGAGGGCCCGCCTATATGAAGTGAAGGAAGTTGTATGAGAGGGGAAGATGAAAGCCCTTGAGGAACAACACCTCATGGATCTGGAGCAGTTTCAGAACAAAAGCAACAAGGCCCTAGAGAACTTCAAAGTAGATACCAAGGCCAATATGAAAGAATATTTACCCAATTTGAGGTCTAACCTTGTTTTTCATGCTCAAGTCATCGTGGGTCCTTTTGACATGAGTCAGGTGGACTTTAATTGCATACAGAGATTTATCTATACCCTTTGGACATAGAATGGGAAGAATTCCAAAAAGAATGGAAAGAGTCAGGCAAACTCTTCCTTCTCCTAGAACCCGAGGTTACTAATCCTGCTCCTATAAAAGAAATTGGCCACAGGGAAGAAGCCCTAGAGGATACCACCACTCTTGCCCCACCAATTGAGGAAGGGAAGTAAAATTTTCTTGTAATTGTACTTGCCTCTCTTCCAATTCCTACCATCAATGAAATTTTTAACTCTTCTCTTAACATTCATGATTGATTTACTTTCATGACTTACTTTATTTTTCTTCTGATTCTGGGATACTTATATTCAAATCAATAGCTTGTAGGGTTTTCCTCTCCACTTATCATGAACTATCCATTAGCATGACTTAACTCTACAATAAAAATTACATCTTAATAACGGTTCGAGGAACTAAGCCAAAATTGAGTCACATCCATACAAGGGATAACTTTCAAAATCTTACTTCTTGAGGATCGGCTAAACCAATACTCTGATACATCTTAAAATTGTACACCCCATACTCTACCTGATCGCTAGATCTAGACTATAGGGTGCTACGCTCCATGTCCGAATTTAACTAAAACGTTCATCGTTACATTCTACATATCAAAATAATGAAATACAAATATTATTTATAACATTGTTAACTAATTGACTTTGCTAATGAATTTAATAGAATTATATATACCCTTAACTACAAAGGTAGCTTTACTATATTGACATATTTACTTAGCATTAGAAAGAATATTCTATGACCATTCTTAATTATAATTCAACTCTGGCCCTAAAGCTCTGCCTCTAGGTCGCCCCACTGTACGCATATTACAACTGAGAAGTTAGTCCACTGAGCATGGCAAATTCTTGTCTGGTACTTCTTCAAATCCCCGAATTGCCCTTTTTACCTGCAATTCATAATAAAACACAGGTAAATTCGAATGAACTTAGTGAGTTGTTCATACCTTGTATATGCATAATGCTAGTAAGCTTGTACTTCATGGATTAGAATTCATGTTTGACTTTGTCTGTACTAGAATAGTTCTCTAATCTTATTAGTGTAGTATTGAAATCGCATAAATTTGCTCAACTTGTATTTGGCACATAGCCTTTAATGACACCAACGCTTATCTACTTGCACATCTTGGAGAATAATTCAGCTTTCTCGACTGCATTGTATCTAATACAGATGACTTGAAAATAGGAGATTTCACATTCAGACTATACAATGTCTTGCACATACAAGGCTTCCACTTATGAGATTTCATAGACATATAATCAGAAATACAAATTTTTAGATGTTTTCCATTTTGGCAAACTATACCGACGGATTCTTTCTCCAGTAGTTATCTTGTCAGACTCTTGTGTAATTACTTCTTTGAGACGTAATCCTTTTAGATTCTTACTTGAGAACTTCTGGAGGAAGACCTTAAGATAATTCCCATGGCACGTGACTTGCACCAATAGATACGGATAGCCAAGTGAGGTAGGTCTTGGTGAACTCCTGCGCAATTACTTCCTTGAGAGGTAATCCTTGTGGATTCTTGCACATGACACATGGCACATGACTTGCACCAACAATTACGGATAGCCAAGTGAGGTAGGTCTTGACGAATAGTTTTTGTTGTATATTGTTATTAGTAACTTATCATAATGGACTCAAGTTTGTAGGATGGTCCTTATGGGCCCATGTTTCAAACTCAAGTATGTTAATCCATACTTGCAAAACATATAAATCGATTCATAAAAGAAGACATGCAAACCCATACTTGCGAAACATATAAACGGATTCATAAAAGAAGACTCCTACTTTATATAATCCTCCTACACATTCTTCACCAAAATCAATTCAAAAACAATTTGTAGATATCCCTAATCATCATATTTCCCACTACGAAGATTTTTAATTCAAAAGTAACTTAACTAAAGGTTGAATCAAATGTTTTATCAACCAATCCGCAAAATGTTCTTATTTACATTAGAGCCTGATCAAATAGAAAGCTTTTCAAATTCATACCCAAAGTTACCATTGAAACCAAAGCTTTAACATTTTTGAGTGTGACATAGTCTCGTCGATTTCATCTGAGACCTCATCGAGATCGGGGTCACTAAAACCTTCACCCTAGTGATTGAAACCATATGGGAACTTGGATTAAGGTTATTATACACAGTAGGAGCATTGTGTGGATTGTTGCCCCATGTCAATGTTACTCCATAATTGCATGGTTCTACCCACTCAACATTCAGACCAAAGTCAATCCCGTGTACAGAAGATCACCTATCAAAAATACTCTCAAAACCTCTATATACAGGTCATGAACTCCATATTGTTGATTTAATGTAATGACATTTTGTACCAGTTCCACATCAGCTAACTCAGTGAACAAGTCAACTAGTTTAATGTTATCAGGCGAGCAGTATAGTGTGATCATATCTCCATGTCATCATCCTCTACAAGTTCATCTCCTTATATTTGCACGGATTTGAGAAAACTAATTTTTTGTTGAATAATCTAGATATGCTCCTTGCACAACATCAAGTGATTTTTGCACTAATCTTTTATATGATTTAATCTAGTTTTACATTCTTGTTAAATCCCATTCCCATTTGATGGTGCGATTCAAATATACAACAAACATGTTTTTGGAAAATTACCCTATCGAAATGGACGTATACGAAGAATCGGTTATTCATCTTTGATACTAAATCTGTAAAATAAATTAAAAATAAAAATATATATTAGTTCTTATTAAAACAATTCATACCATTTTAAAGCAACAAGGAAACTTTTTATCAAACAATATAACTTGCATCTCATACTATTAGTTTTCAATATAAAGTCACATATTTATACATAATAGTAAAATAAAATAAAATTACATAAAAATAATTACAAAATAACTTTATCAACTCAAACTTGATTTTTGGAGTAAAAAAAAACTTGAAAACTAAAATGAACAGCAAATATTCTTGATCTTCTATCTTGATTTCTAACAACTCTTTTCTTCCTCTCCCATTTTGTTTGAAACTCATAAACAATCAAAATGTGTTTTTTGGATTATGGGGGAGGTTAAATAGGTGTTTTGGTGCCACCAGACTATCAGGTGGCAGCCTCATACATCACATCTTTTTTTTATTCTTTTTCAACTTTTTTCTTTTATGATAGCCTTGTTCTTAAAAAATCAAACTGGTGTTGCCAATGTTTTTGACAGAACCACAAAAAAATTATCTTTTTAATACTTATATATTATTTTTAAGTATTTAGGAGAAAATAAATGTATTTTTTAAATCAAGCTGGTGTTGCCAATGTGTCAGGCAACACCAGTTAAAAAAATATTTTTCCACCAAAATGATTGGGTGAAATTTAGGATGGTATCACTTGATAGGTTAGAGGCACCCAACAACACTGTAGAAAACACCCCATTTTTGTAATTAATTTACAAGTCATACCATTTTCTAATTAATTTTTTTAATATTATTTTCATTAGAAAACCCATTATTTGGATCACTTTTGCAATAAGTTATTCAAGTTAGCCAAAGTCATTAGAAGAAACACTCAAATTTCTGATTAGTCTCCAATCAATATTCTCATAACAAATATATGTATAAGAAGCCTGAAGACATTAATTTCCTTAATCAATGGTATAAGCACTTTCCCCTTGCTTTTTGCAATACTTCTCTTCAAGGTTTGCTCATAGATTTTAATCTTTTTATTTATATACAACCTAAGAAAATTTAGTTGTTTTTGAATTGACAAATAAAGGAAAACAACTCATGTATTTTTCATAGCCACTCTTTCAGGAACTACCAAGGCATCTCTGAGCCAGCTTCCAGATATGGACTCTTTCCCATCCATCTTTCACAACACACTAAAAAGGAAAAACCTTTCTAAAGGTGAGTGGGAGAAGTTCACCAGTGGCTCCACAAAAAAGGCTATCGAAAAACTTGATTCTTCATCTAATTTCAGCAAATGGGAAGCCGCAAATGCAGAGAAGATCATTGCAATGGCTAGAAGTAGTTCGAGTAATGCTTCTGCCAGATCTCATTGTTGGTGGTTTCTTTGGTCGTAAAATAGTAGATAATTGTCTATTGTAGATTGAATACATTATTATAGTTGAAAGATGATGGAAATTTCAAAAGTAACATTCACCATTTTTAGGGCTTGATGGGCGAAGTTTTGGGATGGTTGAGAATGGTGCCTGTGGTGTCTTTAAATTTTTAGATTAAAGAGCCTTATTATTGTTTTTGTTTTAATGAACTAGGGCTTTTATATTTGTAATGTTAGAATTTAAAATGTATCTGGTTTTTTATATCGCTACTTATTATTCTTTTAAATTTTTCTCTAGTTTGCTTTTATGATGATTAGGGTAATCTTTTGAATGTTAAATTACAAGTATAAACCAACATTTCCAAAACAAATAATCTAAATTTAGTATTATAGAGAACAATTAAATTAATAATCAAAATATATTCGAGGGGATTAATACATGATAAGATATCTTTTTGAAAGTTTCCTAGTATGAAGGGATTGATATATGAGAAGATTTTTTTTTGAAAGTTCCACTACTACAAAAACATGAAAAATTACAAGTAAATATATATACAATACATTAGAGGATGAATAATCGGATAAAGCTTAGATAAGACATAAGCACAGGATGAAAGGGGGATTCATGCATTGCAATTGCATATTGACTGCTCCTCTTCTCCCCTTTGTTACCACAAACAACAAGAGGAGAGAAAATCATCATTTAAAGACACAAAGATCGAATAAAACTAAGAAGTGTAGTTTCTGCAAGTATGACAGGTCAGTTAAAATACATTTTTACAACAGGATACAAGAGTACTCTGAGGATTGAACCTAAGAGAGTCAGAGATTGAACAATTTCTAGCTACGGGCATGCAAAATAAAGAGTTAACCAACTATTCGTTGAAAATTATATTACCAAAAACCATAAGTCAAGGAGAATTACACCAATCTACTATCTACCTACCAAGGACTAAATTATAAAATATACGAAATTACGAAATTAACAAATAAATAATAAAACGGTGGTTATTGATCTTGATGTGGTTCACTCATCCTCGAATTAAGAATCCAAATCGCTTAAGCTCCTAAAATGGCTCCATTTTACCTCTCGATATGAATTTTACCAAGTTAGAAAAATTAGTCCAATTTATCTTTTGATCTCACCAGTTAACCGGGGACTAATGAATTGGTGCTCAACAAGGTCTCCTCTCGGTCTCACTTGCCTAAATATTCCTTTAGGATCGTCAATCATAAGTTTTTGGTTCATTCAAATTAGTCCAATTTATTATCATTTGGTCCCTCATTCAAAAACGAGCTCACAACATCTCTATCAATGAGCCCCCTTAAAAGTTTAGTTACCCATATGAAAAACTAAACTAACAAACATAAAAGTGCAGAACATGGAAGCCATTAAAGAAAAGCTTAAGAAAAATTTAAAAGTTTGGATTTTTTATGTAAGATAGCTTAAAGGAAATGTAAAGAGAAGCATATTACATGAAAAAATGGTTTATATAATGTGATATTTATAGGAAAAATTTATTTAACCTAACAATGACAATTATACCCTTACATGAAAAGTGATTTAAGCTTGTTTGGACACTAAATTTTTCCTATAGTTTTCCACTTGTTAGGTTTCAATGTTACGACACCTAGGCTTTGGTGTCATGGCAGTTGTTAAGAAAATGGCTTGAAGGACACTTGGTGTCGCAACACGACCTTGCTGGTGTCGCAACTTAGACGATAACTGGGTTCCCTTCACTTTAATGTTTGGCTTGGAGCTGCAACCCCGAAGGCTTGGAATCATGACTTTGAGGCTTAGCTCATGACACTGAGACACTCTATACTCAGTTTTGTGACCTCCACAACATGCTACTCTAGGTTGAGTCTTGGTGAAGTTCAACTTCTTCAAAGTGGTGTAAAGGTTAGTGTGTAACATCCTAAAATAAGGCCTAGTCGGAACAGTGGTTTCGGGACCACAAATCTACCATTGAATTTCTTTTATGATTATTATGAGGTATAGAATATGAAAATATGCATGTGTTAAAGTTTCATAAAGAAATTCTATGAGTAAGGTGTCCAATTGGAAAATAAGGACCAAATTGAATAAATTGTAAAACTTGGATTCTAGAAGAAATTTGCATGAAATTGCTTTATATTATTAATTAGAAGGTCTTAAAGAACAATTTTCCCAATTTCTAAGTTTTTGGACAAAAATAGACATGTATGGATAAAATTAGAAAGAAAGGGCTCAAGGGCATTTTGGTCATTTGAATAATTAATGAAATAAAATGGGAAAGTGAAGGCAAAAATCATCCATTCTTCTCCCTCATTCAGCTAAATTTCTCAAGCCCTCCATATCTAGGGTTTTCAACATTTTCAAGCTCAATAGTAAGTGCTCTCAAGCCCCTTTTTAATGTTCTTCATATTTTTGAAATCTCAGTAGCTTACCCTCTCCATTTCTACCCATATTTTGAGTTAGGGTTCATGTATGTAAAGTGAACCATGTGTGACATGTTTATTCTATGATGATTTATAGAGGAATATGAAAGTTGGATGTGTGTTAAACATCTTTTCCTATGTGATTTTCATGAAAAACCCTTAAAAGGACCTTTTTGCAAAAGGTACAAAATATGTGGTAGAAATTTGAAATAATGGAAAATGTGGGCTACCATAAGAGGGAAAAGCTTTTTTCTAGGCTTGGGTAATGTAGAAATTTCATGCATTTCATCATACGAGCCTAGAGACTAAATCGTAATAATGTAAAAGGTTAGGGACAAAACGGTTATTTTGTCCGGGGGTGAAATTTAGACTCGAAAAGAATAATGTGAGGTATTAATGATTCATTTTTATTGTTATAGACCCTAAGGAACAAATTTCAAAGGTTGATCAAGGTGAATGAAAGGTTTCGGAATAACCAAAACACAAAACTGAAACGAATACTAGGTAAGTTCGAATAACTTAAAGTAAACTCTTATTATACTTAATTGCACGTGTTATGAATGCATGATAACTAATTATAATGATGGCATGAAAATCCATGAAATGTGTTAATAATAATGATATGATAATAAATGTCCCGGTTGAGGTCAAAAAGGGAGATTCGATGGATAAACCATGGCTTACATGATTTGAGATCCTGCATGTGTTGCAGAAAAGGATTTAGCCTAGACGGGTAATCCGTTAATCTCAAATATAGAAAGGATCTAGTCCGGACAGGTGTTCCTTGAGTGATCGAACCTCACGAAGAATATGTGTGCATTGTGGATTTAGCTCGGATGGGTAATCCGATTAAGGTCTGAATTTAGCCTGGACTGGTAATTCAGATCAGAGCTCATTAAGAGTGTTTGTCACTATAAGGGATTTAGGCTGGACTGGTAATCCCGACATCACCCTATGAGCTTACAGTGCAGGGGATTTAGGCTGGACTGGTAATCCTGCCGTATGATGTGAGGTTCGCAAGAGTGCGTACTTGAGATGATCGCTCTTATGACTTGATGGTAAATGGACAATCCATCGAGATTTTCGAGAAACTTAATGGGATTAATATGAGATATAAAAATGAAAATGTTGAATGATGAGCTCATCCAAGACAAATTACATGGTGCATTGTTATGAGACTAACTTATTGATTGAGTGTATATGATAGAAAAACTATTCCATGCTTGTTGGTTTTACTGCCTAAAATGGTTGTATGCTAATTAATCAGTAAGTTTACTTTCCAATTGTTCGGGCTTACTAATTATGTAAATGCTTACCCCTCTCTTTTCCCTGTCTTACGGAGCTCGTGGACTTGCGAAGATTGGGAGATGGTTGGAGAATCAACACACTATCATCTTGTCTAGCTTTGGTATATAGATACTCTTATTTTGTTCAATGGCATGTATAGGGCTTTTGTTATTTTGTTATATGTTTCATTTGATTAGAAAATTCGAAGGCTTGTAAAGGTATACATATTCACTTGTATGTGGCCATGGAATTGGCTCATATTGATGTAGGTTATGACTTGCAAATTTTATGCATGCTTGTGTTCAGTTGTGCTAGTGAGGATGAAACATGGTATATCACATTTAATTTCATGTAATGTGACCAAATCTCATGGGATGGCTAGACCATAACTAGCAATGAGTTATAATGATGAGCCAACCTTAAAAGTGTTATAAGGCATAGAAATCCTTAGTACAAAGGGAATAACCTAGCATGTGTAAAACCGATGAGATAAGGTTTACATGCAATGAGGTTTATTAAGGTCAATTAAGAGTATAATTAGGTCATGTTAAATATCATTGGAGCCTATAAGTGAGAGTGAATGTTAGAGGGTGACCAAAGGCTTGGAAAATAGCCTAACAAGGTCCACACAGGTAGACACACGAGCATGTGTCTAGGCCGTGTGTGACACACGGATCTCCCCATGGGCGTGTGGTATGGCTATGTGTCCCCTGCACCTAAAAATTTTAAGTCAAAATGCATGGTAGTAAACACATGGGCAGATACATGACCGTGTGTCTCAACCGTGTGGAGGGCATGGCCTAGCACACAAGTGTGTGTCTTGGCCGTGTGCCCTTAAATGCATGCTAACGTCATAAACAGAATGCTCGAGTTTTTAGACACGGGCGTGTTTAGGCAGTCTGAAGGACACAGGTCAGGGACACGGGCGTGTGCTTGGCAATGTGAAAACACCTGTAGGTTCAAAATAGAAAATAAATTCTATTAGTTCTACACGGGTAGAGGACACGGGCATGTCCCAAAGCACACGGGAGTGTGCATTGCCTCCACACGGGCGTGTGAGGCTTAACTTAGAAAATTTTTCAAGAACTTTCTCAGGTCCTCGGTTTAGTCCCAGACCTTTCTCAATGTATGTTTTGGTTCTTGTTGGTCCACAATAGGGACATTAAGATGTCTTTCGATTAGTTTTAAATTGGAACAAAATTTTTACAACCCGTATTTCCCGAAAATGTTAGAGTACATGCTAGTAACACTTCGTACTTGGTCCCGGTCTCAATACAGGTAAGGGGTGTTACATAGTGTCACAACACATAGGCTCCTATGTCATGGCCACGGCTATAGTAGAAGTCCTCTTCGATTTCTAGCCTCAATCACCCCCTATATAAGCTGAAACTAATCGTTAGAATTTTAATGGCATAATTTTTCCAATTTGGATATCAAAAGTAAAAGAAACACAAGAAAACTAACTTTGAACATAAAATCTAATAAGTAACAAAAAACTTCATAAAACACTTAAGAAAAAGAAACACAAGAAAATTAACTTTGAACATAAAATCTAATAAGTAACAAAAAACTTCATAAAACACTTAAGAACAAGCTCTTTAAGTGCAAGAACTTAATTTAATGTACAAAAATATGATAGATTACTCACTACCATAGTACGCCACACCTCTGCCAAGGCAACCATAGTTAATATCGTTGTCATTTGGTTCAAGGGAAATTCTTTGAATTCTTTATTCATGTATTGTCATTCACCATTTATATGGATCCTAATCAGATTTGAAGACTCTATATCAAAGGGTTTAAAACTCTTTTAACTTTTTTGTTCTTCACAGTCAGGATCCTGATTTACAATATTTATAAGTTTGTATAAAAGATCCCAAATTAACATGAATTTGTGTTGCTTAATTTCTTTTGCAGCTTGGCAACCCTCTATTGTTATTGCTTTTTGGATTCATGCTTTTGAGGAGAATGAAATGTTTTACTTTTGGTCAACTGTCAATAATTGATATTTAAGAGAAATTAATTGCTACTTTTTTTTATCGAATGTGTATGTACTTTTATTTATTGGTGTTTTAAATGTATGGAAATAGATATTTATTATACCCTTAAGCTATTCAATTATATATTGATACAAAAAATTTTATTATATAGAAATTGTTTAATTTTGTTTCTAAAGTTAATATATCTTTTAGAAAGCTAATATATCTTTTCATTATCAATATTTTATACTTGTAATTATCGAAAAAAAATAGTAAACATTATTTTGATGATCTTCTTACATTGTATTTACAGTCAGGGCTTTCAATTTATGCACAAATTGATTGGATGACACATACACATGCTAGATGCCATGTCCTTAAGTAATTAACAAGCGTTGTGGTATACCTTAGCCATAAAAGCTCCTCTAATGAGACTACCCTCAAGTCCATCGTAAAAGGTTTATAATTGAAGCCAGTCGGGAAGACCATGATACTAAAACTTCCTTAGTAACAACTTATATCTTTATTAAGCTTTGTACAGGGTTTCATCATCAAATTGCTTAAAATTAGTGATATCATCTTAAACTTAACGATATTTTTTATAGGAAAGTATTTAGCTAGAAACCGATTTGTTAATTCATCCCATGAAGTAATGCATATAAGTAGTCTAGCGTCTAACTATATAAATGCTCCCTCACTTGAAGAAAAAAGGGGATAACCTAAATTTATCTCCTCATCTAATACTACATTTATTTTAAAGGTGTCACATAAGGTTAACAATTTCTTAAGATATTGATTCCAATCCTCAAACAGTGTTCCTCTAAATTGAATAGTTGATTGTAACATTTGCAAAATAGCTGGCTTAATTTAAAAAAAATTTATTGTTATTGTCAATTGTCTAATAATTCCTTAAACCTTATTGAAAGTGGGCATGGCATAGTCTCCTAAACTCTTACAAGCTTGGTTCAATTGAATTGGTACCTCTCTAAGGCTATGATTATCCATCTCTGTACACTCAAATCGATAAGGCTCCACACTTGTTTAGACTTTTTAAGAGCTTTAAGAGTTCGTTCCATTTCCAAATCTAAAGGGAATACTACCTTATCTCTCCTATGCATACAAAATTAATGAACTTGCATGAAAAACCACATGACAATATCCACAACCAATACCATTTATCCATAATTTCAAGTAAGACAGTCTAACAAATAAAAACTATGTTCTATCAACAGTTAAGCAATTCTAACAAAATCGAAACATCAAAACTAATAAATCAAGAACTAGCACACAAGAGTTAGGAATTATTACTAAATTGCAAAAGAAAACAACGTTCCAATTAACCCCCAAATTAATACTTTGCACATAGTGACACAACTCAATTTCACCACACAGTGGACTAGCGAGTGGGATCAAATCCTTCACCCTCACTTTGAGAGCCACATCGACCAAATTGTTGTGGTCTTTGTCTAAAAATATACCCATAAAAAACTAGTTTTTTCCTCATTGATTTACACCTGAGAAGGAGGAGGCGAGAATACTTGAGGTTGAAGATACACATAATGTGCACATGGGAGACACATTAAAGGTTGATAACACATACCATAAGTAGAGAATGGTGGATAGTAACCATGTGCCTAAAAATAACCCTGAGGAGGTTGAGAAAATGGACGTCACTTTGATGGATAATTAGTACCTTGAGTACTAGAAGATAAATCACTGTACCCAAGGTTACTAGAACTTGATCTTTTACAAGACGAAGAGGCTTCAAAAGAATGTTTCTTGCCTTTTCCTTTAGATTGATCTCTTCATTCAATTCTATCTCTCCTTCATTTAGCAGACACATTTTCTTCAAATTTTGACCTATTACAAAAATGCCTAGAAGTGGTACCAAGTCCAAATTCTCCTCTAAATGAACTAAATGGCCTACTTTCACCCTATTACCACCATTGAAACTAGCACTAGCACCAGCACTACGATTACCACCATCGTCGTCATCAAGTGGGCTTAAACCCCCACCCTCATCACTCTGACTTGGTGTTGCACTTGGGCTATAATGAGACTTGTCTTGCTCCTGAGATTGAACTTGTTCAATATTCATTTCATCATCAAAATCCATAAGAAACAAAAAGACATTTTCATCCATCTAGTAGTGGATTTTCTTTCTGTTGCAACCATTCAGAAAGTGGATCATCATCTTCAAAGATATAATCAAGGCTAGTAAGATTAAAGCTAGAATTTATCTCATCAATGCTCATTCTTTTTAGATGCCTCATCTTAAGTCTCATATTGTAAGGAGTAAATACTAGTTTCTAAAGTCTTTGAAACTTTAACCTATTGCTTGCCTTAGTGTGAATATAGCCAAATATGCTCCAATTTCATTCGCAGCTTGATGCAGAAGTTGTTAATGTAACACCCTATACCCGACTTGGTCGCCAAGCCCGAATAAAGGATGTCACAACACTATCTTGTGTCACATACATCAAATAGAAAGCTCATTGTAGAAAAAAACATCCATCATTTTATTGTTCGTATAGGTTGTAAGCCAATCATTCAAGATAATTACCATTGCTACATGCAAAATTTACAATAATTAGTCTTATAAACAATTTTAAACATGTATAAGGTCCACTTAGCAAGATTCCCAAAACATGTCCGTAGGTATCGATACTTAGACTAGGCTATCGTTATTTTCTCTAAGTGGTATTGATACCACATGCATTCTGTTTCTCAATTAAAAACCCAACTATCAGAAAATATCGGTACCACTAAACAAGTATCGATAATTTTGCCCCCGAGTATTGATACTCGGTCCAAGGAATCGATACCAATTAGCAAGACTGACTTCCTACACATCTCAAAAGACAAAGGTATCATTTTTAAAACACAAATATCGATTCCTCTGCTCCATACCCGAAAAATACAATATTTTTAAGCATATAAGTCATTCTAACTCGAAGGAGTTCAACATACTATCATATTGTCATCAAATAAACATCGAAGCGACCATAATAATAGTTTCAAGCATCAAAAGCAAATCTGGGCAATAGTCAACATATTACGAAACAAATCTCAAAATCCTAAAAATAATCAAATCATGGAGACAACTCAAAATATCATATCCAATATTAGCACAAAGATTACCGCATTACCTTATTCCCAAAACATAACCAAATAATAAACACCTACGAATAAAGAAAATGGACTTGCTTGGATCACCTCTCAGAAAGCCACACTGCTTACACCGACACAAAACTAATCTACAAAGTTTAAGAAGGGAGTGGGTGAGCTTAACAAGCTCAGTGACTGCCCAGAATAATTACCATGAAAATAATTCATCAAGCATCAACGAAGCAACCATATAGCATGACCTCCACAATTCCAATTTTAGTGTTATAATATACTTACTCGTACATTATTGTCTAGTCCTTTTACATGGTAAACATATTCACTTTCAAGCATATATCATATTACAGAAATAATCACCCAACATACAAGCATATATCACAATACTCATATAATCATATAACATTTAAGCTTATGTTACAATACTCAAAAACATCCTTATGGGTAAATTGCATAATGGTCACATGTCACATAAACACATATCACATTACACACATATTCATAATTTAAGATAATTTGACACTTGAGCTATGAAACATAAAAGTGAGCTCTATCATCACTCATCAGATATATGGGCCTCCAACACACCAAACATAGACTTATATAGTCAAACATGTCCTAAAAGTGAAGCATAAAGCTAACACTCTTCTTATTTCCCCTCGCATGTTCTGTTGAATGGATCTTAGCTCACATTCCCTTATCCCTCCAACATGTCCTAAGGCCTCAACGTTCAAAATCACTGTACATAAAAGTGAGTACTCAAAATCCTATGGCATATCAACTATATCCAATGGTTTCAAGATCACAAGGCCAAAATATTTGAAATCAAACACATATCACTTATTGATTATCTGTGCACTATCACTGCATATTTGCTTCTTTAGCAAAACACCGTCACTAACATTTAACATATACATTCATGTACACATTTACACTTTCACAACAGTTAACAGAACCACATATCACATGTTATAGCATCTCATCTCAATTTACATATTCACAAACACATATGCACATTGTTCACAAGATACTAAAGGTATGAGTAACAACCCGAATTTGGGGTTAATCGAAATAGTAGCCTCAAAACCACAAATCCAGAGTTGAATAAATTATTCCATTATTATTTTGATGTTATAGCATGTTTTTAATAGTGCATGAAAAATTTGCTGTAGTAATTTTGACGTTTGTGAGCCCAATTGTGAAAAAAGACTAAATAGCATAAAGTGTAAAAGTCCTGAATTGTTAGCTAAAGGTGCCAAATAGCTACAAAATAAATATTGTGGCCTTTAAAGGGCAATTAAACCCTTAGAAATAGGTTGGCCGGCCATAGGGGACAATGAATTGAAAATTTTCAAGGTGAGGTAATTGATTTTTGACTTTTTGACTAAAATAGAAATAATATAATCAAAGGATGATATCATCTCTTTCACCTCTCCTTCTTCACCGATTTTACCAGCAAAAATAGGGCTTTGGGAGCTTGAAATTTTAGCTACTTAGTTTACTCACAAGTAAGTTATTTCCATACCCTTTGTTGATGATTTTTGCATTTTTGTGACCCTTGAAGCTTAAGCTTTTAAATGAGCGTACTATTTTGAAAAATGATTAAAAGTTTAGGGTTTTGCCATGAAAGGGTTTGTAATGTTTGCTGAGCTTTTATGGAAGAAAATGAGTTTGGGGTATTACATTTAGTGGTATCAGAGCTATGGTTTAGTCGGTTTTAAGACTAACCTAACGAGAGTACGGGTCTAGCTATACATGCCATAACTGTATATTGATAGTGTGACGACTTCTGATGATTATAAATTGTATTTTTATATCGTAAATGGATCGTGAAAGAGCCACGGTAGATGACATGGAGAGTAACGCGCAGGCTCCCGCCGAAGGGACCGTACTAGTTGAGAGTGAGCCCATGACTATGGGCCAAGGTGGAGGGGCTAGAGAAGCCTATCTCTGAATTATGGACGCTTGGTATATGGAGTTCGTTCGTGCTAATCTGAACACTCCACCTCCCTCACCTCCTCCGATCCCTCAGTATGCCCCGGTAGCTCCGCAAGGCACGGACATGATTAAGAGGGAGAAACCTCTAGTGAATAAGATTTGAAAACAATGGGCCGAGGAATTTCGGGCTAGTATAGATGATGACCCAGAAAGGGCAGAGTTTTGGTTGAAGAATACTATTAAGGTATTCAATGAACTATCGTGCAGACCTGAAGAGTGCGTGAAGTGTGCACTGTCACTCCTGCGGGATTCGGCTTATCAGTGGTGGAATACTCTCGTGTCCGTTGTACTGAGAGAGAAGATCACTTGGGAATTCTTTTAGGAAGAATTCAGAAAAAGTATATTAGCCAAAGGTTCATAGATCAAAAGAGGAAGGAATTTCTAGAGCTAAAGCAAGGTCGAATGTTGGTGACGGAATATGAACGTGAATTTGTGAGGCTCAGCAAGTATGTATGGGAGTGCATGTCTACAGAAGCCACTATATGTAAGAGGTTTGAAGATGGTCTAAATGAAGATATCCGAGTATTTGATGGCATCCTAGAACTAAGAGAATTTGTAGTGCTCGTTAAGAGAGCATGCAAGGCAGAGGAGATAGTAAAAAAGGGGAGGAAAGCGGCTTTTGAGTCACGGGATTCAAGAAAAAGACAGACGGGGAAGTTGCATCAGTCCTCATCTAAGAAATCTAAGGAATTCTCTACCTGATCAAATGTTTCAATAGGGTTCACGAACAGGAACAAGAACCAACAGAACACGGCCTTTAGAGCCCAGGCCATCTCTATCACGAGTGTCGGCAGTGCTCGGCCAAATAGACCAGAATGTTGCAATGTGGTAGATGCTATTTCGATGAGTGCCGAGGTAAGGAAAGAGGGTGCTTCAAATGTGGGTCACTAGACTATTTCATCCAAGACTGTCCTGAAATGGAAGAGAGAGAAAAAAAGTAAAAAGTGAAGGCAAGTAGTGCTCTATTGAGGGGTAGACCACAAAAGAACCCCAGAAGCGGGGCTGTTAGCAGAGGTGTGCTAAGAGATGCTGCAGTGAGGTCCAAGGACAGAGTGCCTACAAGGACTTACGCTATTCATGCCCGTGAAGAGGCAAAATCTCCTAACGTGATCACAGGTACCTTTTCTATTCATGAAATATCTGTTGTTGCTTTAATTGATCTGGGGTCTACCCACTCTTATATTTGTATGGAATTGATACCTTGTATGCACATGATGGTAGAGTCCACTGAGTTTGTGATAAAGGTGTCTAACCCTTTAGGCAGACACGTACTAGTGGACCAAGTATGTAGAAATTGTCCTTTAACAATTAGAGATCATTTTTTTCTGGCTAACTTAATGTTATTTCCGTTTAATGAATTTAATGTAATCCTTGGGATGGATTGGTTGACTTCTCATAGTGTTGTAGTGGAATGTGGGAGAAAAGTTATTGAATTGAAATGTGAAGAAGGAAATATTCTTTGGGTTGGGCCAGGTGAATCGAATAAATTGCCCTTGATAATATCATCATTGATTGTTGAGAAATATTTGAGGAAAGGATATGAGACTTATCTCGCTTTTGTGTTGAATACTCAAGTGCTTGAATTGAAGATACAATTGGTACCAGTGGTTTGTGAGTTTATAGATGTGTTTCCGAAAGAATTACCCAGACTACCTCCAGTGAGAGAAGTAAAGTTTGGAATCGAGTTGATACCGGGCATGGCACCCATCTCGATTGCTCCATATAGAATGGATCCTACGGAGTTAAAGGAGTTGAAAGCTCAACTACAAGAGTTAACTGACAAGGGCTGTAACACCCCTATCCCGTAACCGTTGTCGAAATAGGAAAGGGGTATTACCAGACTTGTAACTCATGTCAGAACAGTAAAATTTTAAACTTTTTCTTGAAATAAAGATCATTCATCTAGATAAATGCTAAATACAGCCAGGGATAAAATTAAACTTCTATAAGTACACATTCAAAGGATGCCATTTTCGCATGGCTTATATACATTAACCAGAATATTATTCTGCTACTAGTCTATTCTATACATGCCATAAAATAATCCAAAACATAGCAGTACCAAACAGTGGATAGTGATAGTGTGACGAGTTGTTGACGATTCCCGAGCAAAGGCCAAATTTGACAATCTATAAAACAGAGAAACGTAACAACAGAGTAAGCTTTCAAGGCTTAGTAAGTCTTAAGTAAAACAATTAACTTTGCTGGATTAAATACATTTATAACTTACACAAAATCCAAGTGAAGTCTCGATGGGCTTAATAAGCCTACACAAGTACATAATACATACCTGGCCAACTTAATGTTCTGAACATCCGTAATTGTTGATTTATTACTAAGTCGCTTAAGATTAGGCCTTACACAAATCACGTTTTGAAATGTCAAGATATATCACCATTTGGTCAAATAGATTAAACCCTATGTATGCACATGTAATTCATCTATTTCATCCAAATTTAAGAGTATATACCCCTTCGCATTTAAAAAAAACATCAATGCTATATTTTTTTTTAGTTTAATCAGTTGAACTAAAACATAACACTATAATCACATTCGGTTTCCATATTTGGAAACACATATTCATGTTTTCATATTACATAAACAATTTGATAGAGTCAATTCTCGTTGAATATAACTTATAACCATCTCATAAGTGATTCCCCAAGTACATTTGTAATACAAACGAAATCGAATTCACATAGCAAGTAAGTATCACTTACCATATACTTAACCTTTGTACAGTTACCGTTTCCATAGTTACCAATTACCAATTCAATCTTTCAATACCTCTAACCACTTAATCATATGCATTCATTTCGTGCACATACATAAATATATATATATGTATTTAGGAGCTTAGCTCTTTAGTTCATATTCACATTAATATTTCAAATAAAACATAACACTATAATCACATGTTACCACATTTCACACAAACTATCACCATTGTAATTCATTAACCTCATTCGAATATAAGCATATAGTGTGACAGCCCAAAACTGACCCTAGTCGGGAAGTGGTTTCGGGACTGCTAAACCGAGTCTTATAAATAATTAAAAGTTATATTCTGTGTTTATGATGTGAGTAAATGCATGTGTGAAAGTTTCATGCATTAATTTGATCATCTTTATGTGAATTTATTAATATGGACTTATATGAAACTTGTTGGAAAGTGAGAGGTTAATTTTACAATGGTCTAATAGTACATGCATTGAAAGGAGTGGTTTTGCATGTCAATTTACCCATGATAAACATGGTGGCCGGCCAAGGAAAGAATATGCTCCACTAATTCAAAAATTAAAATAATTTTGTATTAACAAATGATTTAATAATTGAAATTAAAGGAAATAATATAATGAGGAGTGGGAGGAGAAACCAAAGTGTTTCATCTTTACTTCTCCATTGCCGAAACTAGAAGAAAGAAAGAAGAAAAACTCTTGTTGAATTTCGGCTAAGGTGTTTTGATACAAAAGGTATGTTTTATGCCACTCTTGAAAATGTATGCATAATTTGGAGGATTGGTTTAAATTTTACTTGAATCTTGGATTGAAATTAGGTTATTTATGAGGGTTGAATTTCGGCCTAGGAGCTTAAAATTTTAGTAGAAGTTTTGATGACATTAGATGGATAGTTAGGTTGGATGTGTTAAATTGTTAATTGTTTTAGCTTGAAAGTTAAGGTTAATATGGTTTATGGGATTGCCGAATCTATTTAAGGAGAAAGAAAAATATATGTATTCGGTTATGCTATTGATTCTTGGGGAAATGATGTTTAATGTATTTTTGTTTATGTTTTATAAAAGCACTAGTAATTAAATTTGAGAAATTTTAACTTGTTGATGGGAGGTGTTGAACGTGATATTCGGATGTGTTTCAAGGAATGACATTAGGGTAGCTAGAGTCTAAGAACTTTCGGTCAAGGACTATTGTGTGAGCAAATTCGGTATAAAGGTTTAAATGTTAATTGCATTGTATTTAATGTTTAAAGAATAGGTAGTAGCTAATTAAAGTTAAGAAGGCTAGAATTTCTTTTAAGGGAGTGTGACCTTAATTTGAACAAAATAGAATCGGCCTTAAGCTTGACTAAATGGTTCGGTTATGGTTAGCTTAGAAGAAACCTATATGAGATTGTTGTATTAGGTCATAATCTACTTGGGACAGCAGTAGTAAGGTGGTTTTCGAAAATCGCCATAATTTGTAGGAGTTGAATTAGAAGCTGAGTGAATTATGTCATTAAAGCTTCAAGGGTCTATTTTCTTACAAAAGAAACTATAGAAACAAAAGAGTTACCGATCTAGAGATATTTGAAGTATTGTGGGGCTGAGTCAAAATGACTGCTGGATTCCCTGTTCTGTTTTTAAAAAATCATTATAAATTGTACAAAAATGATTATAAGATAAAATTTATATGCTTAGACTCCTTAATGAGTCTAGTTTCAAATGAGATTAAATACAACACATTTGGAATTCTGTAAAGTGAGAAATTGGATTCGTAGTGAAGAGTGGTCAGAATAGTCAAACAGTGAAATAGGGGAAACTTTAAGAAAAATCTGGTATTGATTGGCCAAGCCTAAAATTCTGAAAATTTTATGGATGGAAGATATACGAGTCTATATTCAGGGAAAATTAACGGCAAGTGATTTGGAGTTTAGTAGCTCCAGTTATAAGTAATTTAGTAACTACTGCTCAGGAAAACAGCTCGTAGTGAATATGTGATTTTGTTGTAAACATTAATGAAAGTTTGCCGATGAATTATTTATTGATTATTATAAAGCTACTATAATCTATGTGTGTGAAAGTCGGATCAATATATATATTATTCTGAAAATAATACTTGAATAGTCGATTAATGACTATTTTAAATTTTGTTGAACTTAAGCTCAAGAGCAAAGGGGAACTAGATCCGATAAAGGGAAGAAAAAAGTAATTGAATAGCCGTTGAAGTCGTTCGACGACATTTGAGGTAAGTCTTCGAGTAATGACCCTACTTGAATTATATTGAAATGAATAGTCATACTATGACGGATAGTCGAATGTTCTTAGAGACTATCTTATAAAGCCAATTGAAATCATGCTCTTTGTGTGTGGCTACTGAGCCGAAAATTGAAAGGTTTAATAAATGTTTTGTGTTTGAGCCTTAGTAACGAAGAAATGATATGGATGTGTTATGATTATTGATATATGTGTGCATGAGCATTGGATTATATCCGGGCTAAGACCCGAAGGCAATTATGCGAGTTGATATATCCGGGCTAAGACCCGAAGGCAATTATGCGAGATGATATATCCGGGCTAAGACCCGAAGGCAATTATGCGAGTTGATATATCTGGGCTATGACCCGAAGGCAATTATGCGAGATGATATATCCGGGCTAAGACCCGAAGGCAATTATGCGAGTTGATATGTCCGGGTTAAGACCCGAAGGCAATTATGCGAGTTGATATGTCCGGGTTAAGACCCGAAGGCAAATGTGTTTGCGGCTGTATTCGGTTAAATACCGAAGAAACTTGGGTTTGAATGTGAGCGTTTTGTGCTGTAACTAATTTAATAAATATGCTTGACCAACCCGAATGATAAGGTATGTTTGCATGTGCATTGGAAAAGTCGGTTCGTTTTAAATAGTATTCGTGCGATCGGCTAACGAATTTTCGGCTTTTAGAAAGGTTGATACCTTGTGTATCTATGTTGATGAAGTGTGAAGTAAGTATGATTATGAGAATGTGTGTTAATAAAGTGATTTAGTTAGCTATGTGAATGTAATACTGTAGTCAAAGCCGATTTCATTACTTGAGACTTACTAAGCTTAAAATGCTTACCCGGTTGCTTTGGCTCTCTGTTTTATAGATTTTGTTCGTTAGCTATCGGATTTGGGATCAGCGAAGTCGAAGTCATCTACACTATCAAGCTCTTTTGGTACTCTTTAGTTGAACTCTGGATATGGCATGTATAGGACTACCCCCTGTTGTTTAAGTTCTTTTGTGATGTATGTGTGTAAAGCCATGCGAAAATGGCTTGTAGAAGTGGAGTATGGCATTAGACCATTTGTGTTTATGTATGTATATATATGGTTTCACGATGTGACTATGGTTTGAAATGGAAGTGTTGGGCTAATGATCAGCCATTGGAATGGCTAAATATGATCACATGTGGACCTATGTATGGCAAAACCCTAGTTGGTCCATGGTAACCACAAAATAGGTAAAGTTTACCTTGAAAACAGATTTTGACAGCAACAGTGGTGTAGAATTGAAAAATCACATAAATTCGTAGGAGTGGAATTAAATAGTGAATAAATTATGTAATCGAACCTTGATGAACCTACTTTCATATGGAAGTAACGAAACAATCATATGAACAGTACAGTAAGAGATATTCGGGTTCTTGTGGAACGGGGCCAGAACAGTTTCTGGATTCTCTGTTCCGCCTTTGGAAATTCACTATAAATTGACCAGAGATAATTAGGGGTCATACCATATATGCATGGTTTCCTCTCTGAGTCTAGTTTTCATAGAAACAAACGGCATCAGTATTGAAGCTCTGTGCAGAGAGATATCCAAGTCGTAATGGGAAGAGGTCAGTGTAGTCGACCCCTGTAACATGGGAGACTTTGACTAATAAACTGTACTAATTGGCCCGACCAAAAATTCTAGAAAAAAATACATAGGTGGGGACATGAGTCTAGTTTCAGGGAAAATCACAAAACTGATTTTCGAGTTGTGAAACTCAAGATATGATTTTTGAAGCGACTAGTACTCAGACTGGGCAGTGTCTGGAAAAATTTTTAAAAGTCTGTCAACACCTCGTATTCGACTCCGGTGACGGTCTCGGGTTCGGGGTGTTACATATAGCGTATACCTTAACTTCATGTCCTAATATCATTCGACTTTAATACATATTTATATATATATCTATATATATCCCTTTCAATAAACTTCCAACTAAATAAGAAAATACACACATGACTTACATTCTTCTCATGACAACCATTCGGCTAAACAACATATAAGTCACTACACCTTCAATTTATAAAACTATCAACACATATTACATATACATTAACGTTGATAAAATAGCCATTCGGATAACTTGCACACATTTAAATTTTAGCCATTTTGGCCTCACCACCTATATATTTATCTTGTGCATCAATTCAGCAATAGCTTATAAGCAACTCAATTAGTTTCATCAATGTTTACAACAAAATCACAGATTCACTACAAGCTGTTTTCTTGAGCAACAATCATTAGATTATTTGTAACTGGAGCTATGGAACTCCAAATGAAGTGCCGTAAATTTTCCCCGAAAATAGACTCATATATATTCTATCCATAAAATTTTCATGATTTTTGGTTTGACCAATCAAAACCAGAATTTTCTTAAAGTTTCCCCCATTTCACTGATCGACTATACTGACCACTCTTCACTACGAATCAAATTTCTCATTGTACAGATTTCAAAATATATTCTTGTTTATTTCATTTGAAACTAGACTCGTTAAGGAGTCTAAGAATATAAATTTTATCTTATAACAATTTTTGTACTATTTATAATGATTTTCTAAAAACAGAACAGGGGATTTTAGATTCATTCTGACACTGTCACACACAACTTTAAATATCTCTCTATAGGAAATTCCTTTGCTTACACTGTTTATTTTGTAAGAAACTAGACTCATTGAGCTTTGATTAAATATTTTATTCAGTCTCTAATTCCACTCCAATAATTTATGGTGATTTTCAAAATCACGCTACTGCTGCTGTCATAAGCAGATTATTACAATTTGCTCTTAAATTTCCAAGTCCAAACACTTACGAACTTAGCATTTGAGTTTAAAACATATCATCATATATAAGTACTTCTTATTATCACATACAAATCATAATTTAAATATCACTTTTCTAATAACAAATTGGCTAAGGCTCATAGAAGTAACTTATTCCTTATCATTTTACTATAGGTAATTACACCAATTCATAGTCCCATCTTTACCCGTATTCCATATCATTCTTCATTATAACTAAACTTATATGCTAGAAACTTACCTCGGATGTTGTCGAACGATTTCAATGGCTATTCGATTACTTTTTCCTTTCCCCTATCCAACTTTGATCCTCTAAGCTCTTGAGCACAAGGGCAGATAACAAGATTCTGCCATGTAGGCATCAACAGTTCCATCAACCATGGATTCTACCCGATTTTTCCCTTGATCCAACTGTTCTTCCCAGCATTAAGGTTTCGTAATTTTTTTTTGAACATCTTACATAGCAGCAATAAATCGAATGATTAAGGATAAATTTAATCATTTATCACTCACGTTCAGATATAGTTTAAAAGCAGTAAATATCAATTAAACCAGAGGAATTTTGAACATTTAATAGTCATTTTTAGGCACATTAACATCAATAGACATCAATTAAACAAGGGAAAAATTTTAGAATATCTAATAGTTATTTTCAACTATCATAAATAGTACAACCTAACTAAACTAACAAAGCTTCCTGCCGTTAATTAACTGCATTCAGACGATCAAATAAGCCTTGACACCATCTTAAACAGTAATAGTTAATCATCACTTGGACAATTTAATTAGACATTAAACACTACTTCAATAGCAGCCACTTTTCACCCTTGGAACAACTTAAATTCGATAATAAATCATCATTGTACAACAACAATTTATCCCCCAATTAATCAACTTAGTTTTAACATTAATTCGGTAACAAGCCACAATATAGAACAATATTTATTCATACTTTTGGACAGCTTAACTACAACATTTAATTTACTTCAATTTATGTTTCAAGACCACATAATTCATGTCAGTTGACCACCTGGACTACAACAGCAAAACACTAACATCACAACCATTAATATTCCTCAATTACAACTTAAGGACAGTGATATTTTAAGCAATTAATCAATACATAATTTAACTGTTAAATTATTAAATTCAAGTATTAAAATAACTAAATTTACCCCACCATTCAGCAGCATTAGCTAACAATTTTTAACCTTCAACAAAACATAATAAAAATGTCTTACTTTGGACAGCATCGAACCCTGTTCTTGGTCTGCAATAAAAACCTGTAACTTTTCCTTATTTTGAACCGTAAAAACAACAACATGCAAACAACCAAAATATCCTTAACCAACTTCAATTTCAACATGCCATGGACAAGACTCCATTTTTAACTAATTAACCAACAGGTAACTCAAACCAATTTCAACTGAATTATTCAATAATATAATATCTTAAATAGTAAATTGGAACTTTGGAGTTCAAGGACTTACTAGAAATTTCTTCCTAGCTGAAATTGCCTACACCACTTTCTCCTTCCCTTTAACTCTTTGTCCTCCTCCTTCTTTTTTAGCAATGCTTGAGAATCTAGCCTTTAAATGAGTAAAATTTTTTGTTTTCCTCAACATGCAAGCCGTGGCTTTCCTTTCCCTCTCGTAAGACTAAGAGAAAATGAAGAAACTATGAGCTAAAACTAATGTTCTCTCCCCTCGGTTGATAAAGATGAAAAGAAAATATTTTTTTTCTCCTTAACAATATAAAATTATACATCATAAGTAATTATTTATGTCTATTTTTAATATAAATTCCTCATCATGGCCGGCCACTATAAACAAAAAGGAATATTTGACATGCAAGTACAAGCATTTTATAACATGCATTAATAGGCCACTTTAACATTTACCTAGCACATTTCTAAATTTTCTCACACAAGTCCTATTTAATAAATTTCACATACTATTAACAAAATTTAAGCATGAAAATTTCACACATGCATATTCATATATAATAATCATCAAATATGTCGGTTAATTATTTTTATGATTCGGTTTTGTGGTCCCAAAACCACTTTCCAACTAGGGTCAAATTAGGGATGTCACAAGGGCTTTGCAAGACCGAGCTTTTCCCCGTGGGGTGCTTTGGTGCTCTTTTTGAAAAAGAAAGGTGGGTCGATGAGGTTATGCATCGACTATAGACAGCTCAATAAGGTAATAGTAAAGAACAAGTATCATTTGCCAAGGATCGATCACATGTTTGATCAGTTAAAGGGAGCCACTTATTTTCCAAGATTGACCTGAGGTCAGGATACTACCAGTTAAGGGTGAAAGAACAAGATATACCGAAGACTGCGTTTCAGACAAGATACGAGCATTATGAGTTCCTTGTTATGCCCTTTGGCTTAACTAATGCCCCGACAGTGTTTATGGATTTGATGAACTGCATTTTTTGACCGTATTTGGATAAGTTCGTAGTGGTCTTTATCGACGATATATTGATTTACTCACGTGATGAGTGTGAGCACGCGAAGCATTTGAGGACTATATTATAGACCTTGAGAGACAAATAATTGTATGCCAAGTTCAGTAAGAGAAAATTTTGGCTTAAGAAGGTTGGATTTCTAGGACACATTGTATCGGGTGACAGAATTAGAGTTGACCCAAGCAAAATCTCAGCTATTGTTGAATGGAAATCGCCGAAGAATATGACAAAGGTCCAAAGCTTTTTGGGCTTGGCCAGATACTATAGACGGTTTGTAAATGGGTTCTCTATGATAGCTACTCCGATGACAAGGCTGCTACAAAAATATGTTAAGTTCGAATGGACAGAAAAGTGCCAACACAATTTCAAGAAATTAAAGGCTTTATTGACCGAAGCACCAGTGTTAGTGCAACCAGAGTTGGGCAAGGAATTTGTGATATATAGTGACACCTCCTTGAATGGTTTGGGGTGTGTGTTATGCAAGAAGGTAAGGTCATAGCTTACACTTCAAGACAGTTGAAGCCTCATGATAAAAACTACCTGACACACAATTTAGAGTTGGCCACCATCGTGTTCGCGTTGAAAATTTGGAGACACCATCTGTATGGCGAGAAATGTTGAGTATTTACCGATCATAAAAGTCTCAAGTATTTGATGACTCAGAAGGATTTAAATTTGTGTCAACGATGATGGTTAGAGCTAATAAAGGATTATGAGTTGATTATCAACTACCATCCGGGGAAAGGCGAATGTAGTTGCCGACGTTTTGAGTAGAAAGTCATTGTTTGCTTTAAAAGCCATGAACACTCAATTATCTATGTCTAGTGATGGTTAGGTCCTAGTAGAGTTGAGAGCTAGACTGACATTTCTACAAGAGATCTGTGAAGCTCAGGAATGTGATAATGAGTTGCAAGCTAAGAGGGCTCGGTGTGAGAGGGAAAATGAATCCGAGTTTCGTATTGGTGTTGATAGATGTTTAATATTCAAAGATAGAGTTTGTGTACCCAAGGACAATGAGCTTATTCAGAAGATTCTGCGAGAGGCACATAGTGGTTGTTTGTCTGTCCACCTGGGTAGTGTAAAAATGTACAACGACCTGAAGAAAATGTATTGGTGGTCGGGGATAAACAGAGATATTTTAGAGTCGTGTTTCCCAGTGCCTTGTGTGTCAGCAAGTGAAGGCTGAACACCATGTACCTTTGGGTCTATTGTAGCCTATAATGGTCCCCGAATGGAAGTGGGATCGGATTGCTATGGATTTTGTGACAGGTTTACCGGTAACCCTGAAAAAAAAGGATGTGGTTTAGGTTGTTGTGGATAGGCTAACAAAGTCGGCACATTTTATACCAGTGCATACCGACTACTCCCTTGAGAGATTGGCTAAATTGTATGTTTCTGAGATTGTGAGACTCACAGGGTACCCTTGTCAATTGTTTCAAATAGGGACCGAGATTTACCTCGAGGTTTTAGAAAAAATTACAAGAGGAATTGGGAACAAAGTTGAGTTTTAGTGCAGCATTTCACCCGCAAACCGACGGCCAGTCGGAAAGAGTGATTCAAATTTTAGAAGACATGTTGCGTTGTTGTATTCTCGAATTTCAAGGTAGTTGGGAAAGATACTTACCATTGATTGAATTCGCCTACAACAATAGTTATCAGTCAAGTTTGAAGATGGCGCCTTATGAGGCTTTGTATGGGCGAAAGTGTCGAACACCCTTATATTGGACTGAGCTCAGAGAGGGTCAGATTCAAGGGGTCGATTTAATAAAAGAGATTGAATAGAAAGTTAAAGTGATTCGCGATTGTTTGAAGGCCGCCTCGGATAGACAGAAATCCTATGTGGATTTAAAATGTAAAGAGATCGAATTTCAAGTGGGTGATCGAGTGTTTTTGAAAGTATCCCCATCGAGGAAAGTTCTCAGATTTGGTAGAAAAGGCAAGTTGAGTCCTCGTTTCATATGACCTTATGAGATTACCGAGAGAGTAGGGTCGGTTACCTATCGATTGGCTTTGCCACCAGAATTGGAAAAGATTCATGACGTATTTCATGTTTCCATGCTACGTCGATATAGATCAGACCCTTCGCATGTGATTGCACCAACAAAGGTTGAGATTCTTCTAGACATGACTTATGGCGAAGAGTCGGTCAAGATATTGGCTCGAGAAGTCAAACAGTTAAGACATAACAGTATTGCACTCGTGAAAGTTTTGTGGCATAGACATGGAGACGAGGAAGCCACATGGGAACCCGAGGAGACTACGAGAGATCAATACCTGAACTTATTCGCCGGTAAGTTTTCGGGGACGAAAATCCCAAAGGAGGGAGAATTGTAACAGCCGGAATTTAGGGCTAATCGGAATAATGGCCTCGGGACCACAAATCTAGAGTTGAATAAATTATTCCATTATTATTTTGATGTTATAGCATGTTTTTAACAGTGCATGAAAAATTTGGTGTAGCAATTTTGACGTTTGTGAGCCCAATTGCAAAAAAGGACTAAATCGCATATAGTGCAAAAGTCCTGAATTGATATCTAAAGGTGCCAAATAGCTAGGGAATAAATATTGGGGGCCTTTAAAGGGTAATTAGACCCTTAGAAATAGGGTGGCCGGCCATAGCGGACAATGAATTGAAAATTTTCAAGGTTAGGTAATTGATTTTTGACTTTTTGACTAAAGTAAAAATAGAATAATCAAATGATGATATCATCTCTTTCACCTCTCCTTCTTCACCGATTTTACCAGCAAAAATAAGGCTTTGGGAGCTTGAAATTTCAACTACTTAGTTGACTCACAAGTAAGTGATTTTCATACCCTTTGTTGATGATTTTTGCATTTTTGAGACCCTTGAAGATTAAGCTTTCAAATGAGGGTACTATTTTGCAAAATGATTAAGAGTTTTGGGTTTTTCCATGAAAGGATTTGTAATGTTTGTTGAGTTTTTACGGAATAAAATGAGTCTTTGGGTGTTACAGTATGAGAAATCTTACACTCAAAATTTAGATTAGGGGTTTAGGCTACTACCAAATTCCCAAATAACGCATTGAATCATATCCACAAGTAATTATTCCAAACACTCACCAATTACACTTTCGTCTTTGTCTAAAAGCCGAAAGCTCAAACTAGCTTTTCCTTGCCTTTTATCTCTACTCATAGAAAGTTCTATCGAATTTGGAACTTCAACATAACAAAGTCACACAACAGTACATCCAAAAATTAGCCAATGACTCATTACAATCATACAAAACATAAGCTGTAACAGCCCATTTTTAGTCAAATCAAAATAGTGGTTTTGGAACCATAAATCCGAAGTCAAAATAATTATTTTAGTATTATTTTAATGTTTACAACATGATATTATGTTTGTGTGAAAATTTTGTTAAGAAATTTTATCGTTTGGTTAGTCAATTTGATAAAAAGGACTAAATCGCGTAAAGTGCAAAAGTGAAGTTCTATTAGTGAAAAGTATCTAATAGCTATAGAACCTTAAATTAAAGGTCCTTATGTTGTAATTAGACCATTAAAAGTATAATTGGACATTTATGGGCATAGAATGGATGATTTAAATGGTTATTTATTAAGGTTATATTTGTAATTTGGTAATTTAACTTAAAATAAATAAACCAAAACCAAATTAAAGCTTCATTATCATCTTCATCCACTAAAAATTAAAAGAAGAAGAATCTAATTTGGTGTCTAACATTCGGCAACCCTAAATTCTTCAATTAGTTATGTATTTTGACTCGATTTTTAATGATTTTTATGTTTTTGAGATCATTGCTTCGTATTCTAGCTAGCCCGTAGCCTAGATTTTGAAACTGTTAAAGATATATCATGCTGAAATTGTTGAATGGTTGAGTAATTTGATGATTTATGATAGATTTGGAGGGTTTAATGTTAGATTAATAGCTTTTGTAAAATGATTTTTTGACAAAAAAGTCAAAAAAGGATTAAATTGAGAAAATATGAAATCTGGTGGTTAAGAGTGTGAATAAATTAAAAATATGGGCTGCTAGTAACATGTATTAAATTCGGTTAAGCATGGGTTTGTACTAAATTGCATGAATTTGCAATTTTATGTGATAAGGACTAAATTGAAAAAATGTGAAACATTAGAGGTAAATGTGTAAATTTTCCAAATTTTAAATTATAGGCTAAATTTAATAGACCAAATGTTAAATGTGCTAAATTTGATAATATTTAGATTAAGATAAGCCGAGATCGGGATTAGATCAGTGAAAAAGAAAAGTAGACGAATAGTCGATAATTTCCATCCGAGAAACTCGAGGTAAGTTCATATGTAATAAGCATTGTTATAATTATGCTTTAAATGCTTTGGTATTGCATAAATTGTGTATACGAGACTACGGTCATATTTGACGACAATTCGGCTATGTAAGACACTTAGTGTGCGAGACCGAGATAGCTTTAGTTGTGTAAGGCACTTAGTGTACGAGATTATAATAGCTTCAGCTATGTATTGGCGCTTAGTGTGCGAGATATCGATATGAGTTCATTTCGAAATTGTACAGGTATGTACATGTAAAATATGATTCAAAAAGAAGAAGTTATGAATTTGCATATAAGCATATGATTAAGCATATGGAAGGTTTGTTGTTATCATGAATTATATGTTATATAGTTCAAATTGATGATTTGTGTATTATGATTTGTTGAGTATATTTCGTACGAGCTTACTAAGTGTTATGGCTTACTTTGTTTATTTTTCCCGTGTTTTATAGTGATTCCAAGATAGCTCGAATTCGAGGATCGTCGGAGGCTACGTTACACTATCCAACTATCACTTTGGTACTTTTGATCTCATGGATTGGTCATATGGCATGTTTAGGATTATGGTTGTTTTTTATATGTATTTTGAAGTGAGTTTTGACATTTGAAATTATAACAGCCCGGTTTAGACCCTAGTCAGAATAGTGGTTTTGGGGCCACAAATTTGAGTTAGAAAAATTATTTTAATATTATTTTTCTTGTTTACAGTATGTGGTTAAGCCTGTGTGAAAGTTTCGTATGAAAATTTAATCGTTTGTATGCTTAATTTGATAAAAGGACCTAATCGCATAAAATCTAAAAGTGTCCTTCTTTTTGTTAAAGTGCCTATTTCTTATGTCTTTATAATTGAGAGGTTCTTATGTTGTTATTTGACTTAATGACCTTAATATAATGGTTTATTAATGTTTTAATGTAAGGGTAAAATGGTGAAATGGATATTAATGTTAATTAAAATCAAACTAAAAGCATGAAATTAGCCATTTTGTTCATGCTATTGCCGAAAATTAAAAGAAAGAAAGGCAAGATTTTGGTTTTAGGGTTCGGCTATTAATTTTGGTGATTAAGGTATGTGTTTTGATCCATTTTTTATAATTTTTACGTTTTTGTAATCGCTGCTTAATAATCTATCAAGAATATGTCTCAATTTATGAAATTGTTGATGATTTTGAGTTGAGCCATTAATATAATTCTAAGTTTTATGAAGTTTGATGTTAGTAAATGAAAGATATGTATTGGGTTAACATGTTTTGTCTTTGAATTTTTGATGAATTTGAGTAAAATGGGCTAAATTGTGAAATTTGTAAATTGAGTGACTAAAATGTAAAATAAATGAAATATGTGGGCTTATATGAACTCTATGAACATTCGCCTAACATGTGTAAAAGGGGATTTTGTGTATTTTATGATTTTGTGAATTAGGGACTAAATTGTCAAAATGTGAAAATGTGATGGCTAAGTTGTAAAATGCCCTAAATATGTATATATGGATTGAATTGAATGATTTTTTGAATAAAAGGGTTAATTCTGAATACATATAGATTAAGAGAAGAGGAATTTGAATTTAGGTCGAGGAAATCGAAGATTATTGAGTAAACGATCTGAATCATCAAATCCGAGTACGAGGTAAGTTCGTACGTGATAAATAATGTTATAGTTATGTTTTAATGATTTGATAATGCATAAATTTCATAGATATTTGAATACGATTTGAGCATGATGATAATCGACTATGTTCGGCACTAAGTGTGCAGTTCAAAATAACTTCGGCTACAAATGGCACTAAGTGTGCGAGTTGGAATAGCTTCAGCTATATGAGGCACTAAGTGTGCGATACTAAGATAGCTTCGGTTTATTGAAATGGCACTAAGTGTGTGAGATTGTTACAGCTTCGGCTAATCACTGACGCACTAAGTGTACGAATTCTAAGAGCTTTGAAAGATTTTCGAATGAATTAATGTGATGAACGAAGAGGTATGAAATGAAATAGATAAATATGGAAAAGTACAGGTACGTATGATACGTTTGTGGTAGTTGATACTATGTGTATGAAGTTGATGAATTTTTATATACATAATAATTGGTCAATGAGTAGATTTGAATAATGATATGAAAGTTACTAAATGTTTTTTAGTTGATGATTTGCATACTAAATAGTTCATTATATTTAACACGAACTTACTAAGATTTAAAGCTTACTGTGTGAAATGTTCTTTGTTTTACAGTGTTATAAAGCTAGCTCGAATCCGAGAATCGTCAACAACTCAATCATATTATCAAACATCTATTTTGGTACCATTTTGAGCGTTGTATATATGGTATATGGCATGTATAGGCTGGAATATATGAGAATATGTTTTGTAAAGTGTATACCATGCCATGTGATATGGCTAGGTTATGGTAGAATCTATGGTTTGATTTTGGTATGTTTTATGTTGTGATTATAGCCATGAGACTTGGTTTGTAAATTTTGTTTTGTATGGCCTCTTAATTTGGCCTAAATAGTGTGTTTGATAAGTAAGTTATATGATGCATAAATTGCTTAAGTGATGGATTAGTTATGGAATGTTGATTTGGTAAGTTGGTTGTGAAATTGAGTAATGAATTGGATGATAATTGAATGGCATGAAATATATATAAATTGGTTGATTTGGTTGCCTATGAATGTATACAAATAATGCTAAAATGTTATGGTCTTGGAATGCTTGAGATAGGTGGGAAATGTGGCTTAAACCAAGCCTAATTTCACCCCACACGGTTGAGCACACGGGCATGTGTCTCGACCATGTGTCTTTTGTAATTTAGATATCCAAGTCAGTCTTGAGCACAGCCTAGACACACAGACATGTCAGGTGGTTGTGTGAGGCACACAGCCTTGGTACATGGGCGTGTGTGCGCATTTCAAAGGGAACACGGGCTAAACACATGGGCGTATAGTCGGTCGTGTGACCCAAGTCAATTTTGACCACGACCAAGGCACATGGGTGTGTCTTGTGGCCATGTGGTGAAGTCAGTATGTATGCCCTATTTTGCCACGACCTAGACACACGGTGTGCCTAATGCCGTGTGAGGCACATGGCCCGTTCACACGGGCGTGTGACCTTTATGACTTTGAAAAATGTTTAAGTTTTGAAAAATTTTGTATGAGCTCGGTTTAGTCTCGACCCCTTTCTAAAGCGTGCATGAGGTCTCGTGTAACCTTGTAAGGGACAATGTGAATGTTTGTAAATAGTTTACGATAATGAATGAAGAAATATATCTGAATGACGTGTAATATTCGGTAATGCCTCATAACCCTATTCCAGCGATGGATACGAGTTAGGGTTGTTACAGAAATGGCTGGTGAATGGTCATGTTTTGGACTATATATATAGCCATGAGACTTGGCTTAATTTGGTGTATTTGGTTATGTGCATATATGGTTGATAGTTGAGTTCATGAATGGATGTGTGAATAACTTGTATTGTGAGGTTTGTGGAATTGGTAACATGCTTGTGAATTGGTGCAAAAATGATGCATGTTAAGTAAAGGTTAAACTAGTGGATTTGTATATGTATTTTGGTATGTTTTGATAGAGTAAAATTTGAAGTTATAAGCATGTTGGAATATTGGTATTGGATATTGTATGAATTAGTCCTGATTGTGGCTAAATTGGATGCTTATTTAGGCTTTCAATTAGTGTCACTTTGGCTGTGTAGGTATATGCAAATTTGGGTGGCAAATTGGCTTGGTAAACAGCCTATTTTTGTCCACACAGGCAGAGACACGGGCGTGTGTCTCAACCGTGTGTGACACACAGTCAAGCATACGGCTGTGTATCCCCTGGTGTTGAAATTTAAATCAAGTCAATATGCTCCACACGGCCTCACACATGAGCGTGTGACTTGGCCGTGTGGTATAAGTCAGTATACAGTATAGGTTTGGTACGGCCTAGCACACGGCCTAGCACAGAGGCGTGTGTGGCCATTTTTAGGACACACGAGCTAGCCACACGGGCGTACGTATTGGCCGTGTGACCCAAGTCAAAGAGTTACACGAGGTAGGACACGGGCTGGAACACGACCATGTGCTCCCATTTTGAATGTCCACACGGCCTATGGCACGTGCGTGTCTGATGGTCGTGTGAGACACACGGCCTGGTCGCACGGGCGTGTGTCCCCTATTTTGAGAAAAATTTTCTAAGTGTTCCAAATGTTTTAAAAGTTATCGATTTAGTCCCGAACCAATCCAAATGCATGTTTAGGGCGTCATAGGCTCGTATTAGGGACAAATAGTTTGAGTTTGAATGATGAATGTATGAAATGATGTTATGTATGCTAAATGGTTGTTTAATGGTTTTGTAAGTCTGGTAATGCTCCGTAACCCTATTTCGGCGTTGAACAAGGGTGATGGGTGATACATTTATTGGTATCAGAGTTACGGTTTAGTCGATTCTAGTACTAACGTAGAGTATGTGAGAGTCTAGCTATACATGCCATAGATAAATTGTGATAGTATAATGATTCTTGACGTTTTAAAATGTGTTTTCATATAGTAAATGGATCCCCATCGAGCTATAGCTGATGAGGTTGAGAGTAATGCACCCGCTCTCGCTCAAGGGACAACGTCGTCTGATTCTAGACCCGTAACGGGCAGCTAATGAGGAAAGGCTAAATAAGCCTTTTTCCATATGATTAACGAATGGTTCAGTCAATACATTCGTACGAACTCGACTGCTTAACAACCTCCACCCCCTCCAAATCCCCAACTTGCTCCCGTAGCTCCTCACGAGTCGAGCTTTTAAGATTGAACAAGCCTCTAGTTGATAAGATCCATAAGCACGGGGCTGAAAAATTCAGAGCTAAAGTTGACGATAATCCTGATAGAGCCGAGTTTTAGCTTGAAAACACTATTAGAGTACTTGATGAATTTTCTTGCAAGCCAGCTAAATGTTTAAAGTGTGATATATCCCTTCTGAGAGATACCGCATATCAGTGGTGGAATACATTAGTATCAGTGGTACCGGGGGAAAGAGTCACCTAGGAATTCTTTCATGTGCAAGCGGTTCATTGATGGGTTGAACGAGGACATTAAACTTCTAGTTGGAATTTTAGAACTGAAGGAATTTGTTGTTTTAGTCGATAGAGCTTGCAAAGCCGAGGAACTTAACAAAGAAAAGATAAAGGCTAATTCAGAGGCAAGAGATTCGAGGAAGAGATCGATGAGTAAACCTTACCATTCCGCGTCAAAGAAATAAAAAGATTATTTTAACCGATCGACCACTTCAGCAGGATATTCAATTAGAAATCGCGGAAAGCAATAAACCAACCCTAAAGCTCAAGCCACATTAGTATCAAGTGTTGGCAACGTAAAATATATCAAGCCCGAGTGTCAACAGTGTGGAAGACGGTATTTTAGAGATTGCTAGGTAAAAAATAATAATAGAGCTTGTTACAGTTGTGGTTCACGAGACCATTTTGTCAAAGATTGTCCTGAGCTAAATGAAAAAGATAAATCTCAGAATGGAAAGATCAAGCAATACAACTACTCGAGGAAGGCAGTCAAGAAATGTGGGAAATGCAAGTGGTAATTGTGGTACAACAAGAGATTCTATAGTGAGATCTGAGGCTAGAGTACCTGCTAGAGCTTACACTATTCACGCTCGCGAAGATGCGTCATCACCAGATGTCATTACCGGTACATTCTCTCTTTTCAACACTAATGTTATTGCATTGATTGATCCTGGATCAACTCATTCGTATATATGTATGAATTGGGTGTCTAATAAGAGTTTTCCTATTGAGTATACTGAGTTTGTGATTAAAGTATCGAACCTCTTAGGCAGGTATGTTCTAGTTGACAAAGTATGCAAGAACTGTCCTTTGATGACTCGAGGTTACTGTTTTCCGGCTGACTTGATGCTTTAACCACTTGATGAGTTCGATGTGATTTTGGGTATGGATTGGTTTACTTTACATGATGTTGTTGTGAACTTTAGATGAAAGATTACAGAATTGAAGTGTTAGAATAGTGAAATTCTTCGGATTGAATCAAATGAATCGAATGAATTGTCTGTTGTGATTTTGTCTATGTCAGCTCAGAGATGTATGAGAAAAGGTTGCGAGGCTTATCTTGCTTATGTTTTGGATACAAAAGCATCTGAATCAGAGATTCAATCAGTGCCAGTTGTTTGTGAATATCCAGATGTATTTCCTGAAGAATTACCAGGGTTGCCACCTATTAGAGAGATTGAATTTGCTATTGAATTAGTACCGGGAACTTCACCAATATCTATAGCTCCATACAGAATGGCTCTGAAAGAATTGAAAGAGTTGAAAGCTCAGTTGCAAGAGTTAACAAATCGAGGTTTTGCACGACCGAATTTTTTTCCCTGGGTGCACTTGTATTGTTTGTAAAAAAGAAAGACGGGTCAATGAGAATGTGTATTGACTATCGTCAGCTCAATAAGGTTACGATAAAGAACAAGTATCCGTTGCCAAGAATAGATGATTTGTTTGATCAATTGAAAGGTGCAATAGTGTTTTTGAAGATTGATTTGAGATTGGGTTATTATCAGTTGCGAGTTAAAGACTCAGATGTGTCAAAAACTACATTTAGAATGAGGTACAGACACTATGAATTCCTTGTTATGCCTTTTGGACTAACTAATGCTCTTGCTATTTTTATGAATTTGATGAATTAGATTTTTAGATTGTATTTAAAAAGATTTATTGTTGTGTTCACTGACGACATTCTGATCTATTCACGAGATGAGTCTGAGCATGCTGAGCATTTGAAGATTGTGTTGCAAACCTTAAGAGATAAGCAACTGTATGCTAAATTTAGAAAATGTGAGTTTTGGCTACGAGGAGTCGGCTTTTTGGGACATATTGTCTCGGCGGATGGCATTTGAGTTGATCCAAGCTAGATTTCTGCAGTATTGACTGGAAACCACATAAAAATGTATCCGAGGTCAGAAGTTTTCTGGGATTGGCTTGTTACTACTGACGCTTCGTTAAAGGATTCTCAATGATTGCTACACTGATGATCAGACTACTACAGAAAGATGTAAAGTTTAAATGGTCTGAAAAATGTCAATAAAGCTTCGATCAATTAAAAGTATTGTTTACTTAGGCGCCAGTGTTGGTTCAACCTGAGTCAGGTAAAGAATGTGATTTATAGCGACATGTCATTGAACAGATTGGGTTGTGTATTGATGCAAGAGGGAAAAGTTGTAGCTTATGCCTCCAAACAGTTGAAGCCATATGAAAAGAATTATCCAACGCATGATATAGAGTTGATCGCTATAGTTTTTGCACTGAAATTTGGCGTCATCATTTGTACAGTGAAAAATGTCACATCTTTATTGATCATAGGAGTTTAAAGTATATTATGACTTAAAAATATCTGAATTTGTGACAACGAAGATGGCTTGAACTATTGAAAGATTACGAGTTAGTGATTGATTATCTCTCGGGGAAAGCGAATGTGGTCGCGGATGCTTTGAGTAGAAAGTCATTGTTTGCCTTGAGAGCAATGAATACAAAATTGACATTATTCGATGATGGTTCGATCTTAGCTGAGTTAAAAGCTAAACCAGTATTTCTTCAGCAAATTTGTGAAGCTTAGAAATGTGATGGTGAATTGCAAGCTAAAAGAGTGCAATGCAAGTTAAAGAGTGATTCAGAGTATCAAATCAGATCCGATGATTGTTTGATGTTCCGAGATAGAATCTGCGTACCAAAAAATCCAGAATTGATTCAGAAAATTTTACACAATGCACATAGTGGTTGCTTATCAGTTCATCCTGGGAGTACTAAGATGTACAAAGATTTGAAACAATTGTATTGGTGGTTGGGTATGAAACGAGACATTTTTTAATTTGTATCGAAGTGTTTGATTTGTCAGTAAGTGAACGCTGAGCATCAAGTGCCTTCGGGACTACTTCAGCTAGTAATAATACCTGAATGGAAATGGGATAGAGTTACAATAGATTTCGTATCAAGATTACCCCTGTCTCTGAAGAAGAAAGATGCAATTTGGGTTGTTGTTGATTGATTAATGAAATCTGCACATTTTATTCTGGTACGTATTGACTTTTCACTTGATAAATTGGCTGAGTTGTATATTTCTGAAATCATTAGATTGCATGGGGTGCCAATTTTGATTATTTCAGATAGAGATCCGAGATTTACGTCACGATTTTGGATGAAATTGCAAGAAGCTCTAGGTACGAAGTTAAATTTTAGTATAGCTTTTCATCTGCAAACCAACGATTAGTCTAAGAGAGTAATTCAGATTCTTGAAGATATGCTTAGATGTTGTGTTTTAGAGTTCGAAGGTAATTGGGAGAAATATTTACCTCTGATCGAATTTACGTATAATAACAACTTTCAATCGAGCATAAAGATGGCACAGTAGGAAGCATTGTATGGTCGTAAATGCCAAACCCCATTGCATTGGACCGAGCTTAGAGAGAAACAGATTCACGAGGTGGATTTGGTTAGAGAAACCAAAGAAAAAGTGAAGGTAATTTGCAATTGTTTGAAAACAGCTTCTAATCGTTAAAAATCATATGCAGATTTGAAACGGAAAGACATTGAATTTCATATGGGTGATAAAGTGTTTCTGAAAGTATCTCCATGGAAGAAAATACTTCGTTTTGGTTGTAAAGGCAAGTTGAGTCCGCGATTCATCGGGCCGTATGAGATTATCGAAAGAATAGGGCCAGTGGCATATTGACTAGTTTTACCATCAGAGTTGGAAAAGATTCACAATATGTTTCATGTATCGATGTTACGCCGATATAGATCTGATCCATCACATGTAATTTCTCCGTCTGAGATTGAAATTCAACCTGATATGACAACAACGAAGAACAGATCAAAATTCTAGCACGGGAGGTTAAACAATTGAGAAATGAAAGCATAGCTCTCGTGAAAGTACTTTGGCAACGTCACAGAGTCGAAGAGGCTACGTGGGAGCCCAAGAAAGCTATGAGAAAATAGTACCCTAACCTATTCACTAGCAAGATTTTTGGGGACAAAAATCCCTAAGGGGGGAGAGTTGTAACAGCCCGTTTTTACTCAAAATGGAACAGTGGTTTTGAAACCACAAATCTAAAGTCGAAATGATTATTTTAGTATTATTTTAATGTCTACAGCATGATATTATGTTTGTGTGAAAATTTCGTTAAGAAATTTTATCGTTTGGTTAGTCAATTTGATAAAGAGGACTAAATCGCGTAAAGTGTGAAAGTGATCTAATAGCTATAGAACCCTAAATTAAAGGTCCTTATGTTATAATTAGACCATTAAGAGTATAAATGGACATTTATGGGCATAAAATGGATGATTTAAACGGTTATTTATTAAGGTTACATTTGTAATTTGGTAATTTAACTTAAAATAAATAAAACAAAACCAAATTAAAGCTTCATTATCATCTTCATCCACCAAAAATTAAAAGAAGAAGAAGCTAATTTGGTGTCTAACATTCGGCAACCCTAAATTCTTCAATTAGGTATGTATTTTGACTCGGTTTTTAATGATTTCTATGTTTTTAAGATCGTTGCTTCATATTCTAGCTAGCCCGTACCCTAGATTTTGAAACTGTTAAAGATTTATCATGTTGCCATTGTTGAATGCCTGAGTAATTTGATGATTTATGATAGATTTGGAAGGTTTAATATTAGATTAATAGCTTTTGTAAAGTGATTTTTTGACAAAAAAATGTCAAAAATGCTAGTAACATGTATTAAATTCGGTTAAGCATGGGTTTGTACTAACTTGCATGAATTTGCAATTTTATGTGATAAGGACTAAATTGTAAAAATGTGAAACATTAGGGGCAAACATGTAAATTTTTGAAATTGTAAATTATAGGCTAAATTGAATAGACCGAATGTTGAATGTGTAAAATTTAATAATATTTAGATCAAGATAAGCCAAGATCAGGATTAGATCAGGGAAAAGGAAAAGTGGACGAATACTCGATAATTTCCATCCGAGCAACTTGAGGTCAGTTCGTATGTAATAAGCATTGTTATAATTATGCTTTAAATGCTTTGATATTGCATAAATTGTGTATATGAGACTACAGTCATATTTGACGACAATTCAACTATGTAAGGCACTTAGTGTGCTAGACAGAGATAGCTTCGACTATGTAAGGCACTTAGTGTGCGAGACCAAGATAGCTTCGGCTATGTAAGGCACTACCGAGATAGCTTCGACTATATAAGGAACTTAGTGTGTGAGATTATAATAGCTTTGGCAATGTATTGGCACTTAGTGTGCGAGATATCAAGAATTCGACAGTATTCCGGAAATGTATGAGTTCGTTGTGAAATTGTACAGGTATGTACATGTAAAGTATGAGATTCAAATAGAAGAAGTTATGAATTTTCATATAAGCATATGATTAAGCATATGGAAGGTTTGTTGTTATCATGAATTATATGTTATATAGTTCAAATTGATGATTTGTGTATTATGATTTGTTGAGTATATTTCGTACGAGCTTACAAAGTTTTATAGCTTACTTTGTTTATTTTTCCTGTGTTTTATAGTGATTTCTAGATAGCTCAGATTCAGGGATCGTCAAAGACTACGCCACACTATCCAACTATCACTTTAGTACTTTTGATCTCATAGATTGGTCATATGGCATGTATAGAATTATGGTTGTTTTTTATATGTATTTTGGTGTGAGTTTTGACATTTGAAATGGCTTGTGAATGGTCATGTTTTGGACTGTATATATAGCCATGAGACTTGGCTTAATTTGTCGTATTTGGTTATGTGCATATATGTGCATATATGGTTGATAGTTGAGTTCATGAATGGCTGTGTGAATGACTTTTATTATGAGGTTTGTGGAATCGGTAACATGCTTGTGAATTGGTGCAAAAATGATGCATGTTAAGTAAAGGTTAAACTAGTGGATTTGTAATGTATTTTGGTATGTTTTGATAGAGTAAAATTTGAAGTTATAAGCATGTTGAAATATTGGTATTGGATATGGTATGAATTAGTCTTGATTGTGGCTAAATTGGATGCTTATTTAGGATTTGAATTAGTTTCATTTTGGTTGTGTAGGTATATACAAATTTGGGTGGCAAATTGGCTTGGTAAATAGCTTATTTTTGTCCACACGGGCAGAGACACGGGCGTATGTCTCAGCCGTGTGTGACACACGATATATGGTCGTGTATCCCCTAGCGTTGACTTGGCGTCACACACGGGCGTGTGACTTGGCCGTATGGTCTAAGTTAATATACCCTACAGGTTTGGCACGGCCTAGCACATGGCCTGGCACACAGGCGTGTGTGGCCATTTTTAGGACACACGGGCGTCTGTATTGGCCGTGTGACCCAAGTCAGAGAGTTACACGGGGTAGGATACGGGCTAGGACACGGCCATGTGCTCCTATTTTGAATGTCTACATGACCTGTGACACGGGCGTGTCTGCTGATCGTGTGAGACAGACAGCCTAGTCACACGGGCGTTTGTCCCCTATTTTGAGAAAAATTTTCTAAGTGTTCCAAATGTTTTAAAAGTTATCAATTTAGTTCTGAACCAATCTCAATGCATGTTTAGGGCCTCGTTGGCTCGTATTAGGGACAAATTGTTTGAGTTTGAATGATGAATGTATGAAATGATGTTATGTATGCTAAATGGTTGTTTAATGGATTTGTAAGTCTGATAATGCTCTGTAACCCTGTTCCGGCGTTGAATATGGGTGAGGGTGTAACATCTCGAAATAAGGCCTAAATGGAATAATGGTTGTGAAACCACAAATCTTAGATAGAAAAGTTTATTTCGATTAATTTTTTTTATGATTTACCGAGTGATTAGATGCATGTGTTAGAGTATTGATAAGAAATTTTATAGATTGCATGTTTAATTTGCCTATTAGGGCTTATTTGCAGAAGTTGCTGTAACAGCCCGATTTATGGCCTAAACAGAACGATGGTTTTAGAACCACGAATTTGAACTCGAAAAATATATTCCGATTAAGTTTTAAGGTTTATTTATTGATTAAAATATTGTGTAAAAATATCGTTAAGAAATTTTACTGATAAAGTGCTTAATTGGAATTTTAGGACTTAATTGCAAAAGTTGCAAAATATGTGTTCTAATTCATAAGTACTTGATTGAAATGGGGTTTTAAAGAGGAGGTCCTTAAATGGGATTAGACCATTATATTTCGTTTGGACAAAAATGGGCATGAATAGGACAAAATTTTAACGAAAGGCCTTAAGGGCATTTTAGTTATTTGGTAATTAAAAGAAATAAAAAGGGAAAATAAAGCCAAAATTGACTCATCTTTTTCATGGATACCGAAATTAGCATGGGGGAAGCCATGGCTAGGGTTTTCAAGCTTTCCAAGCTCAATAGTAAGTCCGTTCTAGCCTCATTTTTCAAGTTCTTTATGTTTTTGGAATCCCGGTAACTTGATTAAGCTTATTCTAGAAATAATTTAAGCTAGGGTTCATATTTGGAAAAATACCCATAGGTGAAATGTGTTTATTTTGATGTTTTATGGTAATATGTAGGCTGAAATTATGTTAGACAACTTTTGCTAAGCGGTTTTAAGCAAAAATGAGTAAAACGGCTTAATCGGTAAAAGTTGTTATTGTTCATAACTATGTGTTAAAGTGAGCATTTGATTTTGCCATAGAAGGGAACAATGATCAGCATGTCATAAAACATAAGAATAAGGGATAAAGTTTTATTCCCGAGCCTAGGGGCAAAAGTATAAATATGCAAAAGTTTAGGGGCAAAATTGTAATTTTTCCAAATTTTGAGTTAAGGGTTGTTTTCAATAGTACATTAATTAAATAAGTATGTTTTAGATCCCGGAAAACGAGATTTGAACCTAGAATGGGAGAAAAATCGAAAATCGAGAAAGTTGGTAAAATGGTCGTTTTAGTATCGAGGTAAATTCATATGTATAATAAGCATTAATTTATGCATGTTTCAATATAAAATTAATATATTTACTATGATTGCCGAGGTGTTGAAAGTAAGTATAATTATGATGATTTAAATGCTCAATATTAATTCGATGTGGAAATGAGAAAGTATGTAAGTTTGTATGTAAATAATACATTATCTTTATTACGTTTTTATATTTCAACATATTTTATGTATTGTAGTTGATTTTTGAATCATAATTGACTATTGGAATAATGGAATAAAGTATTAGAAAGTGAGATACTTCCCATTTGAACCTTCGGAATCGAAAGATACAGATGGTATGTAGCTAGGTCACATGTGTAATACGGGATGTATACCATGTGTACAAGGGAGCTACGAGACATTATGAGGTAGCTAGGTCGCATGGGTGATACTATGTGTACACCATATAGACAAGAGAGCTACGAGATAGATGTAGCTAGGTTGCATGTGTGGTTCCAAGTGAAGGACACCTTGTAAACAAGAGAGCTACGAGATAAAATGGCTAGGTCACATGGGTGATACTATGTGTACACCATGTGTACAAGAGAGCCAAAATTATGTGTACAATCGAGCTAGGTCACACGAGTGGTGCTAAATAAAGGCCACTATGTGTACAAGAGAGCTTCGATTTTAAAGGTGGATTGTGTGCGATACCATCGCGTATCTGTTATTATTCTGAAGTGTTCAACTGGGAAATTGATTAAATGAAATTTTGTATGACTTTGTGAAGATAAGTGTAAGTATATGCGTGTGTAACTTATGAGTAATATGCTTGATATGTGATTGGAAATTGGAAAGATTGTTATGGGTAAGTGATGAATATAATTGAAGTGTGAAAGATCAGAATTGACAATAAAACTGTTTTGGAAAGTTGCAGTGACGAGAATCTAAAAATTTACCAAAAATAGTAGAAATTGAATCAGAGACTGAATGAGATATCAAATTAAAGCTTAATGAGTCTATTTTCATATAACAGAAATAGAGCAAGCAATGAAATTCTATATTCTGAGATATTTAAGTTTCTATGAGACTAGTTCAGAATGACTACGTGATCCCCTGTTCTGACTTTGAAAAATGATTAAAAATTGTAAAAAAAATTATGGGATATAATTTATATGTTTGAAATAAAATAAACAATAACATAATATGAGTTCTGTACGAAGAGAAACTTGATTTGCAGTGAAGAGTGGTCAGGGCAGTTGAGCAGTGAAACAGGGGTCACTTCAAAGAATAAACTATACTAATTGGCTAGACCAAAAATTCTAAAAATTTTATGGTAAGAATATACATGAATCTAGTTTCAAGGAAAATTAACGGTTTGTAATTTCTAGTTTTGTAGCTGCAAAAATAAATAATTTAGCTTCTGGTACTCTGTTGGACAGCTTATTTTGAACCTGTTTATAATTTTAATAGTGAAAGTATGTGTGTTTGTGATGGTAATGTTCCGGGAACATATTGTGACTTTGTTTAATGTATGATAATGTATTGTTTATTAATATTTACATATTTACTTACTAAGCTATAATGCTTACTCCCTTCTTTTCCTTTTTCCTATAGTGTCGCAGATGTTAGCTCGAGTTGGAGGTCGCCGGAGGTTAAATCACACTATCAAACTATTGATCGATATAAAAAGGTTTTAAAGTATTTTTAAGTCTTTGGCATGTATGGGGACTCGTTTAATGATTATTAAGTTGCTAGGAGTTGGCCTAAAATACTGACCTATGTTATTTGAAGGTCTCTATTGTATAAAGTCATTTAATGTAGATAGTCTTGAATATGTTTGAAAAGTTTAAAATTGATGAAATTTTATGTCTCGGTTTTAAATGATTACAAGTACTCAAGTCCAGTAATACCTCGTACCCTATTTCAGCGTCGGATACGGGTAAGGGGTGTTACATTTAGTGGTATCAGAGCTATGGTTTAGTCAGTTCTCGGACTAACCTAGTGTAACACCCCAAACCCGGCCCAGACGTTATGGCCGAATCTGATGTGCCACATTGAAGTTAAAAACCCATGTTTCGTTTTAGTTCTTTAAAAACTGACTTTTGTTAAGCTAACAAAGTGAATGGGAGCTGGGCACCAGGTAGGAATCTGTAACAGAGGAGGTGAGCCATGAAGGCTGCTTAAGTACCAAGCTCTTCTAATGGATCCAATCCTAGACATGCCCACAACCATTGCCACACTTGGTTAAATCGAGTTGTAATTTATTTAAGTTGAAATCTTTGATAAATCGGATAATCGTGGCGTGGTGTTATTTTGGAAACAATTATCATTTGGAAAACACGTCCAAAGTCTAGCCCATTTATTAACAAACAGATTAAAATTAAAAATAAAATAATCCCAGAAAAATAATTAAAATGGCCTTATTACAACCCAAAACCAAATAATAATATTAGTAAGATAAAACTTATAAGGAAATAAATCGGCTACTTATTGCAATTAAAAGAAACAGAAACAGTAGTATGGCCATCTCCGAGTCCCTCGCAGCTCTAAACCATCTAAGCTTAGGGATTACCTGCACAGTTAGAAACGGGGTGAGTTTACGAAAACTTAGTGTGTAATCCCAATAACAAACAAACAGTGAAAACACAGTATCAGTACAATCTGGGTCAAAGCCCTATTTAGTCTTGACATATACTGGGCCGAAGCCTTTCGTTTAACGATTACTGGGCCGAAGCCTTTTCATAAATCATATCACTGGGCCAAAGCCTTTTCATAAATCATTTTATTGGGCCGAAGCCTTTACTGTAAACGGTATGGCCCATAGGCCCATTTCAATATCACATGTAATGTCAATGGATGTATGCAAGCCCATTTCAATATCACATGAAATACCAATGAATGTATGCAAGCCCATTTGGGGAGACTACTCAACCCACCATCCGCTACTCTCCACCCGTACCAACCAACACACCATGTGGGGAATAACTCAACCCACCCAACCAACACACCACTAGCAGCATAGCTGCTTTATCATATATCTGGAGGCATAGCCTCTTTAATAACTGGGGAAAAGCCCTTTTCGGTAAACTGGGGCATAATCCCTTTTCAATAAACTGGGGCATAAGCCCTTTTCGGTAAACTGGGGCATAAGCCCTTTTGCACTTCCTCCATCCATATAAAAACCCAACCCAATGCAATATGTCATGTATGCAGAATGTCATGCCCATATTTGAATTAAACAATCACAGTCAAGTCATTCATATTACCAACATATATTCACAATCAAATCCGTCAACCACACAGTCCAAGTCAGTCACTTGCCCACAAGGGCACAATAGTCATTTTTCACATTATAAGGGTATTGTCGTAATTTTACCAAATATCAGGGTTTTCCATGTTCATTACAATTATCAATATTTCCGAGTGTTTAAACAATGATCTTTAACCAACTTTATCAAATTCGGGCTTTTGGGCCCAAAACCCCTAATAGGCCCTACGAATGTTGATTTAGCCTACTTAACCCAAATTTTACAACAATATTAACCGTGTTAACATGCAACTTTTCCAAATTCCATTTTCTATCAATTCTACCCAAATGGGTTCGAAAGCCCATTGGGCCCAATTTTAGCCCATTGAGGCCCAACTTACCATCGTGCACAAAATTGAGTTCTTACCTGTTCCATCGATCCAAACACCGATCTTATCATATTTATCGCATCTATACCCAAACGTAACATTACAAGTTCTCGAAATACCTGTATTTTAACATTTCGACTTCTCAGCAAATATTAATCTAAGCTATTACAAGGGTTAGTACACACCTGTTACGGGTTGAAGTTGAAACGTTTCCAAAATCAATCGCCTACGATAACCACCACCTGTCACTCAAACTTAACTAATCCAATATCAATATATGTAAATCCTAAGCACATCAGTCATACGGAACATAAGGGCATATTCGTCATTTTACCATACAGGGGTACGGTCACTTTACCCTACAGGGGCTTTACGGTCACTTTACCCTAATAGGGGTATTTTAGTCATTTCATCCTACAAGGGTGTTTTGGTAAATCAACAAACCAAAGGTATTTCAGTAATTTTGTAAACCAATGGTATTTCTATAATTTTTAGAAAGTCAAGGGTATTTCTGTAACTTTGTAAATCAGGGGTATTTTGGTAATTTTACAAATTGAGGGTATTTCGATAATTTCACAAACCAAGGTTATTTTGGTAATTTTACAAACCAAGGGTATTTTAGTAATTTTGTAAATTGAGGGTAAAATAGTAATTCTGTAAATCAAGAGTAAAACAGTAATTCTATAAATTGAGGGTAAAATGGTAATTCTATAAATCGAGGGTAAAACAGTAATTCTGTAAGTCGAGGGTAAAACGATAATTATGTAAATTGGGGGTAAAATGGTAATTATGTAAATCGGGGGTAAAACAGTAATTCTGTAAATTTAGGGTACTTTGGTAATTTTACAAGTCGAAGGTATTTCAGTAATTTTACAAATCGAGGGTTTTTCAGTATTTTTACAACTAAGGGTATTTCGGTAATTTTAGTAAACTAAAGTATTCTAAACAGGGATAACAATACGAATGGGCCTAAAGCCTATTCTCGGCCCAAATGGGCCCACACGCTCGTGTGGCCCTTTTAGCCCAAATCTAACCACAGATATGAGATTCACCTAGCCTAGTCTAATATTTACTACACAATCAAACAACTTATCCAATTGGGCCCGTAGGCCCATTGGGCCCACATGACCTATTTCGGCCCATCGCGGCCCGAAGTAGCCATCCTACAGCTAGAGTAGTAAGAAATACACACCTGATAGGAGACTGGAGTTAATCCACACTCCGAGCACTCTTAGCCGACGCCCAACCCAAACGAGCACGCCATTCAGCGAAAGGGATCAGCCAAGAAAGGTACATTTACTCTCCTCATGGTTCTCTCTATTTAAAGCCAGCTTCGCGTCCACTCTTATATTAGCTTCCTGATGTGGGATCCCTCCAACATTAGAGTTTAAATTCAACACCAACTCTTGCCGCCCCCTGTTAGCAAAATAAATGCTCCTTGCTTACCATGGGAATCGAACCCATGCCTCCCCTCAGATGCTCCACACGATACTTGCCACTAAGCCACAAGGCTTTTTGTGTCATATTTTATCCCCAATTAATTATAAGGTCTAAAGGCCAAAGTCCAGGTTCCCTTTAAAAAACCCAAAATAAATTGCAAGAGCCAAGGCTTTAACCCAGGCTCCCATACAACCTTAATGACGCCACAACCACTAGACTACAAGCTTCCTTGTGTCATTTATTTAACACAATAATTTAAAAACCCTCATCCAAGCATCTAGATTTTTTTTCACTTAATACCAAAAATTTTGCTAGAGCCCAAGTTTAAACCCAAGATTTCTCTAACACTTCTCAGGGCCATTAACCACCAAAGCGGACATTTAATTGTGTCATTTCATTGCACAATTAAATACCTATATAAAACCTCCTTACGGACCCACACTCAAGGCCCAATACTTCTAGGCCCAAATTCGGGGTGTTACATCTAGCATGTGTAAGAGTTAAGCTATACATGCCATATTACTACCTATGATAGTGTGATGCCTCCCGATCCCGATGAAATAGTTCTGTTGACACAGAAGTGTTTTCCAACCGAGCTACCATTGATAATGTAAAAAGGGGTTAAGTAAGTTCATATAATTTGGTGGATATATTGGTGTACTTAAAAATTGATCTTGGTGACTTGTGATGATATGTGTGAGATCAAGTGTAAATGAAATAGCCATAAGTGGAGAAATATAGAAAAGTGAAAAGAAACGAAAGTTTACATCGTTATAAACTCATCCATGTTCATTTGACATTGACATGATATTATGTGTCTAACTTATTCAGCTAAGTGAACGTGATAAATAGATTTAATCAAATTCATGGAATGTATGTTTGAGTGCATTTTTTTAAGATATGAATATGTGTGTAAGTCTATCTAAAGTGAATTATATAACTGTGATAATATTAAGATGAAATGAGACTCGTAAAAGGTAAAAGTATTAGTTCATGATGTTTATGTGATAATGAATGAGTCGTGAATAAGAATTTCTCTTGGAATATGAAAGATGAGATGAAGGGAAAGTTTATATTATGATAAGTGTTCATGTTGATTGGCAATTGTGTGATGCTATGAGTGTAACTTGTGAAATTAAATGAATGTTATGAGTAATTCTATTTGAGAATTATGAACACATGTATAAGTGTATTTGTTTGTATAAGATGATAGGAGGGTTGTGTAAAATGAATATGCATGTTGAGTTATTTGAAGCAAATTATATATATATTGATGAGTGGTAAGTTATATGCATGAATATATAAGAGGCAAATTAGAAGTGTTACAGCCTCACCCCCTTCCAATAAGATTAATTGACAATGTGATAGCATTTGAGAATGGTTTAATAAATGAACTCAGTTGCAGAAAAGATGTCAAGTTAATATGAAGATTTTCTGAATTCTGAAATGTCACAGTTAAAGAAAGATTAGACTTAGTTAATTAACTCATCCAGGTATGATGCTTAAAGTATATGATTGCTGGATTTTTTTTAAAATAAATTTTGATTGTGAATGAGATAATGTGGATTTAGTAATGATAGAATTAGACAGAAGAATAATGATTGAGCTATATTAATAGCTGAATGCAGAGTTTTTGGTTAAAAAAAAGTGAAAGCAAATGTGAGAATTGGAAATAGTTTTCGATTAATATAGAGGTCATACAGAGTTGAAACTTAGTTATATTGAATTTCAATTTGATAGTGGGGTGATTTTGAAAGTACTGCTTTGAAGAAAATTTGGTTGGAGATGTTTAAGAAATTTTGAGGAAAGATATTGAATCTTTTTACTGGTAAGATTTTCGGGGACGAAAATCCCTAAAAGGGGGAAAAATGTAACATCTCAAAATAGGGCCTAAATGGAATAGTGGTTGCGAAACCATAAATCTGAGATAGAAAAGTTTATTTGGATTAATTTTTTTATGGTTTACCGAGTGATTAGATGCATGTGTTGGAGTATTGATAAGAAATTTTATAGATTGCATGTTTAATTTGCCTACTAGGGCTTATTTGCAGAAGTTGCTGTAACAGCCCGATTTAGTGCCTAAACGGAATGATAGTTTTAGAACCATAAATTCGAAGTCAAAAAATTTATTCCGATTAAGTTTTAAGGTTTATTTATTGATTAAAATATTGTGTAAAAATATCGTTAAGAAATTTTACTGATAAAGTGCTTAATTGGACTTTTAGGACTAAATTGCAAAAGTTGCAAAATACGTGTTCTAATTCATAAGTACTTGATTGAAATGGGTTTTAAAGAGGAGCTCCTTAAATGGAAATTAGACCATTATATTTCGTTTGGACAAAAATGGGCATGAATAGGACAATTTTAAAGAAAGGCCTTAAGGGCATTTTAGTCATTTGGTAATTAAAAGAAATAAAAAGGGAAAATAAAGCCAAAATTGACTCATCTTTTTCATGGAGGCCGAAATTAGCATGGCGGAAGTCATGTCTAGGGTTTTCAAGCTTTCCAAGCTCAATAGTAAGTCCGTTCTAGCCCCGTTTTTCAAGTTCTTTATGTTTTTAGAATCCCGGTAACTTGATTAAGCTTATTCTAGCAATAATTTAAGCTAGGGTTCATATTTGGAAAAATAACCATAGGTTAAATGTGTTTATTTTGATGTTTTATGGTAGAATATGAAGGCTGAAATTATGTTAAACAACTTTTGCTAAGCAGTTTTGAGCAAAAATGAGTAAAACGGCTTAATCGGTAAAAGTTATTATTGTTCATAACTATGTGTTAGAGTGAGAATTTGATGTTGCCATAGAAGGGAAAAATGATCAGCATGTCATAAAAGATAAGAATAAGGGATGAAGTTTAATTCCTGAGCCTAGAGGCAAAAGTGTAAATATGCAAAAGTTTAGGGGCAAAATTATAATTTTGCCAAAGTTTGAATTAAGGACTGTTTTGAATAGTACATTAATTAAATAAGTAAAATATGATGTTTTAGATCCCGAAAAATGAGATTTGAACCTAGAATGGGAGAAAAATCGAAAATCGAGAAAGTTGGTAAAATGGTCGTTTTAGTATCGAGGTAAGTTCATATGTATAATAAGCATTAATTTATGCATGTTTCAATGTAAAATTAATATATTTACTATGATTGCCGAGGTGTTGAAAGTAAGTATAATTATGATGATTTAAATGTTCAATATTAATTAGACATGGAAATGAGAAAGTATGTTTGTATGTAAATAATACATTATCTTTATTACGTTTTTATATTTCATCATATTTTATGTATTGTAGCTGATTTTTGAATCATAATTGACTATTGGAATAATGGAATAAAGTATTAGAAAGTAAGATACTTCCCGTTTGAACCTTCGAAATCGAAAGATACAGATGGTATGTAGCTAGGTCACATGTGTAATACGGGATGTATACCATGTGTACAAGAGAGCTACGAGACATTATGACGTAGCTAGGTCGCATGGGTGATACTATGTGTACACCATGTAAACAAGAGAGTTACGAGATAGATGTAGCTAGGTTGCATGTGTGGTTCCAGGTGAAGGACACCATGTAAACAAGAGAGCTACGAGATAAAGTGGCTAGGTCACATTGGTGATACTATGTGTACACCATGTGTACAAGAGAGCCAAAATTATGTGTACAATCGAGCTAGGTCACATGAGTGGTGCTAAGTGAAGGCCACTATGTGTACAAGAGAGCTTCGATTTTAAAGGTGGACTGTGTACGATACCATCGCGTATATGTTATTATTCTGAAGTGTTCAACTGGGAAATTGATTAAATGAAATTGTGTATGACTTTGTGAAGATAAGTGTAAGTATATACGTGTGTAACTTATGAGTAATATGCTTGATATGTGATTGGAAATCAGAAAGATTGTTATGGGTAAGTGATGAATATAATTGAAGTGTGAAAAATCAAAATTGACAATAAAACTGTTCTGGAAAGTTGCAGTGATGGGAATCTAAAAATTTACCAAAAATAATAGAAATTGAATCAGAGACTAAATGAGATATCAAATTAAATCTTAATGAGTCTATTTTCATATAACAGAAACAGAGCAAGCAAAGGAATTCTATATTCTGAGATATTTAAGTTTCTATGAGACTGGTTCAGAATGACTACATGATCCCCTGTTCTGACTTTGAAAAATCATTAAAATTTGTAAAAAAACAATTATGGGATATAATTTATATTTTTTAAATCCTTAATGAGTCTAGTTTCAAATAAAATAAACGATAACATAATATGAGTTTTGTACGAAGAGAAACTTGATTTGTAGTGAAGAGTGGTCAGGGCAGTTGAGCAGTGAAACAGGGGTAATTTCAATGAATAAACTGTACTAATTGGCTAGACCAAAAATTCTGAAAATTTTATGGTAAGAATATAAATGAATCTAGTTTCAAGGAAAATTAACAGTTTGTAATTTTGAGTTTTTTAGCTCCAGAAATAAATAATTTAGCTGCTGGTACTCTGCTAGACAGCTTATTTTGAACCTGTTTATAATTTTAATAGTGAAAGTATGTGTGTTTGTGATGGTAATGTTCCGGGAACATATTGTAACTTTGTTTAATGTATGATAATGTATTGTTTATTAATATTTACATATTTACTTACTAAGCTATAATGCTTACTCCCTTCCTTTCCTTTTTCCTATAGTGTTGCAGATGTTAGCTCGAGTTGGAGGTCGCCGGAGGTTAAATCACACTATCAAACTATTGATCGATATATAAAGGTTTTAAAGTATTTTTAAGTCTTTGGAATGTATGGGGACTCGGTTAATTATTAGTAAGTTGCTAGGAGTTGGCCTAAAATACTGACATATGTTATTTGAAGGTCTCTATTGTATAAAGTCATTTAATGTAGATAGTCTTGAATATGTTTGAAAAGTTTAAAATTAATGAAATTTTATGTCTCGGTTTTAAATGATTACAAGTACTCAAGTCTAGTAATACCTCGTACCCTGTTCCGGCGTCGGATACAGGTAAGGGGTGTTACAGAGGGTGTTGCATAAGCCTAAACTAAGTTCTCATGTAACCGAAACTTATAACATAGCAAACTTTAATTTCAAATATCTCGATCTATACTCAATTCTTTCACCTAAAATCAATTCCATTCATCTTATAATTCACCTACAACTAATTCTCAACCTTTAAACTACAAAAAACTACTCAATTACCTTTAAACTACAAAAAACTACTCAATTCATTATATTGACTTTTTCGATATGTTTTATGCCTATTTTTCGAAAATTCATTAAAACTCAAGAAATCTTTAACGAAACTTCGAAGTAAGTTTAGTAACATTATAACCATGTTAAAACTAATTGAAAAATACTTTGAAACCACATTTTTATGTAAAATCCCGAAATCCACCATTAACAATCCAATTTTTGGCTTTTATTTAAAACATGCATTTTAATTGCTAAAAACTTAGTTTTAAAGACTAGATAACATTAAAAACTCATAAGGAATTGAATCGTTACCTTAGATGAAGAAAATCAATGTGTGATCGAAAACCCAAAAAACCCACAAGCTTGACAATGGAGGAAACTATGGTGTTTTAGGTGCTTTTCTTGGTTTTTATAGAGGTTTATAACTTAGGAGATGATAGAAATCAAAAGGAACTAGCAGTTGGAGTTCAAAATTGATTGAAATAGCAAGAGAGAATCAATGGACGACAAACACAAACTTTGGGTAGTTTTTACGTGAAATAACTTGGAGAAGAGAGTTTTTTAGCTTGAATTTTGAAATCTAGTTAAATTGCTTCATAAAAACTCTAAATTTTGATTTTTTTACAAATCAGTCCTAACTTCAAAATTAAAGGTTTTTAAAACTCATTTTCAGAAATTAATTTAATTTTCTAAAAATCATAATTGAAAACATTACCGATATGCCATGTCACAAAATTTTGAACACTCTAAGGCTAAAATTCTTAAAATACCCCTAAAATTCTTAGGCTTTATTTTAGGGTGTGACAGTTTGACTAAGTACTTTAGCTACATAATATTATTTAATTTTAAAATAAGTTTAAAATTTACAATATAATTAAATAATATAAATTAAAATAAATGAATAAACCCTTAACAAAAAAATTAAATGATTTAATTATTAATTTACCCGGATTCATTTACTTCTAGGCTTTATGCCTGTGGAGTGATAAATGTCTCTTCTTTCTCGAAAAAAGAACAATTGCTCTAATAAAAGATTGAACAAAAAAGAAATAAATAAATCCATTTCAAAATATATAACTAAATTATATATAAAATTATTTGAATCTAACAAGGCTAATCATTCTTATTTGAGTATCTATACAAGGTTCAAGTCTTTTAATTACATCTTTTGTACCTTCTAATGTTTCACATAATATGTTCATAGAACGCTCCACCCCAAATTGAAATTGTGGATTTAGATAATAAGCTAAACATAATTCATAATAATATCATTAGATGATAATCATCCCAATTTCTCCGACCACTTCAATTAAGTTATATAACTAAGGAGAATTTGTTAATTGAAATGGAAGTCACTCTTATATAAAAAAAATTATATAATGATTCACCTAACTTCTTTTTTAGAGTCTTTAAAATAGAGTCACTTTTGGTTGCTTTGAGCTCTTACTTTTGACTAATTCAGGTATAGCTCCTCTTAAAACAAACTTGAACTTACTTGGACAGTATTTTCTTATTCTTTCTCCAAAATATTGTGCAATAGACCATTAAGGAGTTTATCCTTCATCATAATGTTACTCCAACCAACTTTACTTCTTTTGAATTCTTGCCTCCTATTTCATTCGTGTTGTGGTTAGAGACTGTCCTAAGTAGCTTGTTTAATAGTAGAATCCTTATCATCAAATCCCTCATAGTCATCATCTTCTCTTAATCAGGTTAAAAATTCATCTTGTCTTCTTTTATTGTCAACTTCTTTCTCTTTGCTTTCTTTTAAAAGGTTCATCATTTTTTTTTTGATGATTCCTGTTAAGAAAATAAAAATGATTAATGATTCACACATTTATATTATTGATTCACACATTTATATTATTATATAATATTTATTGATAAATATAAAATTACAAATTTTGAAAAACATATAAAATGTCACATATTAGTTACATTTGGGCATTGTGCAACATTGTTGGTTTTATAAGCAATGGAATTTTTAAATTGCATTATTCCTCCTTTAATAACTATTCCACATAGTTTACATGCAATATTTCGTTTTATATTTGGCATAAAAGATCTAAAATGCCATCCTATATCTTCGCTTGATGCACCCTTTAGTCGGGAACTCCTCACCTAATGGCATGCTTCATTTGTATAAAATCATAATAATATAATCTTTAAAATGAAAGTGTTATGTTACTAATAGCATCACCAAAATTGAATCTACCTCAAATTATAATGCATAATTTTTTAATAAATTAAACCTTATTTTATGATTAGTTATACAATAATCATAATTTCATAACTATAATTATTAATAATATAAAAAATAACAATCAGATAACAAAACCAAAATAATGAACAAATATAAGTAATCATTAAATAACCCATTAAAATAACTAACAAATATAACTAATAACCAAATAAACCATAAAAATATTAAATGAAAACTATGTTTTAAACACAAAATCGACCCAAAGTCCAAATACCATCAGCCACACCCACCCATTCCCACTCAAATACCCAAATCCCCAAACTTAGGCCAAACCCATAAAAAACATCATGGCCCCCATCACGATTATACCCAATCATGGGTCGGGTGGAGCTAATCTAAAATTTTAAGTTTATTTTTTAAATTTGAGTCCAATCTAACTTATTGAAAAATAAGTTTAAAATTTTATTTAAATTCAGCCCCATATGCTTGTATTAATTTTATATATATATTAATTTTTTATATAAAAATAAATATTAAAAATTTAATACATTAAAAATATTAAAAATATTAAAATATTTTCTTATCAAAAATTAAAAATATATTAAAAAAATTTTATATTTAAATAATTCTAATATAATATCTAAATAATAATAAAATAGTACCAATATAATAATAAAATGAGAGTAAAATATCATCAAAATGGCAACAAATAACAATAAAACAACAGTAAAAAAATATTTAGGTAAATTCAGGCTGAGCTGGACAGGTCAAAAAAAAATTTTACTTGATGCCTATTTTTTTTATCTAATCTAATTTTTTGAGTTTATATTTTATCCAAATACTCTCATTTTTTAAACAAAGTTTCGAGTTTTGACGAGTGAATAAATTAACTAAATAATAAAAATAAATCATTGTAAAAATGACAGCAAATAACAATAAAAAGATATTTAAACAAATTCAGAATGAGCCGGGTGAGGCCGAAAAAATCTTTAGAAAGCGGGCCTAATTCACAAATTATAACCTTCTATCTTTTTCCAGCATTTGTTTTTGTTTCTTTGTTTCGCTCTGTCCGAAACAGAAAGTTAGAAAACTCTCTTTTTTAACCTCAAAACTCCCTATTCCCTAAAACTTTTTCCCATAAAAATCTCATGAATCTAAGATCTAACTTCTAATCCTTGCTTAGTCCTTCCTTCTCCTCATGTCTGCATCAAAAATGGAGAAACAAAACAAAGATCAAGAAAGACTCAAGTAAAAATAGGTACTTGAAAATTTAAGCATTTTCTTGACTCTTGATGTGTATTGTAGATGAGGGAATGACGGGTTGCTTGGTTTTTGGCTGGATTTGAGCGTGTGTAATTTATTTTGTTTTATTTTAAACTTTGAGTTTGAGGTTTGAGAAATGAAGTTGTGTTTTTAGTTTTCACTTGTGTTTTAGACTCTGTTTAGATAAATCGAGCTGCTGACTAAGCCATATTACAGAACTATTATTGTTACCTTTGCAAAGTTTGGGCAACTGATATCAGTGTCCAGAAAGCACTTCATATCAGAAAGGTACCAATTGAAACTGAACAACAACAACACCAGGTAACTTAGCTAAGTTAAATTAATGAACTGTTGATGTTGAATACCAGTGAACAATCAAAGAACGGGTAAGATGTTACAAAAGCATGGACTATGACTATGATGTTGTGAGTGCTTTAAGCTATCATGTATGTCTCTTAATTTTCTGTGTTTTGGAAGTTGGGTCCGTTACAGTAGGTTCTAAGATTGGTGTTGGAGTGAAAAAAGACCAAAACGACGCTACTAATAAAAGAGCTAAAAAGGCACCACCAAAGACAAGAAAGCCATCGAACAGACACCAAAACGACCGGTTCCGACTCCGACCGTATTTTCAAAGTCCTGCCTATGCATGCTTTCCTCAATCTCTCAACTCCGACTCAACAATGGGTATCAGGAAACGGGACCTCCCCTCTGCTTTGCTTCTCTGCCTTATCTTCTTCCTTCTTTCAAGTTTTTCCTCCTTTGCATCTGCCCAGAAACTTTCTTTGGGTACTCTCTGCCTTCTTTCTCTTTCTTACTTCTTGCATGTTTTTCTTAACTCTCTGAATTCTATGAATTAGGGTTTTCTTTTTGCCTTTTAGTGGTTAAAGAGTTAAATCTTGATGAAATTAGATGGATAAGGAATCAAATGTTCAAATAGCTTTAGTTGGTTGGGTTGTCTGTGCTTATCATATTTCTTGTAATTGCTCATAATAATGTCTTAGTAGTGGAAATTTCTTAAATTTTGATTGTATCATGTTTTTTATGTTTGCAGTTGTTGGGGAGTCTAATAAGACGTTGCAGTTAACTCCTGGCGTACAAGTGGAGAAGTCTTCTGGTTTAAAGCCTGGAACTAAAGTTGTTTGCGAAAGAGTTCACGTTGATGGTTTGCCTAGGTTTAGGAATCTCATGAAATTTGCTCATTCAGTCAAGCTGAAGGTTTCACAAGGAAATTCCACCCTACGCAGACCTAATGTTGCAGTTTGCTTCCACAGGTATGTGGTTTCACATAACTACTTGGTTGAATTCAGTGATAAATTCTTTAAAAGAACAGACTTAGAAGTTTTCAACTTAGAAGGTTTCTATCTGTTGAAAACTTGCAAAATTTGAACCTTATTTCTGACTGATATCTTTGTTTTTGCAGGAATGCTTCACTTGGGATAGGGATGTGCCCTCAAGGCAAGTGGGAGAAGGTTTCAAACGGATTATGGGCTAAATCGATGTCTCCTTTCGATCACAAGCTCTTAGATATACGAATGACCAGTTCTTCCACACAGACGCTTGAAGTGTCAATTGAAGAGGGTATATTTGTGATCCTTCTATCTGTGTTGCTTTATGTCTTGACAATTGAGGGTATATTTGTGATCCTTCTATCTGTGTTGCTTTATGTCTTGACAATTGAAACTTGTTTACGGACCCTGTTCTTTGATCATTTACCTGCTCATCTTTTTTGCAGAATTTTTCCAATATCGTATAGTTTTTTTAGCACTGGGCATTGTGTTGTGGAGTGTGGCATATACACTAAGCCAATCATTAGTATTTTACTATGGTGGTGCAATGGCAATCGGGGTTATCCTTGTGGTATTAATAGTCCTGTTTCAGGTAAATACTGTGATTGATGAATTACTTGAAAGTTCCTCAACTTGTGCTCACTGTTGTTGTCTGTTCAGTTATCAATCTCTGTTATGATTAATATTCTTATGTTTAATAGGGAATGAAGCTTCTCCCAACTGGTCGGAAGAGCTCACTTGCTATTGTTATATATTCATCTATGGTGAGTATAAACTGTACAGATGAGATGATCTCCTTTTTCTGCCACTTTATTGTTTGTCTGTGTGTGTTTATGTGCACATTTCCATATGCATGCGTATGTGTTTATGCCTATGTCTTCTGTTAATTCTTCTCACGTATGGTATTGTCATTGTTTTAGCTTGGTTTGGGATCTATACTTCTCCGCTATATACCACAGTTGGTGCAATCAATACTTTCAGAAATGGGAATCACTGAAGACATGTATAATCCTGTATGTAAGTCTCCTGCAAATATTTTTGTTCGCTTGCTCTATGTTTCTCTATGATATAGAGCGTAACCTCTAGGATTTTTCAGTCACTAATTATTATTGTTATCAATTACTTTGTTCATGTTGGATGAGACACTGTAAATTTGACTGGGTAGCGAGTGAACCATGAATGATTAAAGATCTTATGGATTTTGGCCGTCAAATCAAACTGTTGTTCATATGATATCATTATGTAAAATGAAATGGTAAAATCAATGTAGAATTGCTAAAGTTCTATTCTGTTAAGGGTTTCTTTATATTGAATACTTCCTGTCTCTTGAAAATTATGGTGTTTAATTTTTAATGGTTGTATGAATTGTTTGAAATCTAGCTATTGTCTCCTCTTCCTTTGTTCCCCTTCCAGTTGTAATCAATATTTTATCATTGCATATAGGTGTTCTAAAGTAACAAAACAATCCATGTATTATTTTAAACCCCCCAAAAAATGCAAAAATTTCTGAATTAAATACTTGATTTGCCAATTGGCTTAGATTTATACCTTCATTCTAGTATTGAGACTAGAGTTTCTCTACTTGCACTCTTTATTTCAGTTGGTTCCAGATTCAAATACGGGCATTTTTCTTATCTGCACATTTTAACTACATATTGGTTGCAGCTAAATGTTACATGTGTGACATGTATTTATGGCTCAGTGGTTTGAACTTTTATAAATGGATGTGGTAGCTGCTGAGAAGCTTTGCAAATATTTCCTGATAATCCGGAGAACTGCTTTTTATGTTTAAATTTCAGTTGGCTATATTTCTCTTGGGTTTTCTTGTTCTGGCTGGAGCTTGGTTGGGTTTCTGGGTTGTTCGCAAACTTGTCCTCACCGAAGATGGATCAATTGACATAAGCACATCTTACTTTGTTGCTTGGACCATCCGGATAGTGGCTGCTATCATGATGCTTCAGGTTGTACCTCTTCACAAGTCTCTCTACTTTCTCAAACTCAATGAAAATATCCCCGACCCATGGCTAATTGTTTTTTCGTTCTTTGTTAAAACTATAATTTACTATGTTTGCAGAGTTCTATGGATCCCATCCTTGCGGTGGAGGCATTTTTATCTGGGATAATGCTCTCATCAGTTTTGTGTAAAGTCACTCGATTGAGATTCCTGCGCCGTGTATACAAGTATAAATTTATGCTTTGGTTTCTAAATTTATGCTTTGGTTTCATCCTTGACATTGTTCCTTTTTCATCGCACTAGATTTTATTGCATAACATTATGTTGGATTACTTCTGCAGGAAGCTGTTCAAGTTAGCCAAAGGAAACACTCAAATTCCTGATTTATCACCAGATCTATATTCTCATGACGAATATACGTACAGGAAACCTGAAGACTCTAATTTCCTTAATAGACGGTCTAAGCCCTTACCCCTTGCTTCTTGCAATACTTCTCTTCTAGGTTTGCTCCCGGATTTTGATCCTTTTATTTATATACAACCTAAGAAAAGTTGGTTGTTTTTCAATTGACCAATTAAGGAAAACAACTCATGTATTTTTCACGGCCACTCCTTCAGGAACTACCAAGACATCTCCAAGTCAGCTGTCAGATATAGACTCTTTCCCATCCATCTTTCACAACACACCAGAGAGGAGAAAATTTTCTAAAGGTGAGTGGGAGAAGTTCACCAGAGACTCCACAAAAAAGGCTGTCAAAGAACTTGTTTCTTCGCCTGATTTCAGCAAATGGGCAGCCGCAAATGCTGAGAGGATCACTGTAACACCTAGAAGTAGTTTGAGCAGTGCTTCCACCAGATCTCGCCGTTGGTGGTTTCTTTGGTCATAAAAAAGTAGCTAATGGTCGATTGTAGGTTGAATACATTATTACAGTTGAAAGATGGTGGCAAATTCAAAATTAACATTCGCCATTTTTAGGGCTTGACGGGCGAAGTTTTGGAATGGCTGAGAATGGTGCCCTTGTTTTGTCTTAGGTGTTTTATGTTTGCAATGTTAGAAATTATAACTGAAAATGTATCTGGTTTTTCTAATCTTTACCTATTATTCTTTTAAATTTTCTCGATTTTGCTATTATGATGAAAGAGGTAATTTTTTTAAAGTTAAAATTACATTTATAAATAATACATATATGAATTAATTAATCTAAATTAAGTATTTTAGAGCACTATTAGATTAATAATAGATTAATAATTAAAATATATTCGAAGGGATTAATACATGATAAGATATTTTTTTTATGAAAGCTCCACTTGAATTACGAGAGTATCACAGTATTATACTGAGGTTTGGTTTAATAATTTTGGTTATTTGGAAAATTTAGTAATGTACAAGTGTATTGGTTCTAAAATTGATAGCTTTGGAAATAGACTATGGAGACCTCAAATGGCTAAAAATGAGTGATGAGTGATATCCATCTTAAACTTAACTATCCTTTTAGAGTAAAGTATTTAGCTAGAAATTGATTTGTTAATTTATCACAGTGGGCATGGCATAGTCACTTAAAACTTTTATGAGCTTGGTTTGATTGAATTGGTACCTCTCTAGGGCTATGATTCTCCATCTATATACACTCGAGTCGATAAGGCTCCACCACTTTTTGGACTTCTTAAGAGCTTTAAGAATTCGTTCAATTTCAAAATCTAAAGGCAGTATTATCTTATTTTTCCTATGCATGTAACATTAACGAACTTGTGAGAAAAACTACAAGACAATATCCACAACCAATACCAAGTATCCACAATTTCAAGCAAGCCAAACCAACAAATAAAAACTAGGTTATATCAACAGTTAAGCAATTCTAACAAAATCATAAGATCAAAACTACTTCTCAAGAACTAGCACGCAAGAGTAGAATTAGTACTAAAAGCAAACAATGTGCTAATTAACTCCACTTCCTTTGATCGATATTCACTTAACTAACTTGCACTTTTGAAAAACTTATTTAAATTTCAAAAATAAAAAAAAAATTTAAATACAATTCTACCTAACAACGACACCAAAAACTAGATCAAATTATTCTATGTCTATTAAAATATGTAAAACTTTAAATTATATCAACCACAAGCGTACGATGCCAAGTTATAGTATAGATTTATATCAACCACAAGCGTACAATGCCAAGTTATAGTGTAGATTTTGTTTACAATGAAATACTTCGGTGAATACTCTAAGGAACATAGGAGAACCAAAGTGATTAAATATTTTTGTTGAGTTTGATACTTCACAGTAACAAATAAAGTATCAATCTAATTGTTGGACAAAACACATTAGCGAACAGATATATATAAATATAAATAATTATATATACAAATAATACAAATTAATATAAGCAAATATTTATATAAAAAATATTTATATTTATATAAAAACACTAGATTTAAATAAAATAAAGTAAATATTTATATTTATTTAAAACATCATATTTGAAAACAATTAAAATAAATAAGATTTTGAAAAATCAAATATCGAATAAAAGGAGTCCAGTTTTACTAGATATTGAGGTCTATTTTCATAGTTTTCTTAAGACAAATTCGGCCGCTCTTATGGTACTTGGAGAAACATTGGTCCACTGTCTCCCAGGATACAATAACAAATTGATAGAAGTAGTAGCACCTCTGCAGTGATTAATGAACAAACCTTGCTTTCTTCTATCACCGAAATGTTTGAAAATTTGAAGAGGAAAAATGAATTTTTGAGAGTGAAAAATTTGTTGTGTGTCTCTGTTTCTCTAAAAAATTCTGCAGTATTCTTTAGGCTTTTATCGGCATTCAATATGGAGGAATTTTGAAAATTTTCATGAATAAAGATACAAAATCTTTTCATTAAAGAAGCCTTTAAATCAGTTTGAATAAATACAGATTCTATATAATATTTACTAAGAAAAATAAAATACGTATTGGGCTAAAATATCCACAGGTCCTTTTTGGGCCCAACCGGTCTAGACATTTCGAGTCGCTCATGTTGTGCGGGTGCACACCCAACCCCAACCCTACGCGTAAGGCAAGGTTTAAAATTTCATCATTCAATAACCTTTCAAGTGGGTTCTCATATATATACATATCTCATACTTGGTATTTAACCAATGTGGGATTTAAGCTTTTCATTTTTTCTCAACATAATTCACAAGTAGCTTACTTTGAGCATCAATTTCTCATTCATCACTCAACCATTTTGAGCATATGATATACCGTTGTATAGGTTTCACAGAGTAGAGTATAAAATCATAATTTTATAATTCAACTTTTCACCTTTACCAATCGAGAATATGCCTTCAAAAATACACTAATCAAATCAAGAATTACCAACATGACTGAATTTATTGAAATTGACACTAAACTACTCAACTAATTGAATTTACTATTGCAAATCCAACTTCCACCAAAGTCATTTCTCAACAAGTCTCTAGTATTGTTCTGTTTAATGGTTATAGAAAAGATGTTAAATCAATTCTTGATATAGTTTGTAACATTCTTTACCTAGACCATCAATGATTCTAGATAAATGATGTTACACTCAATGTCCAAAGGCACTTACATCTTTTTTTAACACATGTATAGACTTAAAGAAACATGTTTTGGTGATGACAGTCAAGAATAGGATTATGGTCATTTTGGTTATAAGCTGATAATGATTTTGGCCATTTGAATTGACTTGTAAATGTTTATGTTTTGGATTGTATATATATAGCCATGTGAGTTGGTTTATATTGGTGATTTTGATGATGTATAAAAGTGTGCAAATGATCTTTGTTTTGAGTTTGGTAATTTTCCTATAAATGATAATTGTGATAGGTAGTTTTTGAATTAGTATTTGGAGTATGAAATAGTCCATGTTTGAGGAAGGATATGTTTGGGATATTAGGTGAAATAATGCATGTTTGAATGTATCCATATTGAAGGTTTGAGATTTTGGGTATTGGTATGAACTTAAATGGCATAATGTGTGTAACACCCCTAGTCCGTATCCGTCACCGGATTAGGATTATGAGGCATTACTGATCAACAATTCAATTCCAAACATTTACATAAAATATTCACTCAATCAAATTCATTTATAATTAAAAATAAAATTAATTCAAATTTCAGAACATACATTGATATACATCTTGTATATACAAGTCGCAACTAAACTCAACGTATTGCTTACTACATCAATGCATTTATATACACTATATTATCAAAGACCAACATGGTCAAACATACTTCTAATACTAGTCATAATACATATTTTTTTTAGAATTTAATGAGCCATAATACATATTTAAACCACTACATATGCGACTTAGGTAATAGACAAATCGAACTTGCATGCTTTATCCTTTAATACAAAATGAAACAACTTCACAATAATCATAATACATTTCCATATAATTCTTTTAGATATTAATCAGTAAGGACTATTCATACCTACTATAATTATTAAGACAAAAATACATGGTCATAATAAATTTAATCATTCCATGCGCACACTACAAAGAATACTTATTATATATATACCTAAAGTTACGTGTTCAACTACAAAGTAGTGATCAATATTTGGACATCTTAACTATTAGTCTCTTAATGTCATCCACGATTAACATTAAAAGCAAATCCTTAGTATCCATGTCTAATCATGCAACCATATTATATAATTTAATAAGTAATCACATATAAATATTTAATGCTTTGTACCATGGCCGAATATGCTAACATGTACTTGTACATAATACGCAATCAACCTTGAAATAGCAATCACATTTAGCATTAAATACATAATAGAACATTTGACCAAATATTCATAAAACACATGCAATACTTCCACTTAGTAACCGAATCAATTAAGCTAGTATATCTGTCCAACACTTTTATTCATTCCACTTTTCATATTTCTATCATAAATTATAACATACACTAAATACATATTATCCTTTTATTTCTCATAACCGAATTTATTCACCTAGTACCACATACACATCCAAGTTTCCCTTAGCAATTTATCATCAACCTAACTCATTAAACCTTTCAATCCAAGAACATGTAAGACCAATTTAGACATAATAAGAAAACCGTTTTCAAGCATATAATATCTGTCACAACATTATTTATTCATAGCACATAACTATAAAACTAAAATAAACATAGCTCATACTTAACACAACCAAATTCAAATATAAGGGTTTAGCCATTTTCGCATGGCTTTTATACATAACCAAAAATAAATCCAACATTTCAAAACACAAACCAGCCTATACATGTCATAATTTAAGTTTAGGTAATAATGTACCAAATAGTAGATAGTGTGATGAACTTGGCTGTCAATCCCCGAGCTTGTAGCTTGACTTTAGAATCTATAAAACAGAGTAAATATAACACACAGAGTAAGCTATCAAAGCTTAGTAAGTCATAAGCAAATAAACAATTCAATGATGTTATCAACTTAAATAAACTAAACCAAAGTACTATATCATTTCATAGTTAAAATCCAGGCACTTATGTATTCATGTTACATACATATAGTCATATATATATATATATATATATTTGTATTTAATTATATTATCACCTTAACCGAATGCCTATATAGCCAAAATTAGCAAATTATTATTTAACCTTCAAGGCCGAATATTCATTGTATACCTAGTTCACATACTCATAATTACATAAACCCATATATCATAATATAATTTCATGTACATATATTAGTCATTTGGCCGAATACGCATAAACACACCTACATATAATTAAGACTCATTCAATAAGGTGCAATAGGCTGAACACACTTACCTTTTTTTGTAGACATCGAACTAACTCATACCTGGCCATTTAGCTCAATTTACATACTCAAACTCGACTTATCTTTGCCCGATGAACCATTCGGAATTGGATAGGACACTCGGATAATCACATAAATCGTACAATGCCAACGTCCCAGACGTGGTCTTACATGTAGTCACATATCGATGCCATTGTCCCAAACAAGGTCTTACTCGTAAACACATATCGGGATCACAAATCGATGCCATGGTCTTACTCGCACACATATATCGGAATCCTATGTCATGACATATGTATCCTAGCTATTCCTAATGTTCATACGGGGCTTTCGAAAGTCGTATCTCGGTTGAATCGAACTCGAAAGTGTAGTAGTCAAATTTAATCATGTTCAGCCATAGCATATTTAAATTCTAACATTTCATAACAACATATAAATATAACATTAAATTACCAATAACACGTCTATTTGCTTATAAACTTCCCTCGGACGTTGTAAAATGGGACGGGGTTGCTAGTTGACAACTTTCGTTTTTCCCCGGTCCAAATCCGATTTCTTTGGTTCTTGATCTTGAATCAAGCTTGGTTATGGTCGAACCCTATCTTGTCTTCTTTCTTTTTCTTTTATGAAGTTTTGGCAATGGTGAAACAAAAGTATGAACACTAATGTTTATGATATATTTTATATTATATTAACTTTTATTGATAGTTTACTAAATTAACCTTAATAAACTTATAACATAGTCATATATTATAAGCCTGTAGCCATCCATTCAACATTGCAATGGGCTATTTACAACTTAAATCCTTCATTTTAAAAAGCCACTAACAATTCACCCTTTTATATATTAAACTACCAAATTTTTAATTTACGCGATTAAGTCCTTTTATTTAATCGGACACCTAAACGATAAAATTAAATCACGAAAATTTCACAGATATAAATTCACACAAAATAAACACAGAATATAGTTTTTAAATATTTTTCTAACTCGGATTCGTGGTCCCGAAACTACCGTTCTGATTAGGGTCTAAATCGGGCTGTTACAATGTGGTATTTATGTTTTGTATTGGTTGGTGTTGGAAATAGTGTAAATTATGCTTGATTTGGAATTGAATTATATGTCTATTGATGCTATGTTTTGTGCCATATGAGTTGTGTAGGTGTGCCTAAGTTTGGGTGGCAAATTGGCTCGGTAAATAGCCTATTTTTGTCCACACAGGCAGAGACACGGGCGTATGTATCAGTTGTGTATGACACATGGTCATGTTACACGGTCGTGTGTCCCCTGGTGTTCAAATTAAAATCAAGTCAGTATGCTCCACAAGGCCTCATACACGGGCATGTGACATGGCCGTGTGGCATAAGTCAGTATACCCTTCAGGATTGGCACGACCTAGTACACGGCTTGGCACACAGGTGTGTATGGCAAATATTAGGGCACACGGGCTAGCCACACGGGTGTGTGTGTTGGCCTTGTGACCCAAGTTAGAGAGTTACACGGGGTCAGACATGAGCTGGGACACGGCCATGTGATCCCATTTCAAATGTCCACACGGCCAGTGACACGGGCATGTCAGTTGGCCGTGTGAGACACACGGACGAGCCACACGGGTGTGTGTCCCCTGTTTTGAGAAAATTTTTAAAGTTTCCCATGTTATCGGTTTACTCCCGAACCACTCCCAAAGCATGTTTAGGGCCTCGCAGGCACGTTATAGGGACATTGTGCTTGAGTTTGAATAATAATTGCATGAAATGTGAAATTATATGTGAATTGGTTGTTTAAATGTTTTATAAATTTGGTAATACTTCGTAACCCTATTCTGGCGTTGAATACGAGTAAGGAGTGTTACAAAACCCTTACGTAAAAATAAGGGGATGATGATTCTATGACAAATTACTACGATTAGTGAAATAAGAATTGTGGCTACGAAAAATGATTCTTAGGGTATGATTTACACTAGTAGTATAGTGCACCTTGTGATTGTGGTTTCGTGCTAGTTGGGTTACAGGGTAAGCTGGTTAGGAACTAACCGAATTGAACTAGAAGAGTTAAAGGCTAATGAGACAATCGAGTAGGTCTCTTGGAAGTGGCAGATTTTGGATAAGACAACTCAGTATGGATGTAACATTTACCAAGTTACATTAGAGACTTGGGTCAAGTTAGAAGAGTACTCTTGTTTGGTTAAAGGGAGTTATCTTCTTCCCTCTTTCCTCTAAAGTATTAAGATCTAGAACTGGAGAAATCGAGAAGCATTTTTTCTTGTTTAAGCTAGATATGAAATTCTGGGTTTTACTAAGTGATCTTTCTCCATGTTGAGGTAAGTTTTATGGCTTTGAAAAAGTAGATCTGCATGAATGCCTAATGAAGTAAGGCTTTGTTTATGGGTTATTTGGGTTTAAAATGATTGTAAAAGTTACTTGAATGTGTTTTAATGGTGATATTCTATTGTACAAGGAAATGGTTGCTGCAATATCTTGTTGAGTGCTGGACTGGAGTCTAAGCTGCCCTTTGAAGTTATTCGTTAAGTCCCTAAGCTGACTCTTGCATGTATGTTGTGTGTTCTAGAAATTTATGTGAAAAGTGATGAAACATGAAACGGAATCTAGATGAATATGGTACGATGGTTCTGATGTAAAACAAGTAATGGATAGGTCTTCTATGTATGAAGACTATGAGGTTTGACTGATCTAAGTGTGTAATAGGAATCTTGAGGCTAAAGAATGATTGTATATGAGTGACTGAAAAGTAAAGTGCATGTGTCTTGAAAGCATGCTATGAAATGTGTTTTTCTGTGCCTGTCTCCATGGAGTCGTCTAAAAGGGGTCCGTTGGGACTTTAAGCCAACCTGCAACAATTTATCAAGGATGTCGTGACACCAAAGGTGTTGTGTAGTGACACTAAATCTCCAAGGTAGTAATATCATTGTTGATTGTTGGAGTGAAGAAGCTAAGGCCACTGCTGAGAATGTCGCGACACCAACTATTCAATGTCATGACATCGAAAACCTTATAGCCATGATTGTGGCACTGTCAAGGGTGTCACGACACTGGTGTCTGACTAGGTGAAAAATACTACAGGCTTAGTTTTATGTCCAATACAAATCAACCATACACTCGAAGGATATTTTTGTCATGTTTTAGGGTTTAATCTTGGTTGTATTAAAGATGCTTTTGTTGTCAAACTTAGAGGAGCCAACTTTATCATCTTTTTAGCTTAGTTTTTATTCTATTCTCCATTTTTTGGGTTTAATTCCTTACCTTTCTTAGCTTGTAGTTGTTGTTGATAGTTTTCTTAGTTTTTACTGTAGCTTTTGCTTCTTTGTACTTAGATACAAAAACCTTATTTTGTATTTTGATTTTCCTTTAAATCCTTCAAAAGATTGTAGCTTTTTTAACAATCAAAAGTGTAAAAATCCTTACTTTAGTTGTGCTTTCTTCTTCATTGTTGTTGTCATCTTCTATAAAAGCTTTATCAAGAGTCCTTAAGATTTTCTTAACCTTGCTTTTTACGCTTTCTTTAATGAATCATTTGAGCATATATTTGAGTGATGTTTGTATGTTGATGATGGTAGTAACTAAATCTCATGGTGGTTAGTTGATGGAAATGTTGCATGATTAGTTTTTTTGGTTAAAAACTAAATCGTAAAATTTGGATTGAATCAGATATACTTTAAAACCTATAATTGACGTGTCTAGGTGAACAACTAGATAGGTGAGACCAAGAGGAGATCGTATTGAGAACCAATTCAATTGTCCTGATTTAGTTTAGTGAGATCGAAAGATAAATCAGACAAAATCGTCTAATTTGGGAAAATGGCGTCTGAAAGGTAAAATTGAACTAATTAGGAGTTTGAACCCTTTAGACCCCTAATCCAAGAATTAACTAGCAACATGGAAATAAATCGACCACTTTAGCTCTTTGAATTGATAATTGTGCACTTTTGATTGTTTTTCAATTTAATCCTAGTTGGCAGATAGCTTAATTAATCTTTGATAATGAATTTTTGTAATAATATTTAGCGAGCAGCTAGCTAGATTTCATAATTACAAGCATTTTTATTGTTAGTCACATTATCACCCAGTCTCTCTTAGGTTCGATAATCAAAACACTCCGTGTTCTATTGTAACAAAAATATTACAACAAACATGTCACACTTGCAAATAACCACTTCAATTCCAATAGTTTTGTGTTGATTCTCTACCTCAGTGCCCGCCGAGACACTGACAAGCTTTGAATTTTGAGTTGAGCTTGTGCTTGAGATTGATTGTATTTGAGCTCGACCAGACTTGATTACACCCCTAAGTGTAATTACTTGTAACACCCCCGTACCCGAGACCATCGCCGGAGTCAAGCACGAAGTGTTACTAAACTTAATTCATCAATTAAACAACTTAAACAACTTATTACCAACCATGCATGACAACCAAGCATATGCACATCACCAATATCAAACATAACATAAATAGCTAGATTTATAAGTCAGAACCATGAGCTCACTAAAGACCAATATATTTGGCCAAATAATAATAACACATGTTATAAAATTAGGTCCCTATACATGCCACTCACTTGATAAATCTAGCATATGTGTTTATACTGTCAAGGTGTTGGCTTGATAGTGTGATGCTGCCTCCGACGGTTTCCAACCCTTAGCTAACCTGACAACACTAAAAGAAATAGAAAGGAGGGGGGGTTAGCTTTATGCTTAGTAAGCTCACATGAAATAATAATAAGCAATTTACTAACATGCTTCCCACAATAAAACTAACTCATTTGTACATTTACACATGTTCTGGTTAAGCTGTTTTCTTGACTAATAGTCACTAAATCATTTATATTTAGAGTTACGGAACTACAAATTAAGATCCGTAAATTTTACCAAAAATTAGACTCATATATCTTTCCACCATAAAATTTTCAGAATTTTTAGTCCAGCCAATAAGTACAGTTTATTATTCAAAATCTCCCCTATTTTGCTGTTTAACAGCTTCGACCTTTCTTCACTAAAATTTATTTATATCATAGTAAAAAACTCAAATGATGTTCTAGTTTGTTTTTATTAAAAGTATACTCATCCAAGATTATAGGCATATAAATTATACCCCAAAATTATTTTTCTATTATTTTTAACAATTTTTCCAAGTTAGAACAGGGGATCTCGAATTCATTCAAACACTGTCTCACAAGAATTCAAATATCACATAATATGGAATTCTTTTGCTTCCCCTGTTTATTTTATGTGAAAATAGACTCAATAAAATTTAATTACATATTTTATTTGAAATTTAATTCAACTTACAAAATTTTTGGTAAATTTTCAAATTCATGCACTGTTGCTGTCCAACACTGTTTTACTACTAAAGTTCACTTTTGCACAATTTCACTTAATCCCTTCCATTTTACCGAGGTTCACTCAAATATCGAGCATATTGCTCATAAATTCAAATAAACATATACTTGCACTTGTTCATCACATAATCACTTTCACATTTATTTTCACTTAATCGATTTCCCGTTGAACTCATCAGAATAATAACAGATACACAATTGCCTGCACATTTTCTCATTTCCACACTTGTAGCCGAAGCTATCTGGTACGCATAGTAGCCTGCACTTAGTACTACACATGCGACCAATTATCCGGTACACGTAGTAGCCTGCACTTAGTACTACACACGTGACCTAACCATCTGATACACGTAGTAGCCTGCACTTAGTACTACACACGTGATCGAAGTTTTCAGGTATGCATAGTAGCCTGCACTTAGTACTACACATGCGACCAATTATCTGGTACACATAGTAGCCTACACTTAGTACTACACACATGACCTCACAATAGCTCATTGGTATCGTTTCTATTCCAAAGGTTCAACTGGAAAATTCCTCACTTTTCAACATTTTACTAAATTGTCCGTAATCAATTTAAATTCATAATTTACATCAAATAATCATTTGATAGGCAGCCACATTTCATATGATATCAAAATATATTAACATAAAAAGAATCGATAGATTATTTATATACGAACTTACTCGAAGTATCGATCTCACTATCCATAGTACCAATTGTCCATTCATAGTATAATAAGACACAACTCAAATAGAAAATCAGCTTTTAAGAATTTACATAACATAAATCACATATTTCATATATCACTTGTCATGTATCATCATTTTCTTGCACTTCATGTAACATTCTTTCATGTCATATTTCCACATCATAAACACCATTCCATCAACTTTTCCAATATATTAAATCATACAATATATGCAATAATAGTAAGAAATATAATTCAAACATAACATTGCATTATTATTATCATACGAACTTACCTCGATACAAAATATTAGCAATCGAGCCTATTCCTTGTAAACTTTGTTTTTCCCTCGATCACGACTTGAATCTCGTTTCTCTTGATCTATAATACCAAATTAATTTATTTAATACATACATTCACCAAAACAGACTTTAATACGAACTTTGGAAAAATTACCATTTTGCCCCTAAACTTTTGTATAATTACACTTTTGCCCCTGGGCTCAGGAATTAAACTTCATCCCTTATTCTTATGTTTTATGACATGCTGATCATTTTTCCCTTCTATGATAACATCAAATTCTCACTCTAACATGTACTTATGACTATTAGGTATTTTTACCGATTAAGCCCTTTTACTCATTTTCACTTAAAACCGAGTAGCACAAGTTGTCTAACATAATTTAAAACCTCATATTCTATCATAAAACACCAACATACACAAATTTAACTTATGGGTATTTTTCCAAATATGAACCGTAGGTTGAATTATTGCTAGCATAAGCTTAATCAAGTTACCGGGATTCCAAAAACGTAAAGAACTTGAAAAACGGGGCTAGAACGGACTTACTATTGAGATTTGAAAGCTTGAAAACCCTAGAAATGGCTTCCCCCATGCTAATTTCGGCCTCCATATGGAGAAGATGACCATTTTGTGTTATTTTTCCCATTTTATTTCATTTAATATACAAATGACCAAAATGCCCTTACTACTAAACTTTCAAAAAAAATACCATCCATGTCCAATTTTTGTCCATAAACTTCAAAATGGTCTAATTACCATTTAAGGACCTTTTATTTAAAAACTCATAACAATTAAACACTTCTAACATGTAAAACTCAACTTTTGCACTTTTTACAATTTAGTCCTTTTGACCAAATTGAGTGCCCAAACGTCGAAATTTTTGAACGAAATTTTCACGAAATCATTCCGTGAAATCGTAGACCATAAAAATATAATAAAAATAAAATTTTCCTCGTCGAATTTGTGGTCCTGAAACCACTGTTCCGACTAAGCCCAAAATCAGGATGTTACATTTCTCCCTCATTTAGGGATTTTCATCCCCGAAAATCTTACCAAAAAAAATGGTTTTGTTTTTTCAATTGGATTCCTCAATCCTATAATCGATGTTAAAGAACTTTCACTCAGGCTAAACTTTTACTACCTCTCTCTTTAAATTTTACAAACAAAAGTCGTAAGTGGTATTCACTTTACAATACTTTTTCTGAAACTTAATCTCTACTAAAAAGCTTATGTACTCAAAAGTCCGATCCATACCATTATGTTACATATACATTCGCACCAGAATCTTTTCGGATTCAAATAGCAAAACTAGTCAATTCATCTCGGCCTCATACTCTTAATAATTTCACACAGTCTAAATTTTTGTCAATTCAACCCTCAGTTACTTTTTATTTCAAGCCTCTTCTGGCTTTCCAAAGAAATCATGATATGAAACTCGGATCTCAATCCAATTAATGGAGATTAAAATTCCATGATATCTAACATTCATAAAGACATGAAATCCTATAAATCTGGTGAGTAGACATTTGGGTATACCAACATAATTTGCATATCTCATAACGTTTAACAAAACTACATATTACTTTCCTCTTTCAAGGACAGGAAGGACTCAGGCAAGAAAATCCATATTAACCTTTTCTATTTCCATTCTAATTCCCAGACGGCAAAAATAATTCTGATGATTCTTGCTATACATCTTTAAACTTTCAACATTTCAAGAATTTGTACTCAAAGATAAACAATGATCGTTTCAACATTTTTTTTATACCCAGATTATCTTCATATTACCAATATCAGATCTTCTTATTCTCAAGTATGCACATCTCATTAAGTTCTAGACATATACTCTATACAGATTGAACAATCAAGTCGACCTTATTCATCCGTAATTGATATTTCAAGAAATTCTCTCTTCTAATCAACAAAACGGTTCAACATACATCATTCCAAATTCACTCATCATGCTAATCAAAGACCATAACCAATGCATTAGCATAAGTAATACTGATACCTCAACTGAATACATTACCTCTGATTAACTCACTTGAAAAAGGAAATTCACCATACACATTGGGACTTGAAAATTCACCACATTATCAGGATCAATTCAGAGGTATTGTCATATTTGTTCTTTATATACATCAATCACAAGCTGAAGGTCATACTCTAAATGCAAGGCATGATCAACAAGTTACAAGATAAAATATCCAGAAAAATCAAGATAGAGAAATCTGAAACAGAGAAGCCAATAATAAAGAAATCCAAGATAAAGAAATCCATGATACGAGAATCCAATTTACAGCACTGCATCAGAAGACCGAGAACCAGACTCATAAAAATATGAAAGTCCCCAATAGTTTTTTTTTCAAAGAAAAGAAATCCAGAATAACGTCATTCCAAACCACTGACAACAAATACAACTGGAACTATATGCTTCTCGTATATATATAAAATCAATCAGAGCAATGATCGGTAGAAATAAAATCATGGCACCATACACAATTTCTCATTGATTCCCAACAGACGGAATATAACAAAATACCAGAGAAAAATAGAACCATGTAGATTATAATTCAATTAGACTAACAACACATTCATCTAAAGTTAAGATCAGGGAACATTTCCTTATTTCGAACATTATTCCTTTAACTATTTCTACCATCCCAAATTCCATAATATTCCCTCACTAAGAAAACCAGTTCATGGGGGAATTTCAATCAATACATTTCTCGACATCATACCAGGATAGATCGTTTTACCAAAATTAACTTTTCTGCTAACTGCGATGTTGCAAAAATTAAACAATCTTTCGGTCAATTCGATATCTTTCTAGATCATGTCTGTACTTATCAACCCATTCTCAATCTCTAATCATACTTATAACCATTCCATCATTGAACTCTTTAGTTTCTCACCTGGAAACTCATTCAACATAAATCTCAGGAATTTCCCTTATAAAACACCACTTTGGTAAGGGGGGAGGGGTCGTAGGGCCTCTAACTCAACTCTCATATACAAATGTAACACAGTTTTCATCATAGCAATCATATTTCAATCATGTCATTCATTTCAAGGAACTAAAATTCATATTGATTTTTACTCACTTTTTAGTTATCTCATTTAAACAAGTGTACTTATACATGTATTTCAATGTTTCCTAGATAATATTACTTATTCATTCATTAAATCAGACAAGTCAAGCACATAATATCATATAAGGGCCAAACAAACATGGATAAGTATATCACAGTCTAAACTTTTATCTTACACATCATCATATACATATCATTCAATTATATATATATCAATCCAAGCAATTTAATACATTTACTCAAGTTATACGAGCTTACCAATCATAATCATCCCAACCAATATACATGAATATTCATCTTATCAATATTTTTGATAAGTTACTCAAACACATGCATTTGTTCAAATAAATCGATCATATACATCATGGAATTATCTATTAATCATGGATAAACTCATTTCACCATGTACACATTTCATGAATCCTCATTCGTACCTTTCCAAGTTTCAGTTCGTCATGACTATACTTTACTCGAATATTTTAGCATCACATTCAACATGCTCTGTGTAGCTCGGTTGGAGAGTACCTTTGTCTAAATAAAGTGGCTCTCATACGCGTCGGGAGACATCACACTATCACGGATCGGTGACATGTATAGTTGGACTTTTTCACATGCTAGATTAGTCTGAGAACCGACTAAACCATAGCTCTGATACCACTAAATGTAACACCCCTATACCCGAGACCATCACCGGAGTCAAGTACGAAGTGTTACTAAACTTAATTCATCAATTAAACAACTTAAACAACTTATTACCAACCATGCATGACAACCAAGCATATGCACATCACCAATATCAAACATAACATAAATAGCTAGATTTATAAGTCAGAATCATTAGTTCACTAAAGACCAATATATTTGGCCAAATAATAATAACACATGTTATAAAATTAGGTCCCTATACATTACACTCACTTGATAAATCTAGCATATGTGTTTATACTGTCAAGGTGTTGGCTTGATAGTGTGATGCTGCCTCCGACGGTCTCCAACCCTGAGCTAACCTGACAACACTAAAAGAAATGGAAAGGAGGGGGGGTAAGCTTTATGCTTAGTAAGCTCACATGAAATAATAATAAGCAATTTACTAACATGCTTCCCACAATAAAACTAACTCATTTGTACATTTACACATGTTATGGTTAAGTTGTTTTCTTGAGTAATAGTCACTAAATCATTTATATTTAGAGTTACGGAACTCCAAATTAAGATCCGTAAATTTTACGAAAAACTAGACTCATATATCTTTCCACCATAAAATTTTCAGAATTTTTAGTCCAGCCAATAAGTACAGTTTATTATTCAAAATCTCCCCTATTTTGCTGTTTAACAGCTTTGACCTTTCTTCACTAAAATTTTGTACTTTTTACAATTTAGTCCTTTTGACCAAATTGAGTGCCCAAACGTCGAAATTTTTGAACGAAATTTTCACTAAATCATTCCGTGAAATCGTAGACCATAAAAATATAATAAAAATAAAATTTTTCTCGTCGAATTTGTGGTCCTGAAACCACTGTTCCGACTAAGCCCAAAATCAGGATGTTACATTACTACTTTAGTAGTTATACTTTCATCTAATTATTCTCTAGAGTTCAAACACACCTTAAAATTTTCCTGCATTAATGCATGCCATTCAAGAAATCATATCTCTTTTGATTTACATGATGTTTTTAGAGTTTAAAAGCTTATCAAGAAAAGGGTATGATCCTTTTCTTGATGTTCAATCTTATCTTCCCCTAATACCAAGCAAGTCAAACTCTTCATTATAATAGCAAAATGTTCGGTGAAACACTTGTATCTTAGCTAGCTAGGTTGTCCAAATTCAGATCAATTAAATTTTCTTGTAACTTCAAAAAAGATGCTGAAGGCTACTTTCATTATCTAAGACATGGCTGACCATCATAAAACATAAACAAAGGTGACTACTAAGTGAATAATTATTTGTTTTTTTTTTCCAAGAGGGTTGCAATTCAAGGATAACCAAATAGATGAAAAGGATACAAATGCCTAAATTGAAACTCTAAAGTTGTTGAATGCGATGATTATATTAATCAATTGAACTAAGCTTTATATTCGATCATAAGTGTGTGATTATAAGTTTATAAGTTGTATGTTCTAAAGCTCAATGTTTCATCAAATGAAACTTTGTCAATAGACAGTTTCCTAATAATCAAGTGCTTGGTTTAAAATTTCATTAGAACTAATTTTGTGACAAATCAATGATGATAATGGTTGTTTGATTACTCAATCAATGATTTGTAATATTTGTGATACCTAACCTTTTTCAAATAAAACGTTTAAAGTAATAATTTAACTTTCCTAAAAAAATAATTTAATGAAATAAATCTTTACAAATAATTGTGGTAATCTGCACTAACATTTTAACTAGACAGCTTTGTTCTGTTTTGCAAATTCCAAAAGACTTAATCAACTTATTAGGGGATTTATTATTTATTTATATCATTCATCTCCAAAGAGGAAGGGAATCATATACTAGGAGCTTTATCAATATCCAAGTTGAATAGATTAATTTTTTAGAAAAATATGCTAAATATCATAGATGTATATTAGTGGATGAACAAAAACCTTTGAATTTATGATCTCCTCTCCTTTCATGATTTATGGTTGTGACATAAATTTGAAACGTGAAAATCTTTATGTTTGTTTTGAATTCTGTGTTTTTTTTTTCTTTTATGTTTTCAGATATTTTACCTTTCGAAAATAAAAAAAACCATCACATAAATAATATTAGAGTAAATTAAACTATCAATTATTAAATTATGGGTAAATTTTCATTTTGATAAGTTGACCAAAAAAAGTTATAATTTGGTCACTATATTATTCAAAAAATTTCATTTAAGTCACTGGACTATTAAAATAAATACTACGTGGCTTTCTTTGTACCAAAAGTTTTCTTTTCACTTCTCTTTTAAAGTTCAACTTTTTCTTTTCATAAAATAACTTTGACATTAGGAATCTCCGAACCAAAATTCAAACAAAATTTTTTTCAATTTTCGACGGTAATTGTTAGATTGATTTGGAACTAAGGTATGTTATTCTACTAGTTGATGGGTACTAATCTACCGTACCAATCATCGAATCATCACTCGTAGCTCGTTGGTAATTTTTTTAAAAACTTTAACCCAATAACTTAAATATATATTTTTAAATAATTTAACAATTAAAATAAATTTTTTTAAATAATTTAATGACTAAATTATAACTTTAACTAATAATATAGCTTCCCATAAGATGGCATATTATGGAGTGGCTTAGGCTGTCGAGCAGTCCACATTTCAACCAACCTTTTTGATCATTTAATTTATTTTCAAAGTAAGGGTTGGAGTTGGACACCTCTAAATTCATTATTCTCTTCAACTGCTCTAATCCCATTCGACGCATTCACCTCTTTACAATTACATATCAACAAATTCTCTTTTTAATAATTACATCCACATCCACATCCACAAATATTTTTCTTCATATAACTATAATTATAAATACCAGTTAAGGAAATACTTATAAGAAGAAATTACAATTAATAATTTTTTAAAGTTAATTAAATTAATAGCTAAATAATGTTTGTAAGCATCAATTAAACAAATCTTTACATGTAAAACATTTTATAACTTTCCCAAAATGGATGAAGTCTTGGTTAGTTAAAATATTAGAAAAGTCCTAAATTATTCAAAATTTTAAGAATAAGATTTTTTTATTGTATTTAAATTAAATTTCACTTTACAGAAAGATATTATTTAAAAATTAGTATTTATAAAAATATTTTTTATTAAATAAAATGATAAAAATGAGAAATTTTTTATTGTATTAACACAAAAACTCTACAAAAGCTATGATGACATAAATGTTGAATTGTGTAGAAGGAAAGACATAAGAAAGAGAGAGAAAATAAGACAACAAATCTGACCCTCTAAACTTAAAACTTAAAAGTCCATGTTCCAAAACTCAGATATATGAACAAAGAAACAAAATGTTGATAGAACATTAATAGAGCTGAGTGAAAAAGGAGAAATAAAAAAAGAGAAATAAAAAAAGAGAAAGAAAAAAGGGGAAAATTCTTTGTTCAAAGGTCACCACCGTCTTCTTCATAAAAAACTTGGATCTTATTTTAAACAAACCAGACACTTACCACCCAACTTCTCCCCACTTTGTCTTTTTCTTCTTGTCAAATTTTACCTCTTTTGCTGTTTTCCTTCTCTCTGGGTCTATAGTAAGATTGTTGGCAACTGTTTCTCTTTGGGCTCTTCTGTTCTTCTTTAATCTGACTATCATTTGCTTGATTTTTTGTTTGGAACTTTAAAGAAAGGGTAAAGCAGAGATGCCCTTGGACTGTGAATTTTCCTAGAGTTTTGTCAGGTTGGTTTTTTCCCCTTCTCTGGGTATCGATTGTTTTCTTTTAAATTCATCTTTTTAGTGGTCTGTGGATCTGCTGTATGGCTTTTAATTTTTATACTGTAAAGATGATCATTTGGAAGTTCGATGATTTTTGAGGTGATAATAACGATGTAAATAGGCTTGTATGCTTTGATACTAAACTTCTACTTGTTGTTTGTCTATACTTGATTTCCAGTTTATTTTCTAGTTATTGGAGTATGAAAGGTTGTGTTTAACTTAAGGTATAGGGAAACATTAAACTTAATTCAATTACACATATTTTGTTCTTTCAAGATGGTCCCTTTTTTTTTCTCTGATTCGGAGTTGATAGTCGCCTATTATAATCATGAAAATGTGCATTTTGACTATGTTCTGGACTTGGTTGCCATTGGTTCTCATTCTAAATCTAGCCAGCCTATATAGTCCTGGTGGATGGAGTTAAATCTTGATGAAATTGAGAGAGAAGAGTAGATTAGCATGATTGTGATTCATAGCCGGTCCTTTTTATTTTTTATTTATCTTTATAGGTTGCTTTTTCTTAATTGCAGCATTATTAAGGAGATAGAAAAGGAAGAGATTATGAGGGTGAGGAACAAATACAGGAAATCAACAGCTTTCCCTTGCAATGTAGGGAGCAGATGTTCAATTTCTATCGTTGTGTGGAGCTTGGTGGGATTTCTTCTTATGCTTCAAATCTACTCTCTTATTAGCCACAGAAATACTGTCAGCGGAGATGTCAAATTGCATATGAGTCGTCATCCACTAGTCCGGGAACTTGAACAAGTGGAGGAGGAGAATATTCAAATCCCCCCTCCTAAGGGAAAACGGTCCCCACGTGCTGCAAAACGGAGACCCAAGCGAACTACCACTCTGGTTGATGAATTTCTTGATGAGAATTCCCAGATTCGGCATGTATTCTTTCCAGATATGAAAACTGCTATAGATCCACTGAAGGATGCAGGAAATGATAGCTTCTACTATTATCCAGCGAGAATATGGTTGGATACGGAAGGAAATCCTATTCAAGCTCATGGAGGTGGCATGATATATGATGAAAGATCCAGTGCATACTATTGGTATGGAGAGTATAAAGATGGACCCACCTACCATGCTCATAAAAAGGGTGCAGCACGAGTAAGTTTATAATTGGAATACACAATCTAATTTACAATATAGCAAAGCTGTAACTAGCCCTTATGCATCGACCAAGTTACTGATATTCCTTGAAGAACCACCCATATGAGTTCTGCCTGAGCAAGGGTTATTGCTTAAACTACCACAGTACTATTATTTGCTTAGCTTGGTTTACTATGACTGGGGAGCTAATGCTGGTTTGTTATTTTTCGACAACAGACATATTTGAGAAATAGGACTTTTGTGATTTTTACGAGTTAAGTCTTAATAAATTAGAGTTTTAATATATATATTGTGTCTGGAAGAGAAGGCCTTAGGTGTAGGAGTTGAACGGTGGAAAAGCCGTAGGTTTATGGATTCTGGTTCTGCTGTCAATGAAGAATATGTTGCTTGCCTTCTATGACTGGAGCAAGTCCACAGAAATAGAGAACCTAGATGTAGATTTTTTTCTTTGTGGGTGAGGAAAATGTTTTGAGGATTTAAGGGTGAATAGTATTTGAGGACTATGGGTTTTATCAGTTAGATGAAGATGAGACCGATCTAGTTGCAGAAACTCTGAAAAGGAACTGGGAATCACATAAATAGAAAAATGAATGAATAAGGATATAGAGATAAAAGAGTGAAACAAGGATTATAGACATCCGTTCCCCATTGCTAAATGATTTACAAATTCATCAATATGGGCCTCTTAAAGTGTGACGTATTGGCCTGGTTGTGACTCGTATAAAGCCTCTCTTAGAAGTACTAAACTCCTATATAAGGAACTAGTGAATGCAAGTAGCAAAGTTTCAGCTGTTTTTCTTCGTATGATATACATTATTATTAGTGTGTTTGGGGTATTGTTTCATGCTTATTGGTATCTTATAATAGACAGCCCATATTTTTAGTACAAAATGCAAAATACAATGGACTCTAAGGACACATTTTGTAGGTGCTTTGTTAATTCCTTCTTTTGAAACTTCATGTTCAAATCTTTATGTCACGTCCAAATTATTGTCATGGAATGCAACAACAATTTGGATGCAGAGAAGTTCATCTTCTCTGCAAAGTTTACTTGTTTAGAAATGGAGAAGCTCAATTCTGAGCCTAATACAAGATGCCTGCCTTCTTTTGAAACTTCATGTTCAAATGTTTACGTTACGTCCAAATTATTGTCATGGAATGCAACAACAATTTGGATGCAGAGAAGTTCATCTTCTCTGCAAAGTTTACTTGTTTAGAAATGGAGAAGCTCAATTCTGAGCCTAATACAAGATGCCTGCCTATGCACCAGGAAACTGATCAGATCCTTGCAGAATTATTAGTTTGACTTAGTTTGGATTTTAGGCTTCCTTGGTTGGTTTAGTTTGTAGATCGAACAAGTATCTTGGTTCCATTGGACTTCTTATGTTTTCCGGTTGATTTATGCAAAAAAATTTTCTCTTCCTATTGAAGAAAAAAAACATATGTTTCAACTATAAGCTTGAGTTATGAGTAGCTAATGGAGCTATCATCTCTATCACTAACTTTTTAAGTTGCATGATGCTTGTGATACTAGAACAACCCCATTGTGCAATTTCTGAATGCGTAAGGTTTCAGTGTATATGTCAAAAGATGGTTATATAGGTGTAATGATATGGAATATTAATGCTTTTATCCAGACTAAACACTTGGTCACATGTTATATTATCCTATTTACCGTAGTGGCAACGAAGCGCCTTTTCCATGTCTTCATATTTGTTTAATTTCCATTTCGTAAAAGTGCAATGCCTTCGATGGCGTTACAAAAATACGTAATATTGTCGAGTTCACTTGAGATTAGGATTTGTGATTGAAATTGGAGAGATTATATTCCATATTTTATTTTGCCTAGCTGCCGCAAGTGATGGAGACATAAGTATGTGAATGTCATGGTTTTACTGCACTAGTAAGGTTCCTTATAAACTTGTTTTCGAACAATAGAAGAGAAGCATTTCAACTTGTTTTCGAACAATAGAAGAGAAGCATTTCATTGTTGTTAAGGTTGCCTCTATTGATGTAGTTTCTGTTACAGGAATTTGTATAACTTCTTGGTAATTATTATTCAAAGAGATATAAATAGAGCTCCGTTATCGTTGGATTAAGCAGACCATTCTGGTAGTAAATAAAAAATCTTTTAGCCTCTTCTTTCATTACTTCATTCTCAAAGGAAGATAAATACTATGTAATTACAATTTATTCCCTGTAGAATCATCTCCCACTCTAAGCATCATTAACTTCAAGATGACTTCTGAACCTATATTTTGCATATCTAATTCTTTAGTTTTAAGAGGTTTTCGTTGAATAGTTTGGTTATCTTGTAATCAGGTTGACATCATAGGAGTTGGTTGCTATTCTTCCAAGGATTTGTGGACATGGAAAAATGAGGGCATCGTGTTGACTGCAGAAGAGTTGAATGAAACCCATGATTTACACAAATCAAATGTGTTGGAGCGGCCAAAAGTTATCTACAATGAGAACACAGGAAAATACGTAATGTGGATGCATATTGATGACGCCAACTATACTAAAGCTGCTGTTGGTATTGCTGTTAGTGATTACCCAACAGGTCCTTTTGATTATCTCGGTAGCCAAAGACCCCATGGATACGAGAGCAGGGACATGACTGTCTTCAAAGATGATGATGGTGTAGCATATCTAATATATTCATCCGAAGAAAATAGTGAACTTCACATTGGACCACTAACCAAGGATTATCTAGATGTCAAGCCTGATATGCGAAGGATTCTTGTCGGGCAGCACAGAGAAGCCCCTGCTCTGTTTAAGTACAGGGGGACTTATTACATGATCACCTCTGGTTGCACTGGATGGGCACCAAATGAAGCACTTGCTCATGCAGCTGACTCAATCATGGGACCATGGGAGACGATGGGAAACCCCTGCATCGGAGGGAACAAAATGTTTCGACTTGCAACATTTTTCGCGCAGAGTACATTTGTGATCCCTTTGCCTGGGATTCCAGGTTCGTATATTTTCATGGCAGACCGGTGGAATCCAGCTGACTTAAGTGACTCGAGATATGTATGGTTACCTTTAATAGTTGGAGGCCCTGCTGATCGGCCTTTTGAGTTCAATTTCGGATTTCCACTATGGCCGAGGGTTTCCATATATTGGCATCGGAAGTGGAGACTTCCCTCGAGTTGGAGAGTGACAAAATGATTCTCATTTTTCTTCTTTCCAAATATTTGGTTTAGTGTATTGTATATTAAGGCTCTTCACCTATTCTTTCACTGGTTCGCATGGTTGTCTCTATGATTTTGCCGAGCCTTTTCCGAGCTCACGCACCGCAATAATTTGATGTACATGTTCGATATCTTGCACTGCCAGTGAACTTAGAGTTTCTTCTGTATGTAGGTAACATTAGCTTATGAGGATTGTAGATTTTGACAGAGAAATATACTATTTGGTTGAGACTTGAGAAACATTTTCCTAAATAATTTGCCCACAGTTGCTCAATCTCATGCCATTTTTCTCATCACAGAATGAAATAGAAGGCTAATGTTGGGCTGAAAGGGATACGGGAGACAGTAGATAATATTACAAATTTACAAAATAAAACTGGTAGTAAGGAAAAGGTTTTTTACAAAGAAAGAGAGGATGGTGGGTAAAAGTAGATATTAAGAGAGATGATGGATGAGAAGTGGATAGAGAAAGGTTTTTCTAACTATTTTCAATGCCTTCCTTAGGCTTCTTTCATCTCTGTTTATAAGAGAATTTTTGAATTCTATTTAATTTTCTTTGAATCTTGCACAATTTTTCTGATAAGGATGATGTCTCATCATTGATTTGATGATTTTAGTCATGACATAGTTGTTTTCACGTTGTTTCTTTTTTTGTTTAAACTTGGATGTTGCTTTCCTAAACTGTTGCTTTCCCAAGTTGTTTCTTTTTTTGTTTGAACTTGGATGTTGGTTTTCAAGTTGCTTTATTTTTTGTCTAGACATTGATGTTGCTTTCCTATGTTGCTTCCTTCATATTTTTATTGATTTCTTCCAATTGGCTTTTATCCTTCATGAATATTATCTAAATTCATTTCTTTAATTTCATCTAGATGTAATGAATTGATTGATAGTCTTGGTGAGTTCTAATTTTTCCACGTATTCTTGATTTCTTCTATTATGTGATGGAAAATTATCAATCTTCATATCAGCTATCTTTTTTAATAGTTGAACTGATTTTTTATTTCTATCATCATGAGTGTATCCGACTCCAGTATCATATGCTAATATTCTTCTTTCATCAGTCCAGAGGCTATAAGTTTTTTGCTGAAGTAAATATTGGCTTTGGTCATTCAATCTATTCCTGCTTGAATTTGATAATAATTGGGATTATTGTAACACTTGGCAATATTTTTTTGTCAAGTGTTCTTTCTCCTCTTTAGCGGCTGAAAGGTTAGAACCTCTAATCATTTTTTTAATGATTTAAATTTGATATCGCTGATAAAATTTTTCTTTTTCAGCTATACCAATAAGATTGCTGATTTCAAGATGAAAATAATAATAAATATTATCTTAATATATCGTATGTAATAATATAGTTTTAATAAATGCAGAAAAATCTTCTAATAAATGGAAAGAAAAATTTTGAACTGTTATTTCTTTAACAAAATCCATTCAATACTGCTTATATCAAATGGTTCATGATCAAGTCTAAACTTTATAATAGGAAATTTTTCATTTAAATCGTTTGTGAAAACATAAGCTTGTAGAAAGTATTCTGAAAAAGTTTTTTGAAGTTAAGCTTGCTGGTTGCAAATAACTCCATTTATTTTTGTAAATATTTCTACAGACAGAATATTTCTAACCTAATTATATAAACATAACTTATTTTATTCAAATCCACTCGGTCGAGTCTGGACTAATTTGAATGTCCTTGTTTTTATTGAAACTAGCATGGTTCGACATAGGTGTTTAGATGAAAACTTTTAACATTTTATAGAATTTTAAAATGCTACTATTTTAATTTTTTTATTTGGTTTAAATAACTATGTAAAGGAAAATTCAAGTTATCATAATTTTACAAATTAAGAAATAATTATTTTAAAATAAATAATATAAAAATGTTGAATATAGGTATCATTAGATCTGTAAAAAAATATAAATATTTTTAGTAAAATAAAATATTAAGATTTTATATTAGAATTAAATAAAAATAATTTTTGAAATTTAAATTTTTTATATTAGAGTGGGACTGTGTTTAAATGAACAAAATTACGGAGAATTTTTAAAAATCAACTCTTTAAGTGGAACTTTAAAAAGGAAATTAAGTTATTGAGATTTCCTCTTGAGCTTACACTCAACTTTTGAAATTCTTCAATATTTTTATTCAAACTAGTAAATTCATTTTTAGAATTTTGAACTTTGATAAAGATAAAACTCCTCTAAATCCCTTATCTAATCATGCTTCGTATTAGGTTGATCATTTATTTGTGTCAAATTATACAATAAAAATTTAAAGATTCAAATATATTCTAAATTCTTATACACTTTGTACATTTAAAATTTAAAATTTTTACTTTTACTTTCAAGAATTTTAGCTCTTCTATTCTTTAGATTTAAAAATCCGTTTTCAAATTATATATAATCATGTAACATTTTAATCGAAAAGTTAACAACATTAACTATTTGGATTAATTAGTAATATTATAAAAATATAGATAAAAAATTAAGTTACAAATTAAAGGATAGAGATTAAATATCAAATTTAAACATGTTAAAAGGGCCAAAATTGAAATTTAACCATTTTTATAAAATATAAGAAAAAGAAAAGAAAGTGATCACAATAGTTTGCCATGTGTCAACATATAGAGTTATACAGATTTAAGAAAATATTTACATATTTATAATTAAATTCAAATTCAAATATTATTATTTTTAATAATTATGGTTGGAATAGTATAAATTATAATTAACTCCATTACAAGTATTTTTTAATGAAAACAAATGGTCCAAAAGAGTGAGGTCATATAATTATTCATTAATAAAGGAATTGTTAGTATATAATAATAGAGGTGTGCATGGCGGGGCCATCCGGCCCAGCCCGAAGGCCCACCCAAAATTTGGGAGGGTTTGGGCAAAAATATAGGCCCGAGAAATTGGCTCGGGAAAAAATTTAGACCCGTTTAAAAAACGGGCCGGGCCTCGGGTAAGGTATTTTTGGCCCGAGCCAGGCCCGGCCCGAATTCACTACATGACAAAAAATATATTTTTTAATATTATTTCCTTATTATTTTCTCCCTATTTTACTATTATATTGCTACTATTTTGTTGTTATTGTTTGGATATTGTATAAAATTTATTTTATTGTTAATTTTTTTTATTATTTTAAACACATTTGTTAATTTTGTTACTATTTTAGAACCATTTTCTTGTTAAGTTGCATCTATTTTAGTGTTATTTAAGTATACATATTTTTTAAAATTTATTTTCATATGTTGAGAAATATTTATTTTGATGTTTTTAGTATTTTTGATAGTTTATATATATTTTAAAATTATATAAAAAATAATATAAAAATTAATATGGGCGGGCCGGATCGGGCCCGGGTTTTAATATTTTTATTCGGGTCGGGCTTGGACAAAATTTTAGGCCGATTATTATATAATATGAAGGAAAAGGAAACATGTAGGTAGGAAGATAGGGGGGTTATAAGGAAATGCCAAGATAATTAGGTTGATGAGGGCGTGCTCAGCAAGTAAACCATGAAGTAAGACCCGGCCCATGCACTCCTCTATATAATAAGGGATTGAGTATTAATAAAGGCCCATTTTCGAAATTATTTATGAAAATAGGCCGTTTCAAAAAATAATAATAGGTATGGACTGAAAACCCAAAAATGCATTGACATGGACACGTTTTCAGGGAAAACCCAAAAAAATGTTTCCATGTCAGCGCTTTTTTCCTTGTGTCAAGCAAAAGCTTGCTGATGTGGACGTGTTTTAGTAAAAAGTGCTGACGAGGACACACTTTTGATCGTGTAATCCCCCAGCGGTCACCTCCAATGGTCGTTTAAAAATCTGACTGTTGGGTCTAACGGCCAGGAAAAAAAGAGTATAAAATCCCCCAACCCAATTTTTTCACACCAATTTTATTATTCTTCCAAATTTCTCTCTATATATTTCAAAAAAGCTTTCAAAGCTCTCTAAATTTTTTATTTTTGTCTGAATTAGTATTATTTTTTTATAATTTCCAAAAAATTTGACAGTGTTAGCAATGGTCCGACAATTAATTCGTCTCGATGATAAACATATCTCCGTTGACCAAATGCAAATGGTAAGGGTTAATTTTATTTTTTTAATATCATTTAATTTTATAATTTAATTAAATTTTTTAATAATTCTTTTTATAATAGCCGGTAAATTGAGTGTTACAATGTTTTATTCGTAATTTACCTGGTCATTTATCACTGTTGATTGAAAATTACTTGAGGGAAGTGGGTTTTTGGCATGTGGCTAATGTAGGTTAGGGGTGCAAGTTGGACCTGAAACTCATCAGCGCGTTTGTGGAGAGGTGGAGACCCAAGACACACACATTTCATCTTCCATGTGGAGAGTGTAACATCACTTTGGAGGATGTACAATTACAGTTGGGGTTACCAGTGGATGGATCCGTACTCACCGGGTCTGCTCAATCTGCTGATTGGGGAGCTGTATGTTACGATCTTTTGGGTGCGATTTCAAATATTATTTATGGAGGTCAGATCAATATGGGCTGGTTACAAGAGACATTCCCAGTGCTAAGGGATGATTCGACTAAAGTAAAAAGAGTACGATATGCTCGGGCGTTCATCCTTTAGATCCTCGAAAGTTATTTGATACTGGACAACTCACGAAACCTCGTACGTTTAAGGTGACTACTGAAACTCATTGATTTTAAAGCAACTGCCGAACTCAACTGGGGGTCTACCATGTTGGCGACATTGTACTGGGAGATGTGTCAAGTGACACAACTAAATAAAATCAAAATCGGAGGTTACCTCTCACTGCTACAATCATGGGCTCGATTTCACTTTCCATTTTTATGTTCTCGAGTGGACCACCCGTGTACATTCATGATAGGACTGACCCGATTAAGCAACAACTAAAAAAATAGTGGAATAAATTGAGAAATTGAACACACAAAATTAACGTGGAAAAACCCCTCCAAAGAGGATAAAAAATCACGAGCAAAGATAATTTTACTATAATGGCAAAAGAATGAAAAGTACAAAAGATAGATTTAAAAACTAAACCCCAAAAACCCAAAAACAAAGAACCCTCAAAACACAAACACAAAATTCTCTAAATGTGTTATGAGTTCTAATCTCTAATGGGTGTATTTTCTAAGCTTGTAAAAGAACCTGTTTACAGGCTAAATTAGTAGGTCAAATAAACTATGCTAATAAATGCTAAATATATTATACTAATAGATATTAATCTTATAGAAAGAAAATATATTTTGTTTAACTTGACTTGCAAGCAATCTCTTAGAATTTGAGTCATACAACTCTAACAATCTCCACATTGACATGAATTCTTACAACACCATCTTTGCCAAAGCCCGTAACTGACCTATCTTGAACTATGCAAGGAATTAACTGAGTCGAATCTATGCTTAGAAGCTGGAAGACTTCTAGCCTTCGACTTGTGCACTGCCAAATCAAAACTAACCCGGGTCTGATTTTCACGAACACAGTGTCCTAACTTTTCAAACCTGCATCCAAAAGAGAATCTCTATTCAACGAAACAGTCATACCATTTTCCTTCTTATGACTAAGTTGCCTCTGCTCCAAACGAGTTGACTTCGACTCTGTAACGGACGAGGGACGTTTGATTTCACCGGTCATTGTAGAACCTTCCAGAATATAAAGATTGCCTGTTCTTTTACCTTTTAACAAAACAAGAGCTCTACAAGATACTTTAATGTTTGCTCGACTTGATGTTGATTCTGCATCTTTTCAAGTCTAAAATACTCAAGGTGATAAGATTCTTTCGTAAATCAAGTACATACTTGACATTTGAGAGTGTCCTAATCGTCCCATCGTGTATCCTAATTTTAATAATTCCAATATCAATTATCTTACTAGATGAATCGTTTCCCATGCACACAACTCCACTTTCAATCGAACTGTATGTGGAGAACCATTCTCTATTGGGACACATGTGGAAAGAACATCCCGAATCTAGGATCCACTTAGACGTGAGCTTGGAGTTATCGCTTGTTGGCACTAACAAGAAATCATCACCGTTTTCATTGGCCAAATTAACACTAGCTACATCTTCCTCGTTACTCTCAACAGTTTTTTTATTTCACAGTTTAAAACAATCTACTTTGACGTGACCTAACTTTTTACAGTAGCGACACATTTTTTCTCGTTTTCTTTGATGTTGCCAAAATGGAAGCTTGCCTATCTGCCTTGTTATCCAAACCAAACTCATTTTCAAGGTTGCCTCTACTCAACAAATGACCCTTCACATCTTCAAACAAGAATTTGTCTCTACCATAAATTAGGGTCTCCTTGAAAGACTTGTATGAAGGGGGTAAAGAGCACAATAATAGCATAGCCTGATCTTCATCCTCAATATGAACCTCAACGTTCTTTAAATCATTTAAAAAAGTAATGAATTGACTAATTTGATATCTAAGAAGCTCACATTCGTTCATGCGAAATGTAAATAGATGTTGTTTCAACACTAAACCGTTAGCCAAAGACTTAGTCGTATAAAGAGTTTCTAACCTTTTCTACAAGGCAGATGAGGTCTTCTCCATCAATACCTCTAGCAATACCGTATTCGTGAGGAACAACTTGATTGCAGACAAGGCCTTTTCATCAAGCTCTTCCCATTCTGTTTGATTTAGATTCTTAGGCTTTTTCCCGGTAACAACCTTTTTCAATCCAGTTTGAACTAGAATTGACACCATCTGAACTTGCCACATATTGAAAATTTTCTTACCATCGAACTTCTCAATTTCAAACCTTGTTGTTACCATCTCTAAATGGGCTGATCTATAAAAATTGAATTAGCTCTGATACCACTTGATAGGATCGATCCGACTAAGTAACAACTAAAAAAATAGCGGAATAAATTGAGAAATTGAACACACAAAATTAAAGTGGAAAAACCTCTCCAAAGAGGATAAAAAACCATGAGCAAAGATAATTTTAATATAATGGAAAAAGAATGAAGAGTACAAAAAATAGAGATAAAAACTAAACCCCAAAAACTCGAAAATAAAGAACCCTCAAAACGTAATCACAAAATTCTCTAAATGTGTTATGAGTTCTAATCTCTAATGGTTGTATTTTCTAAGCTTGTAAAAGAACCTATTTATAAGCTAAATTAGTAAGTCAAATAAACTATGCTAATAAATGCCAAATATATTATACTAATAAATACTAAATCTTCTAGAAATAAATATATTTTGTTTAACTTGACTTGCAAGCAATCTCTTAGAATTTGGGTCGCACAACTCTAACAATTCCCATTCGTAAAAAGGTAAAATTTATATTAGATTTTGCAATTATTAAATAGATTTAAAATAAAATTTTATGCTAAAATTTTATTTAAATAGGAGGAACCATTCGCCGAGCTATGGGAGAATACCTACCGTTCTTAAAGATATACGGCTTCTATTATACCAACGGTTGGAAGTGCATATAAGTATTTATTTCATTTTGAACTATATATACATAATACAGTTGATTTTGTATTTAGTATTTAGTATTATGTATATAACTAATATTTTTATCACGTTCATGTAGTTTCAATGGACACCATACGAGGATCCAACAATTTGGACAGTAATTCCAGATGAATTCCTATAAAATTCGAACATCTGGCACGCTAGGGTCCTATTGGTTAGCTATGCTACCATTGAGATGTAGCAGACAGATAGAGTGTTACAACAATTTGGATTCCGACAACCGATTCCGTGGCATCTGAAGTGCTTGATGATGAGCACAAAATCGACTTACGGTGACCGGGTACGCATTGGCCGCTCTTCCACTCGAAATATATCGAAATATGGGAAAATCAGTACGATAATATACCTACTCGCGAACCGATTATCATTCCGGAGTTGGGGAGCTCAACTCATTTCCAATCCCCATGCCTTATGGGATTCAAGACGGTTATGCTCATTTGTCGTGGGTGATGCAAACACCTCCGCGATCTTTGTTCTATTAAGGTGGGCCATCTTCCCAACACCCACAACCAGAAGCTGATCCCAAACAACCACAACCCTGGTTGGAAGCTTCACCAAGAAAGAATCCAGAGCGTAATTGTCGACCACCCCCAGGTGATATTGATTCCGACCGGCACATTCATTGATTTATTTTTGAATATTTTTGTACAAATTGTTTTTATATTGTTTCATTTAATAAAAAAGAAGTACTTTTCAATATTTTTGTACAAATTATTTTAATATTGTTTCATTTAATAAAATAGATTTTTTAATATTTTTGTACAAATTATTTTTATATTGTTTCATTTAATAAAATAGAAGCTCTTTTGAATATTTTTGTACAAATATATTACTGACTGTGTATCTTACTTAGAGCGTCTAAAAAAAATCCATCTCATCAAATAATTTTTTCATAATATATCACGTCAAATTTATTTTTTCATAACCTATCTTGTCAAAATTATTTTTCCCAGAACAATACTTAGCAATTTAAAAAAAAACACTAAAACCCTAAACAATTAAAAACATAATACCCTAATTTAAAATTTCCTAAACCCTAATCAAAACTAAAAACCCTATACTTTGCAAATAACCCACTGGGGATTACACGGCCAAAAGTGCGTCCTCATCAGTTCTTTTTACTAAAGCGCGTCTACGTCAGTGCGGTTTTGCTCGACATAAGGAAAAAAAGCGCTGACGTGAAAGTGTTTTTCTAGGTTTTCCCCTAAAAAGGCGTCCACGTCAACACGTTTTTGTGTTTTCGGTCTATATCCATTATTATTTTTTTGTAATAATCTATTTTTGTAAATAATTTCAGAAATAAGCCTTTATTGGTACTAACCCCATAATAAGAGCGTAGTTAAAGAGGGCAAACAGAACTTTGGATTTTTTAGTTGAATGAGAAAATTATTTTACAATTCCTCCCAAAATTAAAATAAGCAATTTAATTCTTTTTAACCTTTAATTAAATAAAAAATATAAATGTAGTCCCTTTGAAAAATTAATAATTTAATGTAAAATTTTGAACTTTAACCTCTTATCTTATATCTCATAACAAAATTTCAAGCTTTACCCTCACCATGTAATACAATTAACAGGCTGACTCCACTAACTACAGATATTACTAGTTACAAATTAGCAAGATGGTGAGCCGATGACGTAACATATTTAAAAACTATAGAATTGAAATAAAAACAACAGATCTTAATCTGATTAATTACTTTACCCGTACTATATACTAATTCATCATTGCCTGCAAAATAGCTAATAACAGAAAGCGAATAAATTTCAACTTTGAATCTCGAAAATGACGCCAAGTAATAAATCACATGCTTCCAATAGGCTGACATGCTTCCGTCTAATATAAGTGAGTTTAGATACAAAATATGTTTATTTGCATTTAGTATAAAAACTCTAATAATAGTGAGATTAAATATTATAATGTTAGACGATAAATAAATTAAATTGTAATGATAAATAAATTAAACGCATTATATCGCACTACTCATTCAAACTCACATTTGGCAACAAAATGACCAAAATTAACTATAATAATTGCACCTACTCCTATGAATTCGCATCGTCCTCCTTTACATGCATCAACATTAATTTTTACTAAGCCATTAGCAGGCTTTATCCATCAACTTGAAGGAGGAAGATCCACAAAACTCGGTGGATGTAGGTTACATGATGCGACTACCTGCTCCAAGTAAACCTTGCACCACAATGGAATAGCATACAAATCTAGATCATATCACCACTGGTAAAAATGGATTCGCTGTTACTAGATTCTACAACAAGCAACAATTAACAATAAATTAATTGCAAAATATCAAGATTACTATATAAGTAATGTTTTAGAGAACTTAGTAATTATTGCATAAGGACTTAAGTTTAAAGGTAGCAAAATTTGAGAAACTCAAGGAGCTATTAAATGAAACCCTTGAAAGCAATTTGGCCACCACTTAAATTAAGTTAGTGGAGAACCTTGAGATGAGTCATAAATTCCGACTAATCAACTTGAGGAGCAACCATAGCCTTTGGATTTATTTTATTAAGTTATTAAGTAATATTATAAAAGAAAAAATAGAAAAGATAATGGAGAAAGCCTTACCTCCATCCTCTCCATTCGGTGTTGAGAGAAAAGAAAAGAAAGAAAAAGGAAAAATTACATGGTTTTCTTCTCCATGCTGTGAGCTATTCCCCCAGGGTTAGTAATTTCTTTGAATTTTGGTTTAGATTAATAGCTTTAAATGATAGTGGGGAGAAGCCCATTCTTTTAGATGCAAGATTAAAAATGAAAAATTATTAGATGATGATTGTTGAATGCTTAAAAAGTTTAGAGAGAGAATGGGAATAAGTTAAATTATAGATATGGTTTTGGATTGCTAGAGATTTTTAGATTTTAATATAAGTGAAAGAATTTGATTTGAACGAGAGAATTTTGAATTATGTAAAATTTAGATGTTACAGCTTTAAAGTGTTAAGTTTAGACTACGTATTTCATGCTTTTTTATTTGGTTGATTAGCCATTAAATAGCCATTTGATGTTGAGTAAACATTTTCTATTATGTGATCGTACGTGTTTTGTATGCTTTGAATAGAAAACGAGTTAGACGAGGCCCTAGCAAAGGAAAGGAAAAGGTTCTAGAGTGAAGGCATTGAAGAAGCCCTTCACCATTTTGGTTGTTTTTGAACATTGATAAAATATGTTGGTTAAGGTTGGATTGTAAAAATTGTAACACCCCTTACCCGTATCTGGCGCCGGGATAGGGTTCGAGGTGTTACCGAACTTAAACGTAAGCAAACATACAAAGACAAGCCATAAAATTTCATCCAATTTGAAAACCATTTACACATATGCATATCGTCCCTATTACGAGCCTAAGAGGCCTAAAACATAAATTGGGAGTGGTTCAGGACTAAACCGAGAACTTTGAAAACATTTGGAAGACTTAGAAAATTTTTCATGGAAACAGGGTCACACGCCCGTATGGGTAGGCCGTGTGGTCACATACATGCCCGTGTGGCTTGGGACACGCCTGTGTCCTCAGCCCATGTAACTCTCTATTTATGACGTCATCAACACAATTAGGGTCACACGACCAAGTCACACGCCCGTGTGCTAGGCCGTGTGGCAAATTAAAATCCAAAAAATTAAGTGCAGGTTTCACACGACCTGGGCACACGCCCATGTCTTAAGGCCGTGTCCTTCACACGGCTGAGACACACGGCCGTGTCTCTACCAGTGTGTTTACTACTGGGCATTCTGTTTTACCTAATTAGGGTGCAGGGGACATACGGCCAGATCACACACCCATGGGGCAGACCGTGTGTCACACACAGCTTAGACACATGCCCGTGTGACTACCCGTGTGGATAACTTTGAGGCTATTTTCCAAGCCGTTTGCCACCTTTAAATGCTCACTCACTTATACATTTTTGACGACATGCAACATAGCATTTTTAGTCACTCAAATAGTCACAATCATGATTAATCCATGACTTTTTAATGTCAACATATCACATACTCAAACCATCATGCTTTCATACGGCATTCCACACCAATTTCATATTTATTCATTCTTATAAACCTATCTTTAGTCTACTCAATTATACCATAGTTATGGTCATACCTATTAGTCCCAATTCATTCATTAAGCATATGTGCCATTTATCACATCCATTACCAACAAGCAGCCACCAACCACGTCACAAAGCCTAAACATATTGCATGCATGCATAAATAATTAGGGTTACAACCCGAGAAGCAAATATAAGCCACATCTCATGGCCTTATACAAAATGAATCATAATACCATCATGAGCCAACACAATTTGTATATTCAAAATGACACATAACAAAATGACCAAGTCTCCTATACATGCCATACTCAAAATTTGAAACTAGCTATACCCAAATGTCCAATTGATAGTGTGATTGAGTCTCCGACGTTCTTCGATCGTCGAGCTAGCTTGGCGACACTATAAGAAATGGAAAGGAAGGGGAGTATGCTTAAAACTTAGTAAGTTCACATGCAAATAATAAAAAAACATAAATCATACAATTAATATAAGGAAAAGTTTCATAAATGTCATCAAGTCCCATAAGCACAACTTTCTCATATGCATTCTTACCACATATTTATAACATACCAAGTTCTTTAAACATGAGTTTTACGTACAAACCTATACCAACTCGTAGCACATTCTCATAATTTCTCATCATTGACTTACTTGTCGTATAACTCACTGATTTACCCGTTGAACACTTGGAATACTACCGGATACACGAAAAGCTTACACATAGTGCCTCATACGTAGCCACATGCTACCTCATATCACATGTCACACATTGCTCGCTCTTGAGTTAATCATGGGCTTACTCATACTAGCTGACAGTTAAGACGTAACTACATGGGCTGTTCACACAAGCTGACAGGTACCCGCAATGTAACACCCCGAACCCGAGACCGACACCGGAGTCGGACACGAGATGTTAACAAACTTTGAAAAATTTTTCCAGACACTGCCCAGTCTGAGTACTAGTCGCTTCAAAAATCATATCTTGAGTTTCACAACTCAAAAATCAGTTTTGTGATTTTTCCCTGAAACTAGACTCATGTCCCCACCTATGGATTTTTTTCTAGAATTTTTGGTCGGGCCAATTAGTACAGTTTATTAGTCAAAGTCTCCCATGTTACAGGGGTCGACTACACTGACCTCTTCCCATTACGACTGGGATATCTCTCTGCACAGAGCTTCAATACTGATGCCGTTTGTTCCTATGGAAACTAGACTCAGAGAGGAATCCATACATATATGGTATGACCCCTAATTATCTCTGGTCAATTTATAGTGAATTTCCAAAGGCGGAACAGTGAATCCAGGAACTGTTCTGGCCCTGTTCCAACTCGTTCGGAGATTTTGTACGGCCCAATGAATCTTGGGCTCAACTTGCCCTTACGGCCGAACCTGAGTATCTTTTTCCAAGGTGAAACCTTAAGGAACACTTTGTCTCCCACCTGATACTCGATGTCTTTTCGTTTCAAATCTGCGTACGATTTCTGACGATCCGTGGCTACCTTCAGACTTTCACGGATTACCTTTACTTTCTGTTCAGCATCTCTAATCAAATCAACTCCGAAAATTTTGCTTTCACCGAGCTCGGTCCAAAACAATGGTGTACGGCATTTACGACCGTACAAAGCCTCGTAAGGTGCCATCTTAATACTTGATTGAAAACTATTGTTGTAAGCGAATTCAATCAAAGGTAAATACTGTTCCCATGAACTACTGAACTCGAGGATGCAACATCTCAACATATCCTCAAGTATCTGAATTATCCTCTCGGATTGACCATCGGTTTGGGGGTGAAAAGCAGTGCTAAAATGCAGCTTGGTACCCAGAGCTTCTTGCAATTTCTTCCAAAATCGTGAGGTGAATCTCGGATCTCTATCCGACACGATAGAAACAGGTACCCCGTGTAATCTCACAATTTGATAAACATACAATTCAGCTAGTTTCTCCAATGAAAAATCCGTACGTACGGGGATGAAATGAGCCGACTTAGTCAGTCTATCAACAATAACCCATATCGCATCCTTCTTACTTGCTGACAAGGGCAGTCCGGACACAAAGTCCATTGTGACTCGATCCCATTTCCACTCGGGTATCATGATCGGCTGGAGTAATCCTGAAGGCACTTGATGTTCCGCTTTCACTTGTTGACATATTAAACATCTCGAAACAAAGTCAGAGATGTCCCGTTTCATACCATGCCACCAAAATTGACGTTTCAAATCATTGTACATTTTCGTACTCCCCGGGTGAATTGACATTCGGCTACAATGGGCTTCGTTCAGAATCATCGAAATGAGTTCCGAATTCCTTGGAACACACAAACGATTTCTAAACCTCAAACAATCATCATCATCAATTTGAAACTCCGATTCCTCGTTCGGAAAACACTTAGCCCGTTTTGCAACCAATTCATCATCGACTTTCTGAGCTTCACGAATTTGGTGAGTCAATAATGGTTTAGCTTTTAATTCAGCTACTAACACACTGTCTGGTAGAACAGACAAATGCACGTTCATCGCTCGTAAAGCAAACAATGACTTCCGGCTTAAGGCGTCCGCAACCACGTTAGCCTTTCCCGGGTGGTAATCAATGACAAGCTCGTAATCTTTCAACAACTCAAGCCAACATCTTTGTCGCAGATTCAAGTCTCGTTGAGTCATCAAATATTTGAGACTTTTGTGATCCGAAAATACATGGCACTTTTCACCAAACAGATAATGTCGCCATATTTTTAAAGCAAACACGATGGCAGCTAGTTCGAGATCATGGGTCGGATAATTCCTCTCGTGTGGCTTCAATTGTCTCGACGCATAGGCCACGACTCGACCTTCTTGCATCAATACGCAACCCAACCCAAGTAGGGATGCGTCACTATAAATGACAAACTCTTTACCTGATTCGGGTTGCACCAAAATTGGAGCTTCAGTCAAATGAGTTTTCAGTTGGTCGAAACTTTTCTGACATTTCTCCGTCCACTCGAACTTAACATCCTTTTGAAGTAGCTTCGTCATTGGTGTGGCTATCATCGAGAAACCTTTCACAAATCGTCGGTAATAACCGGCGAGCCCCAAAAAGCTCCGAACTTCAGTAACATTTCTCGGAGGTTTCCAGTCAAGTATGGCTGAAATTTTATTCGGGTCAACTCGAATACCCGACGCGGATGCCACATGACCCAAGAAGCTAACCTCTCTTAACCAGAACTCACACTTACTGAACTTAGCATATAACTGCTTATCCCGCAAAATTTGCAGCACTAGCCTCAGATGCTCAGCATGTTCGGTCTCGTCTCTTGAATAGACCAAAATGTCATCAATGAACACCACTACAAACCGATCCAAATACGGTCTGAAGATCTGATTCATCAAATCCATAAATACTGCAGGGGCATTAGTGAGCCCAAACGGCATCACTAAGAATTCGTAGTGACCATATCTCGTTCTGAAGGCAGTTTTGGGAATATCTGAATCTCGGATTCGCAACTGATAATAGCCCGATCTCAAATCTATTTTTGAGAACACTGAGGCTCCCTTCAGTTGGTCGAACAAATCATCGATGCGCGGCAACGGATATTTGTTCTTTATCGTCACTTTATTCAGCTGACGATAGTCAATGCACAACCTCATGGTTCCGTCCTTCTTTTTCACGAACAATACTGGTGCACCCCAAGGTGAAAAACTTGGTCGAGCGAAACCTCTATCCGTCAGTTCTTGCAACTGAGCTTTCAACTCCTTTAACTCGGTTGGTGCCATACGATACGGAGCTATCGAAATCGGCGTAGTCCCAGGTACAAGCTCAATACCAAACTCTACCTCCCGAACAGGTGGTAAACCCGGTAATTCTTCCGGAAAAACATCCGGGTATTCACAAACCACCGGCACAGATTCGGGTTTCTTTTCTAATTCTTTGTCACCAAGTACATACGCAAGGTATGCTTCGCACCCTTTTCTTACATATTTCTGTGCCAACATTGCTGATATTACAGCTGGCATCCCCTCTAAGTCCGCAGACTCAATTCGGACTACTTCGTTATTTGCGCATCTCAAATCAATAGTCTTGCTCTTGCAATTCACAATCGCATCATGCGCGGTCAACCAATCCAAACCAAGGATAACATCAAATTCATCAAACGGCAAGAGCATCAAGTTCGCCGGGAAACAGGAACCTCGAATTTCCAGGGGACATTTCTTACACACTTTGTCGACAAGCACGTAACGACCCAAGGGATTTGACACCCGAATTACGAACTCAGTAGACTCAATAGGTAAAGTCTTACTGGATGCTAAGGTTTCACATATGTAAGAATGAGTAGAACCGGGGTCAATCAAAGCAATTACATTAGTATCAAAGAGGGTGAATGTACCGGTAATAACATCAGGCGAAGAAGCATCCTCGCGGGCACGTATAGCATAAGCTCTAGCAGGCGCACGGGCTTCGGATCTGGTTATATCATCTCTAGATCCTCTCTGACCACCACCAGCATTGCCCATATTTCCAGATGGTCTACCTCGAGCAGTGGTAGCACCCGGTCTCCCACTCTGATTTGCATTCTGCCCCGACAACCTCGGGCAATCTTTAATGAAGTGGTCCACTGATCCGCATTTGTAACAGGAGCGGTCAGGAAATCTACAACTCCCCGAATGCCATTTACCGCAATATCGGCATTTCGTCCTGTCTCGACGTTCATTCCCAACACTGGCGACCGAAGTGCCTCGTGTACCCACAGGGGGTCGATCACGATCTCGTCCAAAAAGGCCCGAAGTGCCTCTAAACTGGCCCGCATCATCTCGAAATCTCTTCGATGTCTGTTGAAGAGACCTTCCCGAGGATCTTTTACGAAACTCTCCAGTTCCCTCATCAACTCTTTGCTTTTCTTTTCTAAGCTCTTCGGCTTTACAAGCTCGTTCAACAAGTACCACGAACTCTCGTATTTCAAGAACGCCAACGAACATCTTTATATCTTCATTCAGCCCATCCTCGAAGCGTTTACACATAATAGCTTCGGACGAAACACATTCCCGAGCGTATTTGCTAAGTCTAACAAATTTTCGCTCGTAATCAGTAACCGACATGGAGCCTTGCTTAAGCTCAAGAAATTCCTTCCGTTTTTGATCAACAAATCTCTGACTGATATACTTTTTCCGAAACTCAGTTTGGAAAAACTCCCAAGTTACTTGCTCTCGGGGCACAATAGAAGTCAGAGTACTCCACCAATAGTAGGCAGAATCACGTAGCAAGGAGATAGCACACTTTAGGCATTCATCGGGTGTACAAGATAGCTCATCGAGTACCCGGATAGTGTTGTCCAGCCAAAATTCAGCTTGCTCGGCATCATCGCTATCCATAGCCTTAAATTCAGTAGCCCCATGTTTTCGGATTCTGTCAACTGGGGGCTTATTTGACCTTATTTGGTCCGTTACCGGTGGTATTGTAGGTGCGGGGGTAGTATTTGTCGGGAATGGAGGTTGTGGAACAGCCATATTAGTTCGAATGTATTGGTTAAACCAATCATTCATCACACTATAGAATGCTTGTCTAGCTTCATCATTCTGATTACTAGCATTAGGTTGAGAGTCCGCCGGCACTGTCCCTTGTGCGGGAGCAGGCGCTACACTCTCAAGATCATCAGCTACTTCTCGGTCACGATCGGGATCCATTACTATAAATAAACACATTTACGATTGTCAGAAATCACCACACTATCAAGTAATCACATAAAATGGCATGTATAGCTAGACCCAAAACATTACGGTAGTCCTAGAATCGACTAAACCTGGCTCTGATACCAATAAAATGTAACACCCCGAACCTGAGACCGACACCGGAGTCGGACACGAGATGTTAACAAACTTTGAAAAATTTTTCCAGACACTGCCCAGTCTGAGTACTAGTCGCTTCAAAAATCATATCTTGAGTTTCACAACTCAAAAATCAGTTTTGTGATTTTTCCCTGAAACTAGACTCATGTCCCGACCTATGGATTTTTTTCTAGAATTTTTGGTCGGGCCAATTAGTACAGTTTATTAGTCAAAGTCTCCCATGTTACAGGGGTCGACTACACTGACCTCTTCCCATTACGACTGGGATATCTCTCTGCACAGAGCTTCAATACTGATGCCGTTTGTTCCCATGGAAACTAGACTCAGAGAGGAATCCATACATATATGGTATGACCCCTAATTATCTCTGGTCAATTTGTAGTGAATTTCCAAAGGCGGAACAGTGAATCCAGAAACTGTTCTGGCCCTGTTCCACAAGAACCCAAATATATCTTTATGTACTGTTCCTATAATTGTTTCGTTACTTCCATATGAAAGTAGATTCATCAAGGTTCGATTACATAATTTATTCACTATTTAATTCCACTCCTACGAATTCTTGTGATTTTTCCAATCCACACCACTGCTGCTATCAGCTTCTGTTTTCAAAGTGAACCTTACCTAATTTGGGGTTTCATGGACCAACTAGGGCCTTGTCATACATAAGCCCACATATGATCATACTTAGCCATTCTAGTGGCTGATCATTTGCTCAACACTTCCATTCCAACATAGTTACATCATGAAACCATCTATACATTCATAAATACGAATGGTCTAATGCCATACTCCACTTCTACAAGCCATTTTCGCATGGCTGTACACTTATACATTTCATAAAGTACTCGAAAGACAACAACGGGTAGTCCTATACATGCCATAACAAAATTCAACCAAAATAGTACCCAAAAGAGCCTTTGATAGTGTGGGCGACTTCGACTTCAAGATCCCGAGTCCGATAGCTGGAGAACCAAAAATCTATAAAACAGAGGAGCAATGTAACGAGTAAGCAATTTATGCTTAGTAAGTTTGAGCAAGGAATTCCAGCATGCACAAAGAATATCACACATTTAGCTAAACGGAATATTTCATAATACGCAATTTATCGATTTTAAACTTGCTTCACAACATTAACAACCCTTATACACATACACAATAGACTAACTTAGCCGAAGGCCGATAGCTCGTTTATCAACTGAGCGAACATTTATTTGTAAGGGCTCGATTTAATTCAACACATACGTAACATATCCCCATATTGGGATGTTTTTCGAATATTCGCTGGAATTTTACAGCAAGCTCATTCGTTACCAATTCACGTACCTTCGGGATTTAACCGGATATAGCTCCTCGTTCACATGCCTTCGGGACATAGCCCGGTTTTAGTAACTCACACCATGCCTTCGGGACGTAACCCGGATTTAACAACTCGCACGAATGCCTTCGGGACTTAACCCGGCTTTAATAACTCGCACGAATGCCCTCGGGACTTAACCCGGATTTAGTATCTCGCACAAAGGCCTTCGGATCTTAGTCCGGATATATTCGCTTAGCACAAAGCCTTCGGGACTTAGCCCGGACAGCATTCAATTAATCATACACATCTAACAATAATTCATGGTACATTCATATTTCATTTTCGTTTACGAAACTCAAACACAAGGCGCATATTGTCCTTGCACAATCGGCTCAATAGCCACACATAGAGCATGATTTAATCACATCGAAATTTAGGCTCTCTTACTCAAGAACTTACCTCGGGTGTTGTCGAACGATTCCGCTAGCTATTCAACCACTTTTTCCTTCCCTTTATCGGTTTTATTTCCCCTTTGCTCTTGAGCTTAATCAAACAAATAAATTGATTTCATCATTTAGGCATCAAAAGATGAACACAAGGCACTTAGCCCATATTTATACATTAGACATTAAAGTCTCATACATGCAAAAATCATGCATCAACACAACATATTAGCTAATTTCTTTCCCCTTGGCCGAATATGCATGTCCATTTTTGGGGTCGATTTCAACACTTAATACACACATATACACACTAGTAAAGCATCCTCCCCCTTTTCATCAATTTAACACATGCATTGCTCATTAACATGCAAAGTTACATTCGGCCTTAGCACACATCTTGCTAGCCGATTCTTCTCCATTTAGCAACCAATGCACATATGTGCTCACACAAAAATGCTAAAAAGGAGGTTCAAGAATCATCAAGCCATCATCACATGCATCATTAACAAGCTTCATATTTTGCATGCAATGGCATTAACACAACCTCCACCTAGGCCGAATCTTAACTCATCCTCATGCCTCATCACCACAACATCAAACATCAACCAAGAATGATTCATCCATGGTCAAGTGCCATTTCCATCACATAGCAAGATTTAGACCATGGGTTAGGTAGAACTCAAGCTAACAACTAAAACATGCATGCCTCTCATGGAACATCATCAAACATACCTTAGCCTAGCTACATGCATGGCCGAATCTCTTCATCTTTCTTCTTCTTTCCTCCTTAAAATTTTTGGCCAAGGATGAACCAAAGGATGAGAAAATTTTTCTTTGTTTGTCTTTCTAGTTTTTGGCAAGCATGAAGATGAGAAAAGGATGAACAAAATCCCCCCCCTTTCTCTTCTTTAGCACACGGCAATGGGGGGACAAACACTACACACACATTTTTTTTTCTTTTGTTTTCCATTTCTTTATTACCCATACTCCTTATTTTATTCTTCCACTAACAAAACATGTTTCATGACATGTTTTACCCATCCTTCCTTGTCATGGCCGGCCACTACTCTTTAGGGGGGGAATTTGACATGCAAGTCCCCCCCTTTGTCCACATGCACTAATAGGTCCTCACACATTGACCCATCACATTTTAGAATTTTCTCACATAAGTCCTATTGACTAAATTCACATGAAATCAACCAAATTGAAGCTTGAAATTTTCACACATTCATAATTACATATTCTACACAATAAGTATCACATTCAAACATTTCGGTGACTCGGTTTAGCGGTCCCGAAACCACTTCCCGACTAGGGTCAACTTTGGGCTGTCACACGCAACACATGCCGGGCTACCCAGCCATTGGTCGAATGTACAAGACCAGCACCCGGATTCACATAGTCACATATACACATAATCTCATGAGCTCATAATCACAATTTTCTTAGTGACATGTCACATTGTATCATAAATTATTCCTAAGGTTCAAACGAGATTTTCTCAATGCCACATCTTCGTTAAACTCATTCACAACGTCATTCTCATATACCATAATGTCGTTCAAACACTCATCACAACAATTAAATATAAAAATCCATACATTGATAAGGCATTAAAACATGATACAACATTGCATTATTTACATATGAACTTATCTTGGTAAAAAATAGTGAAAACGAATCTAATTGTCGTGCACCTTGTTTTTCCTTCGATCAAGGTCCGTTTCTTGTTTTTCTTACTCTATAATACCAAATTTAGCTTATTCAATACACACATTATTTAATTCAGTCCATAACTCATATTTTGGAAAAATTACCTTTTTACCCCTAACTTTTCACATATTTACAACTTAGTCCTTAGGCTCGTAAAATGAAATGTGTCCATTTTCTTTGTCACCCAAGCCTAGTCAAACTTAACACATGCTCATAACAGCCCACATTTTCCTTCAAATCAGATTTTTACTACTCATTTTTACAACTTTTACAAAAAGGTCCTTTTTAGGTATTTCCATGAAAAATCACTTAGTAAAAGTTGTCTAACACACATCAAACATTCATATTCCTCCATTAAAGATCAAAATACATGCATGTCACACATGGGTCAATTTTTAAATTGAACCCTAGTTCAAAATAATGCTAAAATAGGTAGATTGGCTGACGACAACTTCAAAAATGTAAAAAATATTAAAAACGAGGCTAGGATGCACTTACTATTAAGCTTGAAAGTTGAAGAAAAACCCTAGTTATCGCCCTTTTAAATTTCAGCACAGACACAAGAAGAAGATGAGCCAATTTTTGCTTCATTTTTCCCTTTTTATTCTTTTATTAACCAAATGACAAAAATGCCCTTAAGGCATTTCTTTCAAATTTTTCCTATCAATGCCCATTTTTGTCCATAAATTTAGAAATTGGTCAAATTGCTATTAATACCCTCTAATTAAAAATCCATGTCAATTTCATACTGAAAGCTTCTAGAACATGTATTTTGCAACTTATTCAATTTAGTCTTAATTATTAAATTGGACACTTTATGCATAAAATTTCTTTATGAAATTTTAGCACAATGATGCAATCATATCATAGACCTCATCATAATCATAAAATAATTATTTCTAATTCAAATTTGTGGTCTCAAAACCACTATTCTGACTAGGCCCAAAATAGAGATGTTACAACTCTAGCCCTTTTAGGGATTTTTGTCCTCGAAAATCTTACGGCAAAAAGGTTTGGGTATTGGTTTCTCATGTTTTCCTCGAGCTCCCATGTAGCCTTTTCCACCCCATATCTTTGCCATAATACTTTCACAAGGGCAATACTTTTGTTTCTCAATTGCTTGACTTCCCGAGCTAAAATCTTAACCGGCTCTTCCCCATAAGTCATGTTCGGTCAAATCTCAACCTCTATCGATGAAATCACATGTGAAGGTTCTGATCAGTATCAGCACAACATGGACACATGAAACACATCATGAATTCTTTCCAACTCAGACGGCAATGCCAACCGATATTGTAACAGCCCGGTTTAGACCCTAGTGAGAATAGTAGTTTTGAGACCACAAATCTGAGTCAGAATAAAATATTTTAATATTATTTCCGTGTTTATAATATGTGAATTGATATGTGTGAAAGTTTCATGTGAAAATTTTATCGTTTGTGTGCTTAATTTGCAAAAAGGACTTAATAGCGTAAAATGTAAAAGTGGCATGCTAATTGTTAATGTGCTATATTGCTATGTTCTTTTTAATATGGAGGCCTTAAAATTAAATGAGACCATTTAATAGTGGTATGGACGGTTAAGGACAACCATTATATGGTTTCTTAATTAAATTACAAAGGATAATTTTGTAAATGGTATATTAATTTGTAAATAAATCAAACAAATCATAAAGTTAGTGGATTGTTCATACATATAGCCGAATGTAAGTGAAAAAAAAGACATTTTCTTTGTTTAAGGGTTCGACACTTTGGGGATCAAATTAAGTTATTGATTTTGTTCGGATTTTGATAATTTTTATGTTTTTGAGATCGTTGCTTCGAATACTAGCTGGCCCATGCTTGAATTTTTGAATTGGTTGTGTATTTTGTGATTTTACATTGATGAGAGCTTGTTGTTTTTGTTGTTTGATGATGAAAAATAGATATTTGATGTTAGATTATCATGTTTTATTAAGTAATTTTTGATAAAAATGCTTATTAAGGACTAAATTGTGAAATTTGTAAATTGAGGGGTAAAATTATGAAATAAATGAAATTAATGAGTTGCTAGGGACCTGAGATAAATTCGACCGAACTAGAGTATGTTGAAATTTTGAATATTTTGAGTTGTTTTGAACTAGGGACTAAATTGAAAAAATATGAAATGTTAGGGGTAAAAGTGTAATTTGCTCATTTATGTGTTTTTTAGATTAATTTGATTGAATAAATGGTTAAGTAAGTTGAATTTGTATTGAATTAGATCAAGAAATGAGAAAAATCAAATTTGGATTGGGGAATGTCGAAAATTATCGAATAGTCATTCCGGTCCGTTCATGTCCGTACGAGGTAAGTTCATAAGTAAATAAATGCTGTTAAATTCAATTGTATATGTATTATATGTGCTGAATTGAATTATAATAAATATATGTGTATATACCGAAATGATTTAAGCATTGAAGAATTAATTACGAGCTTGAACCTATTGAGTTACGATGTTCGAAAGCCCCATATGAACCTTAGGAATAGCTAGGATACGTATGTCATGACATAGGATTCCGATATATGATGTGCGAGTAAGACCATGGCATCGATATATGTGTGCGAGTAAGAACACATTTAATACGTTGGCATCGATATGTGATTTCGATATATGTGTGCGAGTAAGACCACGTCTAGTACGTTGGCATCGATATATGTGGTTACGAGTATGACCATGTTTGGGACATCGGCATCGTATTTTTTTTGTGTAAGATTGTAACACCCCTTACTCGTACTCGAGGCCAGGATAAGGTACGAGGCGTTACCAGACAAACATACAAACATTAAACTAAAATACGGGCCATAAAATTTCATTTATATTTCAAAACGTTCATTCACTTAACATAGTCCCTTATTTGAGTCTACGAAGCCCAAAACATACTTTAGAAAGGGTTCGGGACTAAACCGAGAACTTACAAAAATCTTGGAAATTTCATGCTTTAAGGCTCCACACGCCCGTGTCCCAAAGTCGTGTTCCATACACGGCTGAGACACATGATCGTGTCTCTGCCTGTGTGGAATATACCTAGGCTATTTTCCAAGCTTTGGTCAACCTTAATCTCTTACACACTTATACAAAATCAAAAGCGTATAACATGATATTCATTTAATGATTAAATATTCTCAATTAAACCACAAACATAGCATTTGTATGTCATCATACATGTGTATCTCATACTCATTTTACCTTGTTTATTATAGTACCACTTATACATTTATACCAAGATTATCATCTTACCAAATATCTTCAGCTTAATCATCAAGCATTCATATTGAAAACTAGATCATATCTTTATAAAATACCACAATTCAGATGCGGAAAATAACATGTTTGCCTGAAAAATTTCAATTCAACTCCATACCCAACAAGCATTACATTGAGACTAGTCATATATATATACATGTCATGATACATATCATTCTCTTTCTGTTTTCATATAAACACATATCATTTATTTCATATACCATAGTTTCCATGTATTCCACATATATTTATTTTCCTCCTCCTCCTCTCCATTCCACATCCTTAATGTATATAGCATTCTTGTAAGTACGATTTCACAATTTACTAATAAATGCTCACATCAAACTGTCTACACGAGTCATAGTCACTTACTTATTTATAATTCGAGCTACAGAGCTTCAAATTAAGATCCGTAAATTTCCCCTGAAACTAGACTCATATATATTTCCACCATAAAATTTTCATAATTTTTGGTTTAGCCAATTAGTACAGTTTATTCATTAAAATTTCCCCTATTTCACATTCTGACAGTTCTGACCTCTCTTCACTAAAAATTAATTATCTCACAGTACAGAACTCGGATAATGTTCTTGTTGATTTATCTTGAAAATATACTCATTAGGGATTTTAAAAATATAAGTTTAAGCCTCTAATTATTTTTATCCAAATTTTTGTGATTTTCCAAATTCAGAACAGGGGATCACATAATTATTCTGAACCAGTCTCATAAAAATATAAATATCTAAAAATATAGAACTCCTTTTCTTGCTCTGTTTCTTTTATATGAAAATAGACTCATTAAGATTTTTTATATCTTATTCAGTCTCTGATTCAATTTATACTATTTTTGGTGATTTTTGAAAATCACATTACTGCTATTGTCCGAAATAGTTTTATTGCTAATTCACTCTTTCACACTTTCTTTGTATTAACCTCATTTTAACATACATATCACAAATCATTTTCACCACATTTCATACATCACAAGTATAGGCCCATGATCACAAGGTCACCCTAAAATCATTCTCATGTATAACTTGTTTATAACCTTACCACATCCTAGTCACTTAATGAACACATCATTCACATAACCAAGTTCCTACACTTATTCATCACAAAACTCACAAAGCAATACATAGAGAGTCTCCCGTTGAACACTTCGGATCAATCCTCTATACTTGGTGGTTTCAGCACATAGCTCCACCCATCATATAGTTCGGCTCTCTTGTACACATGGTGAACACTCAATACCACCCATGTGACCTAGCCAATTTATCTCGTAGCTCTCTTGTCTACATGGTGTCCTTCACCTGGAACCACGCATGCGACCTAGCTACATATATCCCGTAGCTCTCTTGTCTACATGGTGTACACATAGTATCACCCATGCGACCTAGCTACATCGTAATGTCTTGTAGCTCTCTTGTACACATGATGTGCACTCAGCACCATGCATGTGACCTAGCTACATACTATCTGTATCATCCAATCTTTCCGAAGGTTCAACCGGGATTTCTCTCTCTTTTCCAACAATTTCACCAATCAAGTAATTATCCACAAACATATTTCCAATATTATTATAAAATATCATAATACAAGTAATATTGATGTATTACTTACATATAAACTTACATCTCATTTAATATCAAGGCAATAACATTAAATTACACATTGCCTTATTAAAAATCATATGAACTTACAATTTTCCATAATATCCATAATCATAGAAATCACATTTATGTATGATAATTAAATGCACTTCATGTAGCATAGACATATTTTTAAATCAATTCATAAACTTGGCACCATAATCATTTAATTTAACATAATTCAATTAATTCACTAAATTTAACTTTCAAATATAAATTACAGCATTATTGCTGTATTATTATCATACCAACTTACATACTTTCAACACCTCGTAAATCATAATGAATATATCAATTTTACATTGAAACATGCATAAATTAATGCTTATTATACATATGAACTTACCTCGATACTAAAACGGCCATTTTACCAACTTTCCCAATTTTTGATTTTTCTCTTATTCTAGGTTCAAATCTCGTTTTTCGGGATCTAAAACATCATATTTTAGTTATTTAATTAATGTACTATTCAAAACAGTCTTTAACTCAAACTTTGGAAAAATTACAATTTTGCCCCTAAACTTTTGCATATTTACACTTTTGCCCCTAGGCTCGGGAATTAAACTTCATCCCTTATTCTTATGTTTTATGACATGCTGATCACTCTTCCCTTCTATGGAAACATCAAATTCTCACTCTAACATATACTTATGACTATTAGGTATTTTTACCGATTAAGCACTTTTACTCGTTTGCACTCAAAACCGAGTAGCACAAGTTGTCTAACATAATTTAAAACCTCATATTCTATCATAAAATAGAAAAATAAACACATTTCACCTATGGGTATTTTTCCAAATATGAACCCTAGCTTATATTATTACTAGAATAAGCTTAATTAAATTACCGGGATTCCAAAAATGTAAATAACTTGAAAAACGGGGTTAGAACGGACTTACTATTGTGCTTGAAAACCCTAGACATGGCTTCCCCCATGCTAATTTTGACCTCCATGAAAAAGATGAGTCAATTTTGGCTTTATTTTCCCTTTTTATTTCTTTTAATTACCAAATGACCAAAATGCCCTTCCTTACTAAACTTTCAAAAATTCCATCCATGTCCAATTTTTGTCCATCACTTAGAAATTGGTCAAATTTATATTTAAGACCTCCTAATTAATATTTCAAAGCAATTTCATACTAGAAACTTCTAGAATGCAAGTTTTGCAACTTATTCAATTTAGTCCCTAACTTCAAATTGAGCACTTTATGCATAGAATTTCTTCACAAAATTTTCACACAATCATGCAACCATATCATAGATCTAAAAATAATCATAAAATAATTATTTCTCTCTCGAATTTTGTGGTCCCGAAACCTCTGTTCCAACCAGACCCAATTTTGGGCTATTACAAAGACTCTGTCTGGGACAGTGGCATCGATATGTGATTACGTGTAAGGCCACGTATGGGATGTTGCCATTGTGCGATATGTGTGATTATCTGAGTGTCCTATCCAATTCTGAATAGTTCAATGGGCATTCTGAGAAATGAATAAAAATGTGAAATTGTATCCGATTCAGGTACGTGTGACTTGTTATGAAATTCAAAAACGAAAGGTAAGTGTGTATCATATGGCTATATGTGAAATACATGATAAAGAATGGTATGAGTGTATATAAATGAATGATGTGTTATATATATATGTTCATTATATGAAATTATTGTTCTATGTTTCGAACATGAGAATTATGAAATAAGGAATATGGCTTTGCTATATGATTTTTGGTTCAAAAAATTGAATAGATAATGAAATTAAAATGGTTGAGTTGGTGTATGATTTATATGTAATATATATTTAGTAAAATAAAGTTGATCTTGGTTAACTATATGATTCAATTATGCAATTTTGGTTTATGTTAATTTGGTTTGTGCTAGTTTGATTTATATGATTGAGCTAACAATTGTTACTCGAATTTGATAGCATGATTATATGTTCATTGATAAATAAGATAGGTGGAGTTATTTAATGTAGTTATAAGAATTTATGAGTACAATGAATGTTTATATATGATTTAGATTTGTTAAATTCAGTTTAGTGATATTGGTTTATAAATATCATTGAATGATTTATTTGCTTATGGCTTACGAAGCTTTCAAAGCTTACTCTATGTGTTTTTCCTATGTCTATAGAATTTCAGGGACAGTTCGGGTTGGAAGTTGTTGGATATGTCATCACACTATCTGGTTATCATTTCGGTAAATAATGTTTTGAGATTTGGTTATATGGCATGTATAGGCTAGTTTCGATTTGGTTCTTTTTGATTTGTATATATATTTAGCCATGCGAAAATGGCTTAATAATGTTGTTAATGGTTAAGTACTTTCGGTTATAAGTAGTTCATTTTGGAAGTATGATATGTGGTATATCTTAGTTGATGAATGTGTTTTTGCTTCATTGTATATGTTCTTATAAGATAAGTTATGAGATGATATTACTATGCCTTGTGAATTTGGCTATTTGGTGTGGTTTAATAATAACCTAATTTTTGATGTATAATTTGCTATGTGAAATGAATTGGAAAATACTGTAATTGATAAATTTGATTCGGTCATATTATGAGACAAACTAGGTTTATAATGTGTATATGCATCCGGCTTTGTGCTAGGTATATATATGTATTTTAATTATATGCATATGTTATTGATTCATGGATAGATATTTTAGAGACTATAGTGGTTGGTTTAATGCTCGAATTTGATATGTTTCATATATGCAGATTAAAGTCTTGATAAGGAATGGATGTGTTTTTAATTGCTAATTTGTTAGTTACTTTAGTGCATAAGTAATGGCTATTGATGATTATGATTTGTGGTCATATGGTTATTTTGGCATGAAGCATAGCATGTGCAATTGACATGTTTTGATTTGGCAAATATATTTATAAAAGGGCAAATGATGTTCATGTTTTATGATGGTTGGATTTGATAATTGGAGGCTAATTTGATGACGAAAATAGGGATAATGGATTTGTTATGTTTATATGATATTTAGCATACAAATTAGGTGTACTTAAAAATGGTTGTTTATGTTTAAAATTGTTGATGTGACTATGGTGTAATGTATAAAGTTACCTAACTTTTTATGTGCAAATGATTACTGAACTGTGTGATATGGCCAAATTAGTTTAACAGGTGCATGTATAATGTTTATTGAAAGTTACGTTTGTTATTTAGTTAAAGACATGGATTGAAATGGCTTAGACGGTTTAAATCCTATAAATACGAAACATGTGTAAATTGGTTTTGTCGTATGACAACTTAGTTCTAATAATTGGAACTGATCAATAATATTGAAGTAATTGAAATGATGAAGCATGGTTCGTATATGTTTTTTTTACTAATAAAACTTGAATGATTTCATTAGTTATGTGTTTTATATGTGATTTGATTAGTAATTTATAAATGAATCAAATGCATACATATGAATGACTTGGAGTGTACTCGATATATAAATAGGAAACACATGTGGTTCGAACTATGCTTCGTAAGGTACATGCATTATAATTTTGTATATGTTTAAAATTGAAAGACTATTCTAAGCTGTGTTTTGTCTGATAATGCCTTGTAACCCTAATCTGGTGACAGATATGGGTTAGGGGTGTTACAGATATGCTGCAGGCCCTATCCTTTCAGTAACCTATCCTTTCAGTAATCTCACACGGTCCAATAAAATGCGAACTCAACTTGCCTTTCTGGCCAAATCTGAGAACTTTCTTTCATAGAGACACTTTCAGGAATACCTTATCACCAACCTGAAACTCAATCTCTTTCCATTTCAAATCTGCTTAAGATTTCTGTCTATCCAAAGCGGCTTTCAAACAATCACAAATTACCTTTACCTTTTCTTCGGTTTCTTTGACTAAATCAACTCCATGAATCTGATTTTTTTTGAGTTCGGTCCAATACAAAGGCGTTCGGCACTTATGCCCATGCAATGCCTCATAAGTCGCCATTTTCAAACTCGAATGAAAACTGTTGTTGTAGGCAAATTCCAGCAACGGTAAGTACTTTTCTCAACTACCTTGGAACTTAAGAACACAACACCACAGCATACCTTCAAGAATCTGAATTACCCGCTCAGACTGACCATCAGTTTGCGAATGGAAAACAATACTAAAATTCAGCTTTGTACCCAAAGCTTCTTGTAACTTTTTCCAAAATTGTGACGTGAACCTCGGATCTCTATCCAAAATAATCGACAAAGGCACTCCGTGCAATCTCACAATTTAAAAAATATACAACTCGGCTAACTTGTCAAGTGACTAGCCGATAAGTATCGGTATAAAGTGAGCCGAGTTTGTCAATCGATCAACAATAACCCATATGGCATCTTTCTTTCTGGCTGTCAATGGCAAGCCCGTCACAAAGTCCATAGTAATACGGTCTCATTTCCACTCGAGAACTATCACGGCTTTAAGTAATCCGGAAGGTACTTGGTGTTCATCTTTTACTTGCTGACAAATTAAGCATATCGATACAAACTCAGAAATATTTCTTTTCATGCTCGGCCACCAATACCATTTCTTCAAGTCATTGTACAATTTCATACTACCCAGATGAATTGTAACACCTTTAACCCGAGTTCAATGCCAACACCAGGTACGAGGCATAACCATTCACAAATCACATGTATACGTACAAGTCGGATTATACGAGCTCGTTAAAACTTAAAAGTTTTTCAAACTTTGTCTAAAACATCTTATCTTGGGCCTACAAGGCCCAAAACACCTTTTGGAAGATACTTGAGACTCATTCGGGTCTTTTAACCAACACTACAAAAAATGACCTTTGATAGGGCACACGCCCGTGTGGATGGGCAACACGCCTGTGTGGAACTTGAACATGGTCGTGCTGATGGCTCGTGTGACACGCACGGCCTAAGCACCTAGGGACCTGCCCGTGTTCTATACCCGTGTAGATTTATTTTTCGGAACCTACAGGGGTTTTCACACGGCCTGGCACACGCCCATGTCCATGGCCCGTGTCCCTCACACGGCCTCGACACACCCGTGTCTCTGTCGTGTTCGAAAACCTTGACATTCTGTTTCTAACTTTAACAATACTTAAGGGTCACAAGGCCAAGGCAGATGCCCGTGTGCTAGGCCGTACCCTTCACACGACTGAGACACATGGCCGTGTCTCTGCTCGTGTGTTTACTACCATGCATACTGACTTGCAATTTTTACGTGCAGGGCACACACGACCGAACAACATGCCCATGGGGCTGGCCGTGTGTCACACACGGCCTAGACACACGCTCGTGTGTCTACCCGTGTGGACAATATGAGGCTATCTATCAAGCTTTCTACCACCCTAAAACACAATCTAATGCCAACCAACATATCAAAATCTAACTTAATATGATTTCTTAACTGAACAACCATAGCTAAGGCTTATATACATTTCATGTACTCAAACTTGCCAACAATTTCACATTCATGAAAGACTATGTTGGATTCATATAACAACTTTCAATATTAGCCATTTTTCATGGCAATATACAAAATGAATCAAATACTAAGGTAAGCCATCACATTTGGCCAATTAACAATGACACAAAACTCAAAAGTCTAACTTCCTATACATGCCATATTCAAAATGATAAATCTAATTATACCGAATGCTTCAACTGATAGTGTGATCAATGCCTCCAACGTTTGTTGATCTTCGAGCTAATTAGGCGGCACTATAAGAAAATGGAAAAGAGAGGGAGTAAGCATAAAGCTTAGTAAGTTGCATTGTGACAGCCCCAAATTGACCCTAGTCGGAAAGTGGATTCGGGACCACTAAACTGAGTCATAAAAATAATTAACCGTCATAGTTGACGCTCATTATATGTACATATGCATGTGTGAAAATTTCATGTTTGAATTTTGTTAATTGTAAGTGAATTTTATCAAATAGGACTTATGTGAGAAAATATAGAAATGTGCCAGGCAAATGTAAAGTGGCCTAATAATGCATGTTGTGAAAATGATGGGTTTGCATGTCAAATTACCCAAAATTAAAGCATAGTGGCCGACCATGCTATGGGTGGAAACATGTTGTAAACATGTTGTGTTAGTGTGTTATGTTAGAAAGAATAAAAAAAGGGGTTAGGATTAAAGTAATGCAAATGGAGGAGTGATGAAAAAAAATTTGTCTTACCCATGCCCCCCATTGCCGTGAATTGAAGAAAGAAAACAAAAAAAAAGTGTTCATCCTTGAACATCTTTGGCCGAAAATTTTAAGGAGAAAGGAAGAAGAAAGGATTTTCTTGCTTCTTGTTCGGTTGGTTGGTGTTTAGGAGGAGGTATGTTTGGTGTTGTTCCATGAGATTCATGCATGTTTTATTTTATTTTATTTTATTTATTTGTTAGCTTGAGTTCTATCTAGCCCATGGTTTAGATCTTTGCTATGTGATGGAGATGATATTCGGCCATGGGTGTTGTCTTCTTGGTGATGTTTGATGTTATGGTGATGAGGCATGAAGATGGGTAAAGTTTCGGCTAAGGAGGATTTGTGATTGATGCCATTTGCATGCTAAATGTGAAGCTTTGTAATGATACATGTGGTGGTGGATTTTCTTTTTAGCATTCTTGAGTTAGGCCTTAAGTTTTTTGTTTAACCCATGACCAAAATTTAAGTGGTATGGTGTCTTGATGCATTCGGCCATGTTAGGAAGTAGAAGAGAAGCATGGTTGTTGATCATGTTATTTGGATGAAAATGGTAGTAAGGTGAAGTGCAAATGTTAGTATTTGATCTCTAAAGTATATATGTGTATTAGCCGAGTTTTGAACTTAAAACGAATTGGTATTTAGTCAATACAAGTAACCATAATTGTAGAATGTATTAAGTGTTGCAATCGGCCTCAACATAGACATGCATATTCGGCCATAGAAAGAAGATTGGTGTTGCATGTATTCGGTTAGAGGCAAGCATATTGATGCTTTTATTTTGGCTTAGACAATCGGCTAAAAGGGAGTGTGGGTTAATATGTTGAGTTGATTCATGATTTCATATGTATGTGACTTTAATGTCTAATGTATATATATGGGCTAAGTACTTTGAGTTCCTCTTTTCGATGCTCAAATGATTAAATCAATTTATTTGTTAAATTAAGCTCAAGAGCAAAGGGGAACTCAATCCGATAAAGGGAAGGAAAAAGTGGTCGAATAGCCATCGGAATCGTTCGACAATATCCGAGGTAAGTTTTCGAGTAACGAGACTTAGTTTATGATTTGATTAAGTCATGACGTATGAGCATAACAAATATACGGTGATATGATGATTCTACTTGAATTATATGTTGAGTTAATTAGTCTATACGTATGACGGGTAGCCGTATGTGCATAGAGATCGTGTCATAAAGCAAACTAAACCATGCTGTTTGTATGTGGCTAGTGAGCCGAAAATGGGATTGCTTAATACGTGACTTGTGTTTGAACTCTAATTATGAAAATGAAATATAGATGTGTCATGATTTATTGATATGTGCATGAATATTTGGATGATAACCGGGCTAAGTCCCGAAGGCATTTTGCGCTAGTGACTAGTTCCGGGCTAAGTCCCGAAGGCATTTGTGCAGTTATTACATCCGGGCTAAGTCCCGAAGGCATTTGTGCCAGTTACTATATCCGGGCTAAGTCCTGAAGGCATTTGTGCGAGTTACTATATCCGGGCTAAGTCCCGAAGGCATTGGTGCGAGTTACTATATCCGGGCTATGTCCCGAAGGCATTGAGCGAGTAGCTATATCCGGTTAAATCCCGAAGGTACTTGGCTTGGGAATGAGCGACCTTGCTGTAATAGTTTCAATTAATATGCTCGTAAAATCCCAGCAATGAGGTATGTCTCGTATATGCATTGATTTAGTTGATCCCTTACAATTAGTATTCGCTTAGTCGATAAATGAGCTACCGGCCTTTGGCTAAGTTGATCTTTTGTGTATGAATATAAGAGTTGGTAATGTGAAGTAAGTATGATATTGAGAATTTGTGCATATGAAATTATCTTTTTAACCATATGAATGCTACACTTTAGTTGTGTGTAATTTTATGGCTCGAACTTACTAAGCATTAAATGCTTACTCCGTTCTTTGAATCTCTGTTTTATAGATTTTGGTTCGTCAGTTATCAGACTCAGGATTATTGAAGTCGAAGTCGCCCACACTATCAAAGTCCCCTTTGGTACACTTTTGGTTGAACTTTGAAATGGCATGTATAGGACTACCCGTTTTGTTGTTGGTCATGGACCCTTTGGTTTTGTATAAATTTGGATAGCCATGCGAAAATGGCTTATATACACTTTGAGCTTAGTATTATAATCGTCTTGTATGATGTTCGTTAAGAGGTATGGAAATGTTTGGGAACGATTAGCCATTGGAATGGTTAATCATGATCATATTTTGTGCTATATATGCTAAAGGGCTAGTTGAATCATGGAAACTATGTAATAGGTAAAGTCTACCTTAAAAATAGATGCTGATAACAGCAGTGACGTGAATGTGAAAAATCACTAAAAATAGTAGGAATGGAATTAAATAGTGAATAAATTATGTAATCGAACCTTGATGAATCTATTTTCATAGGAAAGTAACGAAATGATTATATGAATAGTATATTATGAGATATTTAAGTTTTCGCGAAACAGGGCCAGAACGGTTTCTGGATTCCCTGTTCCGACTTTGGAAATTAATTATAAATTAACCAGAGATAATTAGAAGTCATTCCATATATGTATAGATTCCTTTTCGAGACTAGTTTCTATAGAAACAAACGGAATCAGTATTGAATCCCTGTACAGGGAGATATCCAAGTGGTAATGCGCAAAGGTCAGTGTAGTCGTACCCTGAAACGGTTGAGACTTTAAGTAATAAACTATACTAATTGGTTTGACCAAAAAGTCTAGAAAAAAATATGTAGATGGACATATGAGTCTATTTTCAGGAAAAATTTACGGAACTGGTTTTTGAGTTTTGGAACTCGAGATATGATTTCTAAGGTGACAGTGACGCAGTTAGCCAGCTCGTCTGGAAATTTAAAATGGACTGTGCAAATAAGTGATTTAAGTCTGCAAACCCCTCGTGTCCGACTCCGGCAATGGTCTTGGGTACGGGGTGTTACAATTAAATTGGTATCAGAGCTATGGTTTAGTAGATTCTAGGACTACCGTCATACGTTTGGGTCTAGCTATACATGCCATTATGTGATTATTTGATAGTGTGGTGATTTCTGACATTTGCAAATGTGTTTACTTATAGTAATGGATCCTGATCCCGACCGAGCGGTAGCTGATGATCTTAAGAGTGTAGCGCCTACTCCCGCACAAGGGACAGTGCCGGTGGACTCTCAACCTATTGCTAGTAATTCGAATGATGAAGCTAGACAAGCTTTTTATAGCGTGATGAATGATTGGTTCAACCAATACATTCGGACTAATACGGCTGTTCCACAACCTCCATTCCTGACAAACACAACCCCCGCACCTACGATACCTCCGGTAGCTGACCAAATAAGGTCAAATAAGCCCCCAGTTGACAGAATCCGAAATCATGGGGCTACTGAATTTAAAGCTACGGACAGCGATGATGCCGAGCAAGCTGAATTTTGGTTGGACAACACTATTCGGGTACTCGACGAGCTATCTTGCACACCCAATGAGTTCCTAAAGTGTACTATCTCCTTGCTACGTGATTCTGCCTACTATTGGTGGAATACGTTGACTTCTGTTGTGCCCAGAGAGCAAGTAACTTGGGAGTTTTTCCAAACCGAGTTTCGAAAGAAGTATATCAGTCAGAGATTCATTGACCAAAAACGGAAGGAATTTCTTGAACTCAAACAAGGTTCCATGTCGGTTACCGACTATGAACAAAAATTTGTGAGGCTTAGCCGGTACGCGCGAGAATGCATTTCTTCAGAAGCTGTGAAGTGTAAACGTTTCGAAGATGGACTGAATGATGATATAAAGCTGTATGTTGGCATTTTAGAAATCTGAGAATTTGTGGTACTTGTCGAGCGAGCTTGCAAAGCCGAGGAGCTCGGTAAGGAGAAAAGGAAAGCCGATGTGGGAGCAAAGGAGTTTCGTAAGAGATATTCAGGAAATCCCTTTCAACAGTCATCGAAGAAATTTAGAGATGACTTAGGCCGGTCTAGGGACACTTCGGGTTTTACTAGACGAGATCGCGATCGACCCCCTGTGAGCACGCGCGTCACTTCGATCACCAGTGTTGGAAATGATCGTCGAGACAGAACGGAGTGCCAGTATTGTGGTAAATGGCATTCGGGGAGTTGTAGATTTCATGACCGCTCCTGTTACAAGTGCGGATCAGTTGACCACTTCATTAAAGATTGCCCGAGGTTATCTGAACAGAATGTAAATCAGAGTGGGAAACCGGGTGCTACCACTGCTCGAGGTAGACCATCTAGAAATACGGGCAATGCTAGTGGTGGTCAGAGAGGATCTAGAGATGCTACGACCAGATCTGAGGCTCGTGCTCCTGCTAGGGCTTATGCTATACGTGCATGCGAGGATGCTTCCTCGCCAGATGTTATTACCGGTACTTTTACTCTCTTTGAAACTAATGTGATTGCTTTGATTGACCCTGGTTCTACTCATTCTTATATATGTGAAACCTTAGCATCCAGTAAGACTTTACCTATTTAGTCTACTGAGTTCGTAATTCGGGTGTCAAATCCCTTGGGTCGTTACGTGCTTGTCGACAAAGTGTGTAAGAAATGTCCCCTAGTAATTCGAGGTTCCTATTTTTCGGCGGACTTGATGCTTTTGCCGTTTGATGAATTTGATGTTATCCTCGGTTTAGATTGGTTGACCGTGCATGATGCGGTTGTGAATTGCAAAAGCAAGACTATTGATTTGAGGTGTGCAAATAACGAGATAATCCGAGTTGAGTCTACGGACTTAAAGGGGTTGCCAGCTGTAATATCATCAATGTTGGCCCAGAAATATGTAAGAAAGGGGTGCGAAGCATACCTTGCGTATGTACTTGATGACAAAGAGTTAGAAAAGAAACCCGAATCTGTGCCGGTGGTTTGTGAATACCCGGATGTTTTTCCCGAGGAATTACCGGGTTTACCACCTGTTCGGGAGGTAGAGTTTGGTATTGAGCTTGTACCTGGGACTATGCCGATTTCGATAGCTCCGTATCGTATGGCACCAACCGAGTTAAAAGAGCTGAAAGCTCAGTTGCAAGAATTGACGGATAGAGGTTTCGCTCGACCAAGTTTCTCACCTTGGGGTGCACCAGTATTGTTTGTGAAAAAGAAGGACGGAACCATGAGGTTGTGCATTGACTATCGTCAGCTGAATAAGGTGACAATAAAGAATAAATATCCGATGCCACGTATTGACGATTTGTTTGATCAACTAAAGGGAGCCTCAGTGTTTTCAAAGATAGATTTGAGATCGGGTTATTACCAGTTGCGAATTCGAGATTCGGATATACCCAAAACTGCTTTCAGAACGAGATACGGTCACTAGGAGTTCTTAGTGATGCCGTTTGGGCTCACTAATGCCCCTGCGGTATTTATGGATTTGATGAAACGGATCTTCAGACCGTATTTGGATCGGTTTGTAGTCGTGTTTATCGATGATATTTTGGTTTATTCGAGAAATGAAACCGATCATGTTGAACACCTGGGATTAGTGTTGCAAATTTTACGGGATAAGCAGTTATATGCTAAGTTCAGTAAGTGTGAGTTCTGGTTAAGAGAGGTTAGCTTCTTGGGTCATGTGGTATCCGCATCGGGTATTCGAGTTGACCCGAGCAAAATTTCAGCCATACTTAACTGGAAGCCTCCGAGAAATATTACTGAGGTTCGGAGCTTTTTGGGACTTGCCGGTTACTACCGACGGTTTGTGAAAGGTTTCTCGATGATAGCCATACCAATGACGAAACTACTTCAGAAGGATGTTAAGTTTGAATGGACAGAAAAGTGTCAGAAAAGTTTCGAACAATTGAAAACTCACTTGACGGAAGCTCCAGTACTAGTGCAGCCCGAATCAGGCAAGGAGTTCGTCATTTATAGTGATGCATCCCTACTTGGGTTGGGTTGCGTATTGATGCAAGAAGGTCGAGTTGTGGCCTACGCGTCGAGACAATTAAAGCCACATGAGAAAAATTATCCGACCCATGATCTCGAACTAGCTGCCATCGTATTCGCTTTGAAAATATGGCGACACTACTTATTTGGTGAGAAGTGCCATGTATATTCGGATCGCAAAAGTCTCAAATATTTGATGACTCAAAGACACTTGAATCTGCGACAAAGACGTTGGCTCGAGTTGTTAAAAGATTATGAGCTTGTCATTGACTATCACCCGGAAAAGGCTAATGTGGTTGCGGATGCCTTAAGTCGTAAATCACTGTTTGCTTTATGAGCGATGAATGTACACTTGTCTGTTCTATCCGAAAATGTGTTAGTGGCAGAATGAAAGGCCAAACCATTTTTGATTCATCAAATTCGTGAAGCCCAGAAAGTCGATGATGAATTGGCTGTAAAACGGGCTGAATGTGTTCCGAATATGGAATTAGAGTTTTAAATTGATGATGACGATTGTTTGAGGTTTAGAAGTCGGTTGTGTGTTCCAAGAAATTCAGGACTCATTTCGATGATTCTGAACGAAGCTCATTGTAGCTGAATGTCAATTCACCTGGGGAGTACGAAAATGTACAACGATCTGAGACATCAGTTTTGGTGGCATGGTATGAAACGAGACATTTCCGATTTTGTTTTGAAGTGTTTAATATGTCAGCAAGTGAAGGCGGAACATCAAGTGCCTACGGGTTTACTTCAGCCGATCATGATACCTGAATGGAAATGGGATCGAGTCACGATGGATTTTGTATCTGGGTTGCCATTGTGGGCAAGTAAGAAAGATGCGATTTGGGTTGTCGTGGATAGACTGACTAAGTCGACTCACTTTATCCCCGTACGCACGGACTTTTCATTGGAAAAATTGGCTGAGTTGTATGTTTCTCAGATTGTGAGATTACACGGGGTACCGATTTCTATTGTGTCGGATAGAGATCCGAGATTCACCTCGCGATTTTGGAAGAAATTGCAAGAAGCTTTGGGTACCAAGCTGCATTTTAGCACCGCTTTTCATCCACAAACCGATGGTCAATCCGAGCGGATAATTCAGATACTTGAGGATATGTTGAGATGTTGCATCCTCGAGTTTAGTGGTTCATGGGAGCGGTATTTACCTTTGATTGAATTTGCTTACAACAATAGTTTTCAATCAAGTATTAAGATGGCACCTTACGAGGCTTTGTACGGGCGTAAATGCCGTACACAATTGTTTTGGACCGAGCTCGATGAAAGTAAAATTTTTGGAATTGATTTGATTAAATATGTCGAACAGAAAGTAAAAGTAATCCGTGAAAGTCTGAAGGCAGCCACAGATCGTCAGAAATCGTTTGCGGATTTGAAACGAAAGGACATTGAATATCAGGTGGGAGATAAAGTGTTTCTTAAAGTTTCACCTTGGAAAAAGATACTCAGATTTGGGCGTAAGGGCAAATTGAGTCCGAGGTTCATCGGGCCAAATGAAATATCCGAACGAGTCGGTCCAGTTGCGTATCGATTGATTTTGCCCCCTGAACTTGAAAAGATTCACGACGTCTTTCATGTTTCAATGCTTCGATGTTATAGATCTGATCCATCACACATAATTAGTCCATCAGAGGTTGAAATTCAAGCCAATATGAGTTATGAAGAAGAACCGATTCGTATCCTAGCTCGTGAAGTGAAAGAGTTACGAAACAAAAAGGTTCCTCTAGTAAAAGTGTTATGGCTCAAACACGGGATGGAAGGAGCTACTTGGGAACCTGAGAACTCTATGAAAGAGCGATACCCAAACCTATTTACCGGTAAGATTTTCGGGGACGAAAATTTCTTAAGTGGGAGAGAGTTGTGACAGCCCCAAATTGACCCTAGTCGGAAAGTGGATTCGGGACCACTAAACCGAGTTCATAAAAATAATTAACCGTCATAGTTGATGCTCATTATATGTACATATGCATGTGTGAAAATTTCATGTTTGAATTTTGTTAATTGTAAGTGAATTTTATCAAATAGGACTTATGTGAGAAAATTTAGAAATGTGCTAGGCAAATGTAAAGTGGCCTAATAATGCATGTTGTGAAAATGATGGGTTTGCATGTCAAATTACCCAAAATTAAAGCATAGTGGCCGGCCATGCTATGGGTGGAAACATGTTGTGTTAGTGTGTTATGTTAGAAAGAATAAAAAAAGGGGTTAGGATTAAAGTAATGCAAAGGGAGGAGTGATGAAAAAAAAATTGTCTCACCCATGCCCCCCATTGCCGTGAATTGAAGAAAGAAAACAAAAAAAAAGTGTTCATCCTTGAACATCTTTGGCCGAAAATTTTAAGGAGAAAGGAAGAAGAAAGGATTTTCTTGCTTCTTGTTCGGTTGGTTGGTGTTTAGGAGGAGGTATGTTTGGTGTTGTTCCATGAGATTCATGCATGTTTTATTTTATTTTATTTTATTTATTTGTTAGCTTGAGTTCTATCTAGCCCATGGTTTAGATCTTTGCTATGTGATGAAGATGATATTCGGCCATGGGTGTTGTCTTCTTGGTTGATGTTTGATGTTGTGGTGATGAGGCATGAAGATGGGTTAAGTTTCGGCTAAGGAGGATTTGTGATTGATGCCATTTGCATGCTAAATGTGAAGCTTTGTAATGATACATGTGGTGGTGGATTTTCTTTTTAGCATTCTTGAGTTAGGCCTTAAGTTCTTTGTTTAACCCATGACCAAAATTTAAGTGGTATGGTGTCTTGATGCATTCGGCCATGTTAGGAAGTAGAAGAGAAGCATGGTTGTTGATCATGTTATTTGGATGAAAATGGTAGTAAGGTGAAGTGCAAATGTTAGTATTTGATCTCTAGAGTATATATGTGTATTAGCCGACTTTTGAACTTAAAACGAATTGGTATTTAGTCAATACAAGTAACCATAATTGTAGAATGTATTAAGTGTTGCAATCGGCCTCAACATAGACATGCATATTCGGCCATAGAAAGAAGATTGGTGTTGCATGTATTCGGTTAGAGGCAAGCATATTGATGCTTTTATTTTGGCTTAGACAATCGGCTAAAAGGGAGTGTGGGTTAATATGTTGAGTTGATTCATGATTTCATATGTATGTGACTTTAATGTCTAATGTATATATATGGGCTAAGTACTTTGAGTTCCTCTTTTAGATGCTCAAATGATTAAATCAATTTATTTGTTAAATTAAGCTCAAGAGCAAAGGGGAACTCAATCCGATAAAGGGAAGGAAAAAGTGGTCGAATAGCCATCGGAATCGTTCGACCACATCCGAGGTAAGTTTTCGAGTAATGAGACTTAGTTTACGATTTGATTAAGTCATGACGTATGAGCATAACAAATATACGGTGATATGATGATTCTACTTGAATTATATGTTGAGTTAATTAGTCTATACGTATGACGGGTAGCCGTATGTGCATAGAGATCGTGCCATAAAGCAAACTAAACCATGCTATTTGTATATGGCTAGTGAGCCGAAAATGGGATTGCTTAATACGTGACTTGTGTTTGAACTCTAATTATGAAAATGAAATATAGATGTGTCATGATTTATTGATATGTGCATGAATATTTGGATGATAACCGGGCTAAGTCCCGAAGGCATTTTGCGCTAGTGACTAGTTTCGGGCTAAGTCCCGAAGGCATTTTGCGCTAGTGACTAGTTTCGGGCTAAGTCCCGAAGGCATTTGTGCGAGTTATTACATCCGGGCTAAGTCCTGAAGGCATTTGTGCCAGTTACTATATCCGGGCTAAGTCCCGAAGGCATTTGTGCGAGTTACTATATACGGGCTAAGTCCCGAAGGCATTGGTGCGAGTTACTATATCCGGGCTATGTCCCGAAGGCATTGAGCGAGTAGCTATATCCGGTTAAATCCCGAAGGTACTTGGCTTGGGAATGAGCGACCTTGCTGTAATAGTTTCAATTAATATGCTCGTAAAATCCCAGCAATGAGGTGTGTCTCGTATATGCATTGATTTAGTTGATCCATTACAATTAGTATTCGTTCAGTCGATAAATGAGCTACCGGCCTTTGGCTAAGTTGATCTTTTGTGGATGAATATAAGAGTTGGTAATGTGAAGTAAGTATGATATTGAGAATTTGTGCATATGAAATTATCTGTTTAACCATATGAATGCTACACTTTAGTTGTGTCTAATTTTATGGCTCAAACTTACTAAGCATTAAATGCTTACTCCGTTCTTTGAATCTCTGTTTTATAGATTTTGGTTCGTCAGCTATCGGACTCGGGATTATTGAAGTCGAAGTCGCCCACACTATCAAAGCCCCCTTTGGTACACTTTTGGTTGAACTTTGAAATGGCATGATAGGACTACCTGTTTTGTTGTTGGTCATGGACCCTTTGGTTTTGTATAAATTTGGATAGCCACGCAAAAATGGCTTAATACACTTTGAGCTTAGTATTATAATCGTCTTGTATGATGTTCGTTAAGAGGTATGGAAATGTTTGGGAACGATTAGCCATTGGAATGGTTAATCATGATCATATTTTGTGCTATATATGCTAAAGGGCTAGTTGAATCATGGAAACTATGTAATAGGTAAAGTCTACCTTAAAAATAGATGCTGAGAGCAGCAGTGACGTGAATGTAAAAAATCACTAAAAATATTATGAATGGAATTAAATAGTGAATAAATTATGTAATCGAACCTTGATGAATCTATTTTCATAGGAAAGTAACGAAATGATCATATGAACAGTATATTATGAGATATTTAAGTTTTCGCGAAACAGGGCCAGAACAGTTTCTGGATCCCCTGTTCCGACTTTGGAAATTCATTATAAATTAACCAGAGATAATTAGAAGTCACGTATAGATTCCTTTTCGAGACTAGTTTCTATAGAAACAAACGGCATCAGTATTGAAGCCCTGTACAGGGAGATATCCAAGTGGTAATACGCAAAGGTCAGTGTAGTCATACCCTGAAACAGGGGAGATTTAACTAATAAACTGTACTAATTGATTCAACCAAAAATTCTAGAAAAAAATTTGTAGATGGAAATATGAGTCTAGTTTCAGGAAAAATTTACAGAACTGGTTTTTGAGTTTTGGAACTCGAGATATGATTTCTAAGGTGACAGTGACGCAGTTAGCCAGCTCGTCTGGAAATTTAAAATGGACTGTGCAAATAAGTGATTTAAGTCTGCAAACCCCTCGTGTCCGACTCCGGCAACGGTCTCGGGTACGGGGTGTTACATGCATGCAAATAAATATAACAGTAACTTAACCATTGATCATCATGCTTATAGTAAAAAAGTAGGAATAAGCACAACTTACTTGTCACTAACCAATACAATTCACATAGCATATATATATTGAGCTTACGTCTCATACATTTCAAATAGGCACCTGTACCACTTACAACATGGTTATACTTTCCTCATTTAACTTAAACTATAACTCTCACCGTTGAACCATTTGGAAAGCTATTGAATATTCACTAAGCCTCAAACATAGGGTATAATGCTGATGCCATGTCCCAGGCATGGTTTTACACTGGCTCATCCATCAAGTCGATGCCATGTCCCAAACATAGTCTTACACTAGCTCTCACATATCCGTGCCGATGCCATGTCCCAGATATGGTCCTACACTGACACCTCTATATGTGCCAATGCCATGTCCAAGACATGGTCTTACACTAATACATCTCACAGCCAATGCATGTCCCAGACATGTCTTACACTAACTTACATCTTAAGGCCGATGCATGTCCCAGACATTCTTACACTAGCTCTCGTCTCAATCTCGATGCCATGTCCCAGACATGGTCTTACACTTGCTCTCATAATGTGGCTGATGCATGTCCTAGACATGTCTTACACTAGCATACAAATAACCCAAATGTCATGCCATGTGTAACACCCCATACCCGTAACCCATGCCGAAGCGGAATACGAGGCATTACCAAACTCGACCTCATGCACACAAACATTCCCTAAGTTACCAAGACTTGGTACGATTTAAAACTTTTTCAATTTCTACCTTAAACTTCTTATTATGGGCCTACGAGCCCCAAATTGACCATTGAAAACTACTCGGGATCAATCCAGGTCCTTAAACCATCTATAGAAAAATTATATTTGAAACAGGGCACAGGCTTGTTTAGAAAGAAAACACGCCCGTGTGGCCATTTCAACATAGTTGTGTTCATGGCCCGTGTGGCTCACACGGCCTAAGAAATACAGGGGCACACCTGTGTCCTCCACTTGTGTGGAATTTATTCTAAATGCACACCAACAGGGGTTTTCACACAGCCTGACACACACCTGTGTCCCTGGCCGGTGTCCTTCACACTGCCATGACATGCCCGTGTCCAATCTCGTGTGCAAAAATGTGGACATTCTTTTTATGACGTCAGTAACCCCAAAATGTTACACGACCAAGGCACACGCCCGTGTACTTGGTCGTGTCCTTCATACGGATGAGACGCATGACCGTGTCTCTGCCTATGTGTTTACTACCATGCATACTGACTTGAAAATTTTACATGCAGGGGACACACGACCGGACCACAAGCCTATAGGGCTGACCGTGTGTCACACACTGCCTAGACACACGCCCGTGTGTCTACCCGTGTGGACAATATAAGGTTATTTACCAAGTCTTTTTGCCTCCCTTACTTAACCTACACATTAGCAACCAAAACCAATACAAGGCTATCTCATGCAACCAAATCAGCCACAATAAACAACATTCCATCTGTGCATTTTACCCATCTATGAAAATAAAATCCTTTTATATAAATCAAAATGAATGTTAGTCATCATTCAAGGCTTAATAAAAAATGAAGGATTTATCCCAAAGCAACACATTTGGCCAAATTAATAGTAACCCAAAATACAAGCCTAATTCCCGATACATGCCATACTAAAAAATATAAATCAAACTATACCAAATGCTTCGATTGATAGTGTGATCAATATATCTGACTTCCATTGATCTTTGAGCTAGATAGGCGGCACTATAAGAAAATGGCAAAGGAGAGGGAGTAAGCATAAAGCTTAGTAAGTTGTATATAAATGAATATACAACATAACTTTACCATTCACCAACAAGCTCATAGCATACAATTGGGCATAAGAAAAAACTTACTCATCTATATTCAGTACACATCGTATATCATAAAAAGGGCTCATATTCGACATATACCAAACAGGCACTTGTACCACTCACAACACAGTTATACTTTCCTCATTAACTTGAAATCGTAACTTTCACCGTTGAACCATTTAGAACACCATAAGATATTCATTAAGCCTCAAACATGGGGTAAGATGCTGATGACATGTCCCAGACATGGTCTTACACAAGCTCTAGTATATCTGTGCTGATGCCGTGTCCTAGACATGGTCTTACACTGAAACATCTCATAGCCGATGCATGTCCTAGACATGTCTTACACTAGCACTCGTCTCTATGCCAATGCCATGTCCCAGACATGGTCCTACACTGGCTATCATAATGTGGCCGATGCATGTCCCAGACATGTCTTACACTAGCTCACAATAACCCATATGTTATGGCATGAATATCCGATTTATTTCCTAGGTTCAAACGGGAGCTCTACTATCGCTATTACCATCATGCTTTCTTAATTCCACAATCATTCAAGTACAAATCAACACATACATTAACATTGTATTTGAATTATTTATATACAACTTACCTCGGATTACAAAATGTGGTAACGAGTCGATTTAGTCGATTTGCTTGGCTTTCCCCTAGTCTAGATTTGGATTCGGTATTTCTTGATCTATAGTAACAAAATGCACTTATTTAGTCACATTATCAATCTAGGCACTCTACACTTCATAATTGGGCAAAATGACCAATTTGCCTCTAGACTTTTGTAAAATGACTATTTTACCCCTAAGCCCAAAAATCGATTTAAATTTCTATACACCTTAAACCTAGCCAAACCCTTTCTACTCTTATAGAAACTCTAAATTCCCACAATTTCACGCACTTATCATCTATTTTACAACTTATGCAAAATATTCCTTTTAGGTGTTTTCATGGTAACACCTTTCACAAAAGTTGTTTATAAGACACCCAAGACTCATTTTCTTCCATAAAAACTTAGCAAATATTACAAATCCTTTCATGTCTAAACCCTAAACTCTTAATCATTTTGAAAAATAGTACCCTCATTTGAAAGCTTAAGCTTCAAGGGTATCAAAAATGCAAAAATCATTAACAAAGGGTATAAAAATCACTTACTTGTGAGTCAACTAAGTAGCTGAAATTTCAAGCTCCCAAAGCCCTTTTTTTTCTGGTAAAATCGGTGAAGAAGGAGAGGTGAAAGAGAAGATATCATCCTTTGATTATTTTATTTCTACTTTAGTCAAAAAGTCAAAAATCAATTACCTAATCTTGAAAATTTTCAATTCATTGTCCCATATGGTCGACCACCCTATTTTTAAGGGTCTAATTGCCATTTAAAGGCCCTCAATATTTATTCCCTAGCTATTTGACACCTTTAGCTATCAATTCAGGACTTTTGCACTTTATGCGATTTAGTCCTTTTTCGCAATTGGGCTGACGAACGTCAAAATTACTACACCAAAATTTTCATGCATTATTAAAAAATGCTATAACATCAAAATAATAATGGAATAATTTATTTGACATTGAATTTGTGGTCTCGAGACCACTATTCTGATTAGCCCCAAATTTGGGCTGTTACAATTCTCCCCATTAGGGATTCTCGTCCCCGAAAATCTTACCGGCGAATAAGTTTTGGTACTGATCTGTCATAGTCTCCTCAGATTTCTATGTGGCTTCCTCAACTCCATGTCTATGAAACAAAACTTTCACGAGTGCAACACTCTTATTCCTTAACTGTTTGACTTATCGAGCCAATATCTTGACTGGCTCTTCGCCATAAGTCATGTCTAGAAGAATCTCAACTACTGTTGGCGCAATTACATGCGAAGGGTCTAATCTATATCGGTGTAGCATAGACACATGAAATATGTCATGAATATTTTCCAATTCTGGTGGCAAAGCCAATCGATAGGCAACCGAACCTACTCTCTCGGTAATCTCATAAGGTCTTATGAAATGAGGACTCAACTTGCCTCTTCTACCAAATCTGAGAACTTTCCTCCACTAGGATACTTTCAAAAACACTTGATCACCCACTTGAAATTCGATCTCTTTATGTTTTAAATCTGCATATCATTTCTGTCTATCTGAGGTGGCCTTCAAACAATCACGAATCACTTTAACTTTCTCTTTAGTCTCTTTTATTAAATCGACCCCTTGAATCTGACTCTTTCTGAGCTCAGTCCAATATAAGGGCGTTCGACACTTTCGGCCATACAAAGCCTCATAAGGTGCCATCTTCAAACTTGACTGATAACTATTGTTGTAGGCGAATTCAATCAATGGTAAGTACCATTCCCAACTACCTTGAAATTCGAGAACACAATGCTGCAACATGTTTTCTAAAATCTGAATCACTCTTTCCGACTGGCCGTCGGTTTGCGGGTGAAATGCCGTGCTAAAACTCAAATTTATTCCCAATGCCTCTTGTAACTTTTTCCAAAACCTCGAGATAAATCTCAGGTCCCTATCAGAAACAATTGACAAGGGTACCCCGTGTAGTCTTACAATCTCGAAAACATACTATTTAGCCAATCTCTCAAGGGAGTAGTCGGTACACACTGGTATAAAATGTGCCGACTTTGTTAGCCTATCCACAAAAACCCAAACATCATCCTTTTTCTTCGGGGTTACCTTCAAACCCGTCACAAAATCCATAGTGATCCGATCCCACTTCCACTTGGGGACCATTATAGGCTGAAGTAGACTCGAAGGTACTTGGTGTTCAGCCTTCACTTGCTGACACACAAGGTACTTGGAAATGAACTCTGAAATATCTCTTTTCATCTCCGACCACCAATACAGTTTCTTCAGGTCGTTGTACATTTTTACATTGCCCGGGTGGACGAACAAACAATCACTATGTTCCTCTCATAGAATCTTCTGAATAAGCTCATTGTCCTTGGGTATACAAACTCTATATTTGAACATTAAACATCCATCAACGTCAATACGAAACTCGGATTCATTTTCCGTTTCACACTGAGCCATCTTAGCTTGCAACTCCTTATCACCTTCTTGAGCTTCACGGATCTCTTGTAGAAATGTTGGTCTAGCTCTCAACTCTGCTAGGATTGAACCATCGCTAGACATAGACAACTGAGTATTCATGGCTCTTAAAACGAACAATGACTTTCTACTCAAAGCATCGGTGACTACATTCGTCTTTCCCAGATGGTAGTCGATAATCAACTCACAATCCTTTATTAGCTTTAACCATTGTCGTTGCCGCAAATTTAACTCCTTCTTAGTCATCAAATACTTGAGACTTTTATGATCGGTAAATACTTAGCATTTCTCACCATATAGATGGTGTCTCTAAATTTTCAACACGAACAAGATGGTGGCCAACTCTAAATCGTGTGTCGGGTAATTTTTCTCATGAGGCTTTAGCTGTCTCGAAGCGTAAGCTATGACCTTACCTTCTTTCATAAGCACACACCCTAAGCCATTCAAGGAGGCGTCGCTATAAATCACAAATTCCTTACCCGACTCTGGTTGCACTAGCACTGCTGCTTCGATCAACAAAGCCTTTAATTTCTTGAAACTCTGTTGGCATTTTTCTGTCCATTCGAACTTGACATCTTTTTGTAGCAGCCTTGTCATTGGAGTAGCTATCATGGAGAACCTGTTTACAAATTGTCTATAGTATCCGACCAAACCCAAAAAGCTTAGGACCTCTGTCACATTCTTCAGTGGTTTCCATTCAACAATGGCTGATATTTTGCTTGGGTCAACTCTAATCCCATCACCCGACACAATGTGTCCTAGAAATCCAACCTCTTTAGGCCAAAATTCGCTCTTATTGAACTTGGCGTACAATTATTTGTCTCCCAGGGTCTGTAATACAGTCCTCAATTGCTTCGCATGCTCATTCTCATCACGCGAGTAAATTGATATATCGTCGATAAAAACCATTATGAAATTATCCAAATACGTCAAAAAATGTGGTTCATCAAATCCATAAACACCGTCGGGGCATTAGTTAAGCCAAAGGGAATAACGAGGAACTCATAATGCCCGTATCTTGTCTGAAACACAGTCCTCGACACATATTGTTCTTTCACCCTTAATTGGTAATATCTTGACCTCAGGTCAATCTTGGAAAATACATTGGCTCCCTTTAACTGATCAAACAGGTCATCGATCCTTGGTAAAGGATACTTGTTCTTTACTATTACCTTACTGAGCAGTCTATAGTCAATGCATAACCTCATCGACCCATCTTTCTTTTTCACAAAGAGCACCGGAGCACCCCACGGCAAAAATCTCAGTCTCGCAAAGCCCTTGTCAGTTAACTCTTATAGTTGGACTTTCAACTCCTTTAATCTGTAGTAGCCATCCTATACGGAGCAATCGAGATGGGTTCCATACCAGGGACCAACTCAATTCTAAACTCAACCTCTCTCATTAGAGGTAATCTGGGTAATTCTTTCGGAAATACATCTACACACTTACAAACCACTCGTATCGATTCAATATTCAACTCAAACACTTGAGTATTCAGCACAAAAGCTAGGCAAGCCTCATATCATTTTCTCAAAAATTTCTCAGCAGTCAAAGACAATACTATTACAGGCAAATTATCCGATTCATCTGGCCCAACTCAATAACTTTTCTCCCATAGTCCACTACAACACGATGAAAAGTCAACTAATCCATCCCAAGGATTACATCAAATTCATTAAACGACAATAACATCAAGTTAGCCGAAAAACAATGATCTCTAATTATCAAAGGACAGTTTCTACATACTTAGTCCACTAGTACATGTCTGCCTAAAGGGTTAGACACCTTTATCACAAACCCAGTGGACTCTACCATCATGTTCATATGAGGTATCAATTCTATACAAATATAATAGTGGGTAGACCTCGGATCAATTAAAGCAACAACAAATATTTCATGAATAAAAAAGGTACCCGTGATCACGTCAGGAGACTCTGCCTGTTCACGGGCACAAATAGCATAAGTCCTTGCAGGTGCTCTGTCCTCAGACCTCATTGCAGCATCTCTTAGTGCACCTCTACTAACAGCACTGCTTTCAGGGTTCTTTTGTGGTCTACCCCTCAATGGAGCATTACTTGCCTTCACTTCTTATTTTTTCTCTCTCTCTTCCATTTTAGGACAGTCTCAGATGAAATGGTCCAGTGGCCCACATTTGAAGCACCTTCTTTCTTAACCTCAGTACTAGTCGAAATGGCGTCTACCACATTGCGAACATTCTGCCTTATTTGGCCGAGCACTACCGACACTCACGATAGAAGTGGCCTGGGCTCTAGAGGCCATGTTCTGCTGGTTCTTATTCCTGCTCGAGAACCCCACCGAAGCATTCGACCAGGTAAAGAATTCCTTAGATTTTTTAGATGAGGACTGATGCAATCTCCCTATCTGTCTTTTTCTTGAATCCTGCGACTCAAAAGCTGCTTTCCTCCTCTCTTTTACCAGTTCCTCTGCCTTGCATGCTCTATCAACGAGCACTACAAATTCTCTTAGTTCTAGGATGCCAAAAAATACTCGGATATTTTCATTAAGACCATCTTCAAACCTCTTACACATAGTGGCTTCTGTAGACATGCACTCTTGCGCATACTTACTGAGCTATACAAATTCACGTTTATATTTCGTCACCGACATTTGGCCTTGCTTTAGCTCTATAAATTCCTTCCTCTTTTGATCTATGAACCTTTGGCTAATATAATTTTTTCGAAATTCTTCCTGAAAGAATTCCCAAGTGATCCTCTCTTTCGGTACAATGGACACGAGAGTATTCCACCACTAATAAACCAAATCCCGTAGGAGTGACACTGCACACTTCAAGCAGTCTTGAGGTGTGCACGATAGTTTATCGAATACCCTAATGGTATTCTCCAACCAAAACTCTGCCTTTTCTGGGTCATCATCTATACTAGCCCGAAATTCCTTAGCCCCTTGTTTTCGAATCTTATCCATCGGAGGTTTCTCCCTCCTAATCATGTCTGCGCCTTGCGGAGCTACTGAGGCATACTGAAGGATCAGAGGAGGTGGGAGAGGTGGAGTGTTCAGATTCGCACGAACGAACTCTGTGTACCAAGCATCCATCTTCGAAGATAGACTTCTCTAGCCCCTCCACCTTGGCCCATAGTCACTGGCTCACTCTCAATTGGCACGGTCCTTTCAACGGGAGCTGGTGCGTTACTCTCTACATCATCCGTCGTGGCTCTTTTAGGATCCATTTACTATACAAAAATACAATTTATAGTCGTTAGAATTCGTCACACTATCAATATACAGTTATGGCATGTATAGCTAGACCCATACTCTCGCTAGGTTAGTCCTAGAACTGACTAAGCCATAGCTCTGATACCACTAAATGTAACATCCCATACCTGTAACCCACGTCCGAGTGAAATATGAGGCATTACCAAACTTGACCTCCAGCACACAAACATTCCCCAAGTTACCAAGACTTGGTCCAGTTTAAAACTTTTTCAATTTCTACCTTATACTTCTTATTATGGGCTTACAAGCCCCAAATTGACCATTGAAAACTAATCGGGATCAATCCGGATCCTTAAACCATCTATAGAAAAATTGTCTTTGAAACAGGGCATATGCTCGTGTAGAAGGGAAACACGCTCGTGTGGCCATTTTAATATGGTCGTGTTGATGGCCCGTGTGGCTCGTACAGCCTAAGCAATACAGGGGCACACCCGTATCCTCCATCCGTATGGAATTAATTCTAAATGCACACTTACAGGGGTTTTCACATGGCCTGGCACACGCCCGTGTCCCTGGCCTGTGTCCTTCACATGGCCATGACACGTCCGTGTCCTATCTCAGGTGCAAAAACCTGGACATTCTGTTTCTGATGTCAGCAACCCCAAAATGTCACACGACCAAGGCGCATGGCCGTGTACTAGGCTGTGTCCTTCACACGGCTGAGACGAACGACTGTGTCTCTGCTCGTGTGTTTACTACCATGCATACTGACCTGAAAATTTTATGTGCAGCTGACACACGGCCGGACCGCACGCCCGTGTGTATACCCATGTAGACAATATAAAGCTATTTACCAAGCCTCTCTGCCACCCTTACTTACACAACCTACACATTAGCAGCCAAAACCAATACAAGGCTATCTCATGCAACCAAATTAGCCACAATAAACAACATTCCATGTGTGCATTTTACCCATCTATGAAAAGAATATCCTTGTATATAAATCAAAATGAATGTTAGCCATCATTCAAGGCTTAATACAAAATAAGGGATTTATCCCAAACCAACACATTTGGCCAAATTAATAGTAACCCAAAACACAAGCCTAACTCCCTATACATGACATTTTCAACTATATAAATCAAACTATACCAAATGCTTCGATTGATAGCGTGATTGTTATCTCTGACTTCCATTGATCCTTGAGCTAGATAGGTGGCACTAAAAGAAAATGGCAAAGGAGAGGGAGTAAGCATAAAGCTTAGTAAGTTGCACATAAATGATTATACAATATAACTTTACCATTCACCAACAAGCTCATAACATACAATTGGGCATAAGAAAAAACTTACTTTTCTCATTAACTTGAAAACATAACTTTCACCGTTGAACCATCTGGAACACCACCAGATATTTATTAAGCCTCAAACATGGGATAAGGTGCCGATGCCATGTCTTAGACATGGTCTTACACAACTGTAGCATATCTGTGCCGATGCCGTGTCCCAGACATGGTTTTACACTGACACATCTTGTAGCCGATACATGTGCAAAACATGTCTTGCACTAACTCAAGTCTCGAGGCCGATGCATGTCCCAGACATGTCTTACATTAGCACTCGTCTTGTGACAGCCCTAAATTGACCCTAGTCGGAAAGTGGTTTCGGGACCACGAAACCGAGTGCTATAAGAAATTAAAAGTTATATTCCGTGTTTATAATGTGAGTAAATGCATGTGTGAAAGTTTCATGCATTAATTTGATCATTTTTATGTGAATTTATTAAAATGGACTTATATGAAACATTGTTGGAAAGTGATAGGTTAATCTTACAATGGTCTATTAGTACATGCATTCAAAAGGGTGGACTTGCATGTCAATTTCCCCACTTTGATAGTAGTGGCCGGCCATGACAATGAGGATAGACAAAATGTGATGGGTAAAACATATTATAAGCATTTTGTGATAACATGTTATGTTAAGAACAATAAAATATGAGGGGAGTGGGAGGAGAAACCAAAGTTGTTTCATCCTTGCTCCCCATTTTGCCGTAACTAGATGAAAAAAAAGTTGTATTCTTTGGTTCTTCTTGGCCGAAATGAAAGGAGGAAGAAGGGAGGAAAGCATTCGGTCATCTTAGGTTAATATTAAGGTATGTTAATGCTCTCTCATTGAAAATCTTTGTATATTTGGAGTGGTCATCAAGTATAGAAGCTAGCTCATGGCAATTTTTTTTGTAAAGTTATGAAGATGACATTCGGTCATGGATGTTTGTATTCCTTTGATGTTGTTTTGATGCTTTAGTGTATTGAGGGTTGATTATAGATGAGTTGAGCTTGGTAAAATTAAATGTTTGTGGCTTAATTGCTTAATGACAATCGGCTTTATTGAAATGCTAAATTAGTGCTAAATTGTAAGTATTTAATTGAGTGTTAGCCGAAATTGAGCTTATGATAGTAATTAGAATGTGTGAAATTTAAGGTATAAGAACCTATAGGTAATTACATAGGTAATGTTAAAAAAAATTAATGTGGTATATTCGGCCATGTAGGGTATATCCTAAAGATATTATGTTTAATTCCCTATAATCGGCTAAATGGGTGATAATGGTTTATAATGTTGAATTGAATTATGATTATGTACGTTAGAATTAGATATAACAAAAAAAAAACTATGTGAATTTTGGATGAACTTGAATAAATAATATTCAGCTAGCATGATAAGTTATGAAATATTAAGTAGATGATATAATTGATTGGTGAAGTGGCTAATAGGGATATTTAATGAAATTATGCCAAGGCCGAATGTATCATGAAGTAAATAAAAATGCTAAATGTGGATTATGTGCTTATATGTGTATTCGGCCAGGGAAGTTTGACATGAAGCTTTGATAGGCTTGAGAGATGAATGACCGAATGAGCTATAGGTTATGTATGGATGAATTCTATGCATATGTGTGTGTGTGGCATTAGTAGTGAATGTCATTCGGCATTGTTTAATTAAAATTAGAAATGAATGCTTGAAAGTTAAATAGGTCGCTCTAATGACCAAATATTCTAAAAGCTAATATATGGACAAATGATACAAATGAATTGGGTTTGAAATGTATATGGTTGCCGTATGTATGTGTTTGATTGAGAAGTAACTTTGTTTGATTTAGCTCAAGAGCCTAGAGGATCAAAGTTGGATAAGGGAAAGGAAAAAGTGATCGAAGAGCCATTGTAATCGTTCGGCAACTTCCGAGGTAAGTTTTAAGTGATTAAATGTTGAGTAAATTCAATCATAATAGGACATAATGAGTTGATTTAATAAGGTATGATGTGGCCATGATATGTCTTAAACTCAAATGGTAAGTTCATAAGTGTTTGGACTTGGAAATTTAAGAGCAAATTGTAATAATTTGCTTAGGACAGCAGCAGTAACGTGATTTTAGAAAATCACTATAAATTGTTGGTGTGGAATTATAGGCTGAATAAAATATTTAATCAAAGCTTAATTAGTCTAGTTTCTTATAAAAGAGACCGTGTAAGCAAAGAAATTTCCTATAAAGAGATATTTAAAGTTGTGTGAGACAGTGTCAGAATGACTCTGAAATCCCCTGTTCTGTTTTTAGAAAATCATTATAATTTGTATAAAAACGGTTATAAGATAAAATTTATATGCTTAGACTCCTTAATGAGTATAGTTTCAAATGAAATCAAATAGAACATATTTTTAATTCTGTACAATGAGCAATTTGATTCGTAGTGAAGAGTGGTCAGATTAGTCAAACAGTGAAACAGGGGAAACTTTAAGAAAAATCTGGTATTGATTGGCCAAACCTAAAATTCTGAAAATTTTATGGATGGAAGATATATGAGTCTATATTCAGGGAAAATTAACGGCAATTTATTTTGAGTCTTGTAGCTCCAGTTATAAATAATTTTGTGACTATTGCTCAGGAAAACAGCTTGTAGTGAATATGTGAATTTGTTGAAAACATTGATGAAACTATTTGAGTTGCTTATAAGCTATTGCTGAAATTGATGCACAAGATAAATATATGTATATGTGGTAAAGCCGAATGGCTAATGTGAAATATGTATGGGATATGTATATGTGGTAAAGCCGAATGGCTAATGTGAAATATGTATGAGATATGTATATGTGGTAAAGCCGAATGGCTAATGTGAAATATATATATGAGATATGTATATGTGGTAAAGCCGAATGGCTAATGTGAAATATGTATGGGATATGTATATGTGGTAAAGCCGAATGGCTAATGTGAAATATGTATGGAATATGTATATGTGGTAAAGCCGAATGGCTAATGTGAAATATGTATGGGATATGTATATGTGTTAAAGCCGAATGGCTAATGTGAAATATGTATGGGATATGTATATGTGGTAAAGCCGAATGGCTAATGTGAAATATGTATGGGATATGTATATGTGGTAAAGTCAAATGGCTAATGTGAAATATGTATGGGATATGTATATGTGGTAAAGTCAAATGGCTAATGTGAAATATATATATGAGATATGTATATGTGGTAAAGCCGAATGGCTAGTGTGAAATATGTATGAGATACGTATATGTGGTAAAGCCGAAGGGCTAGTGTGAAATATGTAGGAGATGTGTGTATATTGTGGCCGAATGACCAAATGTGAAAGGTGTGTATTATTAGATATTTGATGAGGCAAATGAATTACAAATATGACAGTCGATGTGAATGTTGTAACATGTGATTAAATGTACATGAAACTTGGAAATATATTCCGGGTAAGACCCGATGACTACGTGTGGAGATTATGTCCGGGTAAGACCCGATGACTACGTGTGGAAATATATTCCGGGTAAGACCCGATGACTACGTGTGGAAATATATTCCGGGTAAGACCCGATGACTACGTGTGGAGATTTTGTCCAGGTAAGACCCGATAACTTCGTGTGGAGATTTCATCTGAGCTAAAGGTCTCGCCGATAATCTGAGTAGAGGTTAAAGCTATAAGACTTCGTAATAAGAATTGCTTATAAATATATTCAATGCGAAAGGTTAAATAGGTATGTACTCCAAGTTTATATGTGAGCTTGATTTGAACTAAATCATAAGGTAGTTATGTGATGCATACGTGAGCAATCTATGAAACTATTCCTATGATTATGTGACATCGGATCAGTGTGAGAGGTTATGTGAAATTATGCAATATATCTATGTCACATGAGCTCACTTTTATGTGAAAATTTATCTGCCTATTGTATATGCTGAGATGTGCATATTCGGTAAAGGGATGGTATGCCCGAAGGAAGAGTGAAATAAAAATACGAACAACTATGTTATAATTTGATTGTTATCTGTTGACACTGCTTAAAACTTACTAAACATTGTAATGCTTACTCCGTTTACTTTGTTTTTTTTCTGTTTTATAGATCTCATTTCGAAGCTACAGGCTCGGGGATCGTCAGCAGCTAGTCACACTATCACTATCCACTGCTTGTTACTGTTATGTTTTGAATTATTTTATGGCATGTATAGAATAGACCAGTGGCCGAAGAATATTTTGGTTAATGTATATAAGTCATGCGAAAATGGCATCTTTTGAATGTGTACTTATAGAAGTTTAAATTGTATCCCTGACTGTCTTTAGTACTTATCTAAAGAAATGTTCAAAAAAAAATTTTACTGTTCTGATATGAGTTTCAAGTCCGGTAATGCCCCTTTACCTATTCCGACGACGGATACGGGATTGGGGTGTTACACATCTCAATGCCGATGCCATGTCCCAGACATGGTCCTACACTAGCTCTCATAATGTGGCCGATGCATGTCCCAGACATGTCTTACACTAGCTCACAATAATCAATATGTTATGGCATGAATATTCGATTTATTTCCTAGGTTCAAACGGGAGCTCTACTATCACTATTACCTTCATGCTTTCTCAATTCCACAATCAAGCAATTCATGCTATTTTAAATTCAAGTACAATTCAACACATACATTAACATTGTAGTTGTATTATTTACATACAACTTACCTCGGATTACAAAATGTGGCGACTAGTCAATTTGCTTGGCTTTCCCCTAGTCTAGATTTGGATTCGATATTCTTGATCTATAATAAAAAAATGCAATTATTTAGTCACTTTATCAATCTAGGCACTCTACACTTCATAATGGTACAAAATGACCAATTTGCCTTTAGACTTTTACAAAATGACCATTTTACCCCTAAGCCCGAAAATCGATTTTTATCGAATTTCTTCACACCTTAATCCTAGCTAAAATTTTCTACTCTTATAGCAACTCCAAATTCCCACTATTTCACACACCTATCATCCGTTTTACAACTTATGCAAAATATTCCTTTTAGGTGTTTTCATGCTAACACCTTTCACAAAAGTTGTTTATAAGACACCCAAGACTCATTTTCTTCCAAAAAAACTCAGCAAACATTACAAATCCTTTCATGGAAAACCCTAAACTCTTAATCATTTTGCAAAATAGTACCCTCATTTGAAAGCTTCAGCTTCAAGGGTCTCAAAAATGTAAAAATCATCAACAAAGGGTATGGAAATCACTTACTTGTGAGTCAACTAAGTAGCTTAGATTTCAAGCTCCAAAAGCCCTATTTTTTTGCTGGTAAAATTGGTGAAGAATGAGAGGTGAAAGAGATGATATCATCCTTTGATTATTTTATTTCTTCTTTAGTCAAATAGTCAAAAACCAATTACCTAACCTTGAAAATTTTCAATTCATTGTCCCCTATGGCCGGCCACCCTATTTTTAAGGGTCTAATTGCCCTTTAAAGGCCCCCAATATTTATTCCCTAGCTATTTGACACCTTTAGCTATCAATTCAGGACTTTTGCACTTTATGGGATTTAGTCCTTTTTCGCAGTTGAGCTCACAAATGTCAAAATTACTACACCAAAATTTTCATACACTATTAAAAAATTCTATAACATCAAAATAATAATGGAATAATTTATTTGAGTTCGGATTTGAGGTCCCAAGATAATTATTTTGATTAGCCCCAAATCCGGGTTGTTACAGCATGAAATCTGATTTGTTTCTTAGGGTTCAAACGGGAGTTTTAGTATTTCAATATTCAACATACATAATCATTTCCAAAAACTAGAAATTTATGCTATATCAATTCAAACACATATAATAACAATGTAGTTTTACTCTTTACACACAACTTACCTCGAATTACAAAATGTAGACGACTAGTTCGGCTTAGTCCACTTACTTTGCTTTTTCCCGGTCTAGGCCTGAATTTTGTAATTCTTGTTATATAATGATGAAAATTCACACATTTAATCATTTTATTAATCTAGGTACTTGAAAATTTAAAAATTAGGCAAAATGACCATTTTGCCCCTAGACTTTTCAAAATGACCATTTTACCCCTAGGTCCAAAAATCAATTTTTATCGAATTTCTTCATATCTTAAGCCCAGTCGAACCCTTTTTACTCTTACAGAAACCCATAATTTCCATTATTTCTCACATTTATCATCTAATTTTTAACTTATGCAAAATGGTCCCTAGTTAGGGTTTCCATGAAAACTACTTCACAAAAGTTGTTTATTACACCACCATAAGTCATTTTCTTTCATAAAATTTTAGAAAACAACATGAATACACTCATGGTAAAACCCTAGACTTTCAATCATTTTGCAAAATAATCCCCTCATTTGGAAGCTTATGCTACAAGGGTTCCAAAAATACAAAAATTATCAAGAAAAGTCATCAAAACCACTTACTTGTAAAGGCTTTAAGTTGCCAAAAATTTTCAAGCTTCCACGGCCATTTTCTTGGAGGAAAATCAGTGGAGAAGAAGAAGCAAAACAAAAAGATGATAGCCTTTTTCTTAGGTTTTATTTTAATCAATTTAGGCCACCTAACTTTGACTTTCTCATCCCTTTTGTCCCTATGGCCGGCCACCACTATTTGAAGGGTCTATTTGCCCATTAAAGACCCCCAATTTTGGTTATCTAGCTATTTGACACCTTTAGCTATCAAAATAGGACTTTTGCAGCTTATGCGATTTAGTCCTTTTTCACAATTAAACATGAAATCCCTAAAATTAATTCACCAAAATTTTCATACTCTCATATAATCATGCAACAACACATAAAATAATATTAAAAATAATTTCTCTGCTCTCGGATCAGTGGTCCAAAAGCCACTGTTCTGACTGCCCAAAATCGGGCCGTTACATGAATAGATAAACAATTACTATGTGTCTCATACAAAATCTTCTGAATCAACTCAGCATTTTTAGGAACACAAATCCTATCTTGGAACATTAAGCAACCATTGGAACCAATTCAAAAATTTGATTCAATACCTGACTCACACTGAACCCTCTTGTCTTGCAAATCACTGTCACTTTTCTAAGCCTCATAAATCTCTTGGAGAATGATCGGTCTACCTCTCCACTCAGCTATAATAGAACCATCATCTGATAAAGCTAATTGAGCGTTCATAGCTCTTAATGCAAATAATGACTTTCTACTCAAAGTATCGACGACCACATTCACCTTTCTCGGGTTTTAGTCAACCACTAACTCGTAATCTTTTAATAACTCCAACCATCTCCTTTGTCGTAGGTTCAAATCCTTTTCAGTCATTAAGTACCTTAGACTTTTATGGTCAATGAATACCCAACATTTCTCACCATACAAATGATGTCTCCAAATCTTTAATGCAAACACAATGGCAATTAGTTCCAAATCATGGGTCGGATAATTTTTCTCTTGTGGTTTTCAGTTGCCTCGAGGCATAAGCTATTACCTTGCCTTCTTGCATAAGTACACAACCCAATCCATTCAAGGATGCATCACTATAAACCACAAATTATTTTCCCGGCTCAGGTTGTATTAAAATCGGCGCCTCAGTCAATAATACCTTTAGTTTATCAAAACTCTATTGGCACTTTTCTGTCTGATACGTGATATTCGCGACAGGTTTTAAATATTTATAATTAATCATTATTGAAACTAACTATTATCACGATGAAGGCAAGTGTACCTATCGAATAGTAGTATAGCTTTAGCAAGATCGGATTATCGAACCCAAAAGAACCAAGAGTACTAGTAATTACTTTCTTTTTATTATCTAACCTAAAAATTAAGAGATTTGTTTACCTAAATTAATTAACTAAACTAAGAGTGCACAGAGAATAATTGGGGAAAAGCTTTTGAGAAAATTCTATTGATTAAGACAATACCTAAGGAAAAATCCACATAGACTTCACTTGTTATTTGACTCTGAATCAGACGATTTATTCATTTAACTTGATCCATAGAAATCCCTAAGTTATATTATTATCTCTCTCGAGACTAATAACGTCTAACCCTAGCTTCATTAATTGAAATCTCTTTCTAATTAACACCTAGTGTTGCATTAACTCGATCTATGGATCCCCTTATTAGGTTTCACCCTAATTCGGCAAAATCTTATCACCCTATCTCTTGGCATGCAATCAACTCCGCTTAATTATGACAAATTTACTCTTAGACAGGGTCTATTCCTCCTCTGAATAAGAGTATTAACTCGAATCAATATCCTAGAATATTAAAATAAGAATTAAGAACACATAATTAAGAACAAGTCAAATATTTATCATACAATTCAGATAATAATAACAAGATCCGGCTTAGGTTTCATTCCCCTTAGGTATTTAGGGGGTTTAGTTCATAATTATAGAAGAAAACATCTCAGAAGAATAATGAATACAAAACATAAAGAAAACCCAAAACCCCTGGATGAAAATTGAAGGGGGATCTTCAGTCTTGATGAAGGATCTAGCTTCTGAGATGGACCAATCGGCTTCCCTTGAGTAATTCCTTGCCTCCTACTTGACGTCCCCTTCCTCAGTGCCTCCTTAGGTGTTTAAATAGGCTTTAGAATGCCTAAGAGCCCTCAAAATTGGCCTTTTTCAAATGGTGTTATACTTGGGCTCGGCAGGGAATGCCCGTGTGACACGCCCGTGTGCGATAACTCTAGCCCGTGGTCAAGGCTGTTGAACAGGCACGGGAGTGTAGTCTACCCATGTAAGTCGTGCTTCAATCCTGTCAAAGGGACACGACCGTGTGAGGAAGTCCAGGCCATTTCTTGCTCTTTTTACTCTCCTACGCTCACCTATGTATAAAACATGAAATTAAAGGATTAGGAGCATCAAATTCATCAAATCTAAGGAGAAACCATCCATTAATGCACTAAGCATGGGATAAAAATATGTATAAATTTCGGTTTATCAAATACCCCCACACTTAAGCATTTGCTTGTCCTCAAGCAAAATCCTCAACTCATAATCAAAATAAATTCTTCTCAATTTATAATCCCTATCAATAATATCTCAAAATAATCCATAAGTATTCATACATTGAAAATTCAACTAAAAGTACATCAAAGTTTCAAACATTCCAAGTTGAGCATTTTATCACGAAAGCATAGGTGTCTCCCCTTATCTAAGTGATTACCTTTGATCAAAATATCACAGAGTTTAACATCCTCACTAAAGATTCACTTAAATCACTCAAGGTGTTTAAAGACATCAATTAAAGCACTCATTAGTCAATATGAAAAGCTATTGCCATAGGCTTGCTTGAAAATCAAATCTCCACCACTATATATTGAGTTGATACATCAGTCAAAAAGGTTTTTTAGAGGTTTGTAATGTGGATTTGGTTAGGGGGTGTGGTCACAAGCTAAAAGAAGAGGTTAGAATCGAGATTGAATTGAAAAATCACCTAGCTAGAAAAATAACTAATCATCAGTTGAATACAAGTGAAATCCTTATCAGAATATGGAAATAACACTCAAGCTCAAAAATGACGAATTACTACTAATATATATGTAAGTTTTTTTTTAAGAACAAGTCAAATACATAGAAGAACAAAACATAGCTAAGCAATTTGTTCAAATCAAATCTCGACAAAAATAGGGCTCAAATTAGGGGATTTCAACAATAATGGGTTATGGGTTAATATTGAGGGTAAATCAATTAATGGTTTCTTAGGCTCAAAGGGGTTCACTAAGGGTCAATTATGAAGGTAGAATTTTGTGGAGTGAGTGGGTTAAACCTAAGTGCCTTTATCATCTCGACATATCAAATCAAATGGTGTGGTCTTGACATGCATAATCAAGCAAGTTCTAGAATAACAAATCAATACTGACGCATTCATAAAAAAAGTGAGAATGAAAGAAATAAAATATGCTCTAAAGGCTCAAGATCTCACAAAAATTATGGCTTTTTGATGTTTAAACTTGTGAATTTCAACTCATGATAATACCTAAACTTAGGGAAACAACCTCAAAGTTTATAATTCTTCAAAAATCAGCTTATCATGCTTGATTCCCTAATGTCTTAAAGTTTAAACAATCAATGTATAAATGCCTATGTTTTAATTCAAGACATATCAATAAAAATCATAAATTAATTAAAATTCATTCTAATAATGATATGAGTGATTCACTTGAGAATAAGACAAAATTCAGGGATTTCTAATGATGATATAAAAGACCTCCCACTTAAGATGTACATTGCCCTCAATGTACAAAGATAGATATATTGAAAAAGATAGATATATAATCATAAGATAGGGAGAGAATTGAAACTTCCTGAATGATGAATTAACTCCTTGAAATGGAGTTATAGAGAATAATTAGCCAAGGCAATGATAAGAGTGGAGGAGGATACTCCGGTGGTGGTAGAGTTTCATTAGTCCATAAGTCCTGCGCCAAAAGAATATTATATCTGGTGGTAGCTATGGTCATGGTTGAGCAGGACATGGCAGTCATGGAGAACCTTTCCCAGTGGAGTTTTTGGTCCCTATGCGATGATGAGCTTTGGAGCTCTTTATAACTGTGATAGAATCAGAAACTTTTTACGGAATATAATGAAGCATAATTACTCATAATGAAATAGCCAAGACTATAAATTATTCAATAAAAATTATAAAAACTAAAACAATAAAAATATTAAATGAAAATTAAATAAAAATTACTTAATTAAGATAAATAAAGATAAAAGTGAAAATAAAAATAAAAAATAAAAAGTTTTTAAACATCGTCGTCACCGGATGGTTCGCGAGGTAGTGGTGGCGATGAGATGTGGAAGTGCTGACAAATCTGATGTAGAGTCGCATCAATATGACCAAAGAGTTGGAAACATTGCTGCTGCTCAAATCGTGTAAGGCACTCAGAGATGTTAGAATATGAAGCCGTCGAATGAACTGGACGATGGATGGGTGGTGGCTGAGACAGTGGGTCCTCATGACCTGGAGGGACATCATCAGTAATGTCCTCTGGGTCCTCCTCCTCGGTGCACTGGACGAGGCGGTACTGAGGAGGGTAGGTGCCACGTCGTTTCTCGATCATCCTATTTAGCATGCTCGAGATGCCCTATGGGGACATCTGGCCGATGAGAGCGAGGGAGGATGATTGTGCTGCTGTATTGAGGAGCCGAAAGTGCCGAGTCAATCGAGTCACATAGGGCCCGATAGAGATGACCCCTCTCCTATGTCACTCTGTCTGATGGCGGATGGCGAGGGTGATGAAGTAAGCAAGGTTGAGGATGTGCCCGTACGCCATGCTCCATAAGAAATAGGTGTCGTGGGTGGTGACGACGTCGGTGCTCTTTCGTCGTCCCGTCAGAGTGTGGGCCAAGATGGTGTGTAGTTATCCAGGGATGGAGGGAGAGTCGATACCTTGGAGCGGCTAGGATCGTAGGTGGCCGAGGCAGGGACGAGGTCTCTCCAGCATTTTGAGAGGGAGTAGTGGATGTGGTGGTGGAGGGTGTCGAGTTCATTGTCGTCCTTGAACTCCTCTATTTATAGCCCTAGTGCAATCCCAAACTCGGGTACACTCAATTGGCATACTAGACCACCAAGGCATAACTGGACCGTTCCAGGATCATCGAAGTTGGTCATGACGGTCTGAAGATGGAACGTCAAGTAGAGTTCCAATGTGAACTCGAGATACGTCGGCTTGACGATCTAAAAGAAGAGCCCCCACAGGTCAGTCATCTGGAGGGTACCGCGTCAGCCAAATGAATCTGTTTAAGTGCGGCCCAGTCAATGCAGCGGCCTACACCTAGGGGTCGGGCCCGTAATATCTGATATAATTCCTCCTAGATCCCAAGGGAACCTGGAGGAATGGGTACCTAATCTCCATGGTAGGACCCGAGGATGATGCTGCTCTTTTTCTGTTCTTTGAGGCGGGAACAACGGTCTTCTTACCACGTGAGGATGACATTGTACCTGCATTGAAAATTTGAAGTTCAACCAATACATCCCAAAAATAGCATGGAAAAACAAAACTAATTAGGAATATTTCATGAGACTCGCGTACTAAATGAATAGAACAAAACTAAAACAACTAAAGCAATGATATCAAAGTCATTAAAATAAGACTATGAGAATAATATGATGGGAAAATCTAATGCATGAATGTATGTGGGTAAACATAAAATCCATGGAAACAAGAAAAATGGACGAATGTAGTATGAAAAATGCCAATATTCTTTAATGACAAACATGAGTATTTCTATTATTGTACTATTAATATTCACTTAAAATAGTCAAATGGACTAGAGAAAACATGAAATAGGCAAAATATTTAAAGAAAATAGTGAGAAAAGAGTAAACAAACGCAAAAGAAAGAAGCTTGAGTCGTGAGAAACAGTGTTGTAGGCGGCACACGGGCGTGGCAGGTAGGACGTGTGGAGTTGCAGCGGCTAGGGTTAGGGATTTTTGGGGAGGGAGATGATGAATAGTGAGGGATTTATATAGATTTTGGGGCACACGGCCGTGGGGCACGCCCGTGTGCCCTAATTTTTGCCCGTGTGTCTCGTGATTTTTAAATTTAGGCGCGTCTGACATTCGGCCCACGCCCGTGTTCCTTGGGCGTGTGGGTGCACACGGCCATTCGCACGACCGTGTCTTGCTTCGTTCACTTCTTCCACGCCCGTGTATGGTAGCCCATGCCCGTGTTTTTTTGGACAGTGTTGACCACGGGTGAATAACACACGCCCGTGTTAAATTCTCAGTTTCAACCACAGTTTCAAGGCACGGGTGTGTCTCACGCCCGTGTTGTTTTGGCAGTTTCACCCACGGCCATGTCACACGGCTGTGGCAACTTATCGCATCCCATGTTGGGGAAAAACTTTTTCCCTATTTTCACACAGCCGTATCGCACGGTCGTGTCTAATCCCGTGGTATGTGCACAGCCTGCAGCACGCCCGTGTTCTTGGCTGTGTGGATGGGAAAACCTTGTGTTTCAAGACTTAGTTAGTAGGTTAGATGTTCAAAACTAGAATTCAAATAAATCATTACTGTTAGTGCTCGGGTTGCCCCCCGAGAAGCCCTTATTTATAGTCTAAGCTTGACTTACCTCTCTGGTGTATGGTCATGGTGGTGTGAGGAGTTTACACTCCTCATCCCTGCTATCAATTTTATCAAAATAAGGTTTAAGACGAGTACTGTTTACCTTAAAAGTGCCGAATTTGGGATGAATTACCTTAACTATACCATATGGGAAAATATTGAGTACCGTGAGAGGAATTTATTCATTAGGTTCAGAAGTGGCAATGCGAGGGACTGTTGCATCTATTAGTACTTTGTCTCCAACTTTAAGTTGATTTGGTGCGTTATTGAGCACATTATGGCGTGGTTTTGGTTTATCGTGTGTCCTCGGTCTATATGTCTGCCATTCATCCAGTTCCTTGATTTGTAGCCTTTATTATTCATAGATAGGTCCTTTGTTGTTGTTTGAGCACGGCTCATATGCGTTCTTTGAAACTATTTCCTGCACAGAGGGTTCCACCACATGATCAGTAATAGTAGAATGATTTATACAACCACCTTCAATTTTTTATGTGTTACTCGAATTACGAGCATGAAGGGTGATTGTTTCGTCTTCCACACGAAGTGTGAGTTCACCTGTACCAACATCAATAATGGTTCTAGCAGTCGCTAAAAAGGGTCATCCTAAAATCAAAGGTGCGTTACTATCCTTTTCTATATCTAGAACAACAAAGTCTACTGGGTATATAAATTTACCGATCTTAACAAGAACATCTTCAATGATACCTCTAGGAAATCTAATGGTTTTATCAGCCAATTGAATGCTAATCCTAGTTTGTTTGGGTTTCTCAAGACCTAGTTGTTTAAATATTTTATAAGGCATAACATTAATGCTTGCGCCTAAGTCAACCAATGCATTATGAACATCTAAACTACCAATTAAAAAAGGAATCGTAAAACTCTCTAGTTCTTTCAATTTTTTGGGTAGCTTATTCTGTAATATGGCTGAGCAAACTGCATTCAACTCCACATGCGAGCCTCATCCAACTTTTGTTTGTTTGCTCTCTTTTAAAATTTTGACTGCGTTTGGCATCTACGAGAGAGCTTCGATAAACGGTAAGTTAATATGTAATTTCTTTAATAGTTTAAGGAATTTACCGAATTGTTCATCTGTTCAGTCTTTCCTTGTCGCATTGGGGTATGGCACCCGTGGTTTGTACTCTTTACTTACCGTTCTTTGCTCACTGTGGACTACCTCACCTTTATCTTGACTTCCCACAATGCCTTGCCTCGGTTCTGATACAGGCTAAACTAACCTTTCCTTATCATGAATGGTCATCCCATTGAGTTGTTCCCTTGGGTTAGATTTTATGTTACTCGGAAAACTACCTTGTGGTCGTTCAGAAATCAGTTTGGCAAGTTGGCCTATCTGAGTTTCGAGCCCTTGGATTGACGCTTGTTGATTCTTAAGGGCTATCTCGGTATTGTAGAAACGAGTTTCTGACACCGAGATGAATTTTGTTAGCATCTCCTCAAGGTTCGACTTTTTCTCTTGTTGGTAGGGTGGTTGTTGGAAGCCTGGAGGTGGTGGTCTCTAATTCCCTTGGCCTCCCTATGAGAAATTTGGGTGGTTCCTCCAACCTGCATTGTAAGTATTACTATCAGGATTATTTTCAGATCGAGGATTATTACCCATGTAATTTAACTGCTCGTTCTCCATGTTGTGGTCATAGGGTGGGTATTCTGAATTGCTTGATCCACCTCCACTTGCTTCGCACTGTATTACTGGGTGAACCTGTGAAGAACTAATAAAACGATCAATTTTCTTATTCAAGAGTTCTACCTGATTAGAGAGCATGGTGACCAAATTGACGTTATAAATGTCGGCTGCTTTTGTTGGCTTTGTCCTCATGGCTTGCCATTGATAATTATTCAGTGACATCTCTTCTATAAATTCATAAGCATCTTCAGGTGTTTTATTATTGATGGTTACGCCAGTGGCTGCATCGATCATCTATCGAGTCGAAGGATTCAGACCATTATGAAACATTTGAACCTGTAGCCAAAGTGGTAACCCATGGTAAGGGCACCTTCTCAAAAGGTCATTGTATCTTTCCCATGCATCGTAGAGTGTTTCAAAATCCATTTGCACAAAAGAAGAGATATCATTACGTAATTTGGTTGTTTTAGCCGGCGAAAAATATTTTAATAAAAACTTTTCGATCATTTGTTCCCAAGTAGTGATTGACCCTCGTGGTAATGATTTCAACCATTGTTTAGCCTTATTCCTCAACGAAAAGGGAAACAACTGAAAGCGAATGGCGTCATCAGAAACGCCATTGATTTTAAAAGTGTCTCAAAACTCTAAGAAATTTTCCAAGTGAGTGTTGGGATCCTCGTCCTGGAAACCATCAAACTGAACAACTGTTGGATCATTTGAATTGTGTTAGGTTTCAGTTCAAAATTATTTGCAGCAACAGCAGGCCTAACTATGCTCGATTCAATTCCTGTTAAAGAAGGTCTAGCATAATCATACATAGTGCGCGGAGCAGGATTCTGATTAACAACAATCGCAGGAGGTAGTGGATTTTCTTGGTTTTCAGCCATCTCCTCAATTGTGGTAGACGTATCGTCCTCTTGCTCTTCCTCTGTGTATCATAAGCTTCGCCTTATTTCTTTTCGGCTTCTGCAAATTGTGCTATCGATCTCACTATCAAACATTAATGCTCCTGACGGGTTTCTTCTACTCATAAACTAGAAAAACCTGTCAGAAGAGAATAAATGAAGAATTAGAAAATAAAATAAAAATTTTAATTGCAATAAAAGTAAAATGGCTAAAGTAATAAAAATCGAGTGTTCCTAATATCCTAGTTCCCTGGAAATGGTGCCAAAAACTTGATATGTGATATTCGCGACAGGTTTTAAATATTTATGATTAATCATTCTTGAAACTAACTATTATCACGATGAAGGCAAGTGTACCTATCGAACACTAGTATAGCTTTAGCAAGACCGGATTGTCGAACCCAAAGGAATTAGGAGTACTAGTAATTACTTTTATCTAACCTAAAACTTAAGAGATTTGTTTACCTAAATTAATTAGCTAAACAAAGAGTGCACAGAGAAAAATTGGGGAAAAGCTTTTGAGAAAATTCGATTAGTTAAGACAATACCCAAGCAAAAATCCACCTAGACTTCACTTGTTATTTGACTCTTACTCAGACGGTTTATTCATTTGACTTGATCCGTAGAAATCCCTAAGTTATATTATTATCTCTCTCGAGACTAATAACGTCTACCCCTAGCTTGATTAATTGAAATCTCTTTCTAATTAACACTTAGTGTTGCATTAACTCGATCTATGGATTCCCTTATTAGGTTTCACCCTAATCCAGCAAAATCTTATCACCCTATCTCTAGGCGTGCAATCAACTCCGCTTAATTATGACAAATTTACTCTTAGACAAGGTCTATTCCTCCTCTGAATAAGAGCAGTAGCTCGAATCAATATCCTAAAATATTAAAACAAGAATTAAGAACACATAATTAAGAACAAGTCAAATATTTATCATACAATTCAGATAATAATAACAAGATCCGTCTTAGGTTTCATTCCCCTTAGGTATGTAGGGGGTTTAGTTTATAATTATAGAAGAAAACATCTCAGGAAAATAATGAATACAAAACATAAAGAAAAACCAAAACCCCTGAATGGAAATTGAAGGGGGATCTTCAGTCTTGATGATGGATCCTGCTTCTGAGATGGACCAATCCGCTTCCCTTGAGTAATTCCTTGCCTCTTACTCAGCGTCCCCCTTCCTCAGTGCCTCCTTAGGTGTTTAAATATGCTTTAGAATGCCTAAGAGCCCTCAAAATTGGCCATTTCTGAATAGGGTTATACTTGGGCTCGGCAAGGACACGCCCGTATGACATGCCCGTGTGTGATAACTCTACCCCGTGGTCAAGGCTGTTGAACAGGCACGGACGTGTAGTCTACCCATGTAAGTCATGCTTCAATCCTGCCAAAGGGACACGACCGTGTGAGGAAGTCTAGGCCATGTTGATTTCCCACGTGGGTCCATTTTCTCTGTTTTCGGCCCGTTTCTCGCTCTTTTTACTCTCCTATGCTCACCTAAGTATAGAAAATGAAATTAAAGGATTAGGAGCATCGAATTCACCAAATCTAAGGAGAAACCATCCGTTAATGCTCTCAGCATGGGATAAAAATATGTACAAATTACAATTTATCACTGTCCATTTGAACTTGACATATTTCTATAACAACCTCATCATCGGAGTAGCAATCATGGAAAATCCTTTAACAAACCATCTGTAATAACCGGCCAAGCCTAGAAAGCTTCTAACCTCAGTTACATTCCTCAGTAGTTTCCATTCAACAATAGGAAAAATCTTACTCGGGTCAACTCTAATGTCGTCACCCGAAATAGTGTGGCCCAAAAATCCAACTTCTCAAAGCCAAAATTCACTTTTACTAAACTTAGCATACAATTGTTTGTCTCTCAAAGTTTGCAAAATCGTTTTCAAGTGCTCGGCATGTTCGGTCTCATCATGAGAATAAATCAGTATATCATCAATAAAAACAACAACAAACTTATCCAAATACGGTTTGAACATACGGTTCATCAGATCCATAAATACAGTAGGAGCATTCGTTAAACCAAAAGGCATAACCAAAAATTCATAGTGACCATACCTCGTCCGAAACGCAGTTTTCAGCACATCAGACTCCTTAACTTTCAACTGGTAGTAATTGGATCTCAAGTCTACCTTTGAAAACACCGTGACTCTCTTAAAGTGATCAAACAAATCATCGATCCTTTGCAAGGGATACTTGTTCTTTGTGATCACCTTATTGAGCTGTCAGTCATTAATGCATAATCTTATTGAACCATCCTTCTTTTTCACAAATAGTACTGGTGCACCCCACGGGGAATAGCTAGGTCTTCCAAAATCTTTATCCGTTAACTCTTGTAACTGAACTTTCAATTCCTTTAATTCTATCAGAGCCATCCTATACAGAGCACTCGAAATAGGTGTTGTACCAGAAATCAAATCAATACCAAATTCAACTTCTCTAATAGGTGGCAATCCGGGCAACTCTTCCATAAACACATCCGGATACTCACATACTACCGACACAGATTTAATTTTCAACTCAGACTCTTTTGTGTTCAGCAAAAAGGCAAGATAAGCTTCATAACCCTTTCTTATACATTTCTGAGCAGTCATAGAAGAAATCACTACAGGCAAGTTATCCAATTCATCTAGTTCAACCTGAAGAATATCCCCATTTTCATATTTCAAATCAATAAATTTTTTGCTACAATTTACTATCACATCATGAGCAGTTAACCAATCCATACCAAGAATTATATCAAATTTATCAAACGGTAAAAGCATAAGATGAGCCAGAAGACAGTGACCTCTAATCATCAAAGGAAAATTATTACATACTTTGTAAACTAACACATATTTTCGTAGAGAGTTTGACACTTTTATCACAAATTCTATAGACTCAATAGGTATATTCATGCTAGATACCAATTTCAAATAAACTTACAAATGGTTAGATCCCGGATCAATCAAAGCAACAACAAAATTATCATAGGGAGAAAAAGTACCTGTAATCACGTCAGGAGATGAAGCCTCTTCATGGGCGCGAATGGCATATGTCCTCGCAAGTGCTCTACCCTCAGGCCTCACAACTGGATCTCTAGGTGCACTCTTGCTAATCGCTCCACTTTCCTGATTTCTCTGTGGCCTCCCTCTAGAAGCAATATTACCAAATCTCGCACTCTGAAATTTCTCTTTCTCAACCATCTCAGGACAATCCTTGATAAGATGATCATATTACCACACTTAAAACATGCCCGGTTATTCATCCAGTACTTACGGAGTGACATCTACCACAATGTTAACACTCAAATCTATTAGGTCGAGCATTACCCACACTCGCTATCGAAGTAGTTTGAGCCTTATGACCTGAATACTGTTTCCTATGGTTTCTATTTGAAAACCCAACTGAAGCACTTGACCGAGTATTAAACTCTCTGATTTCTTAGATGAATACTGAAATGACTTACCTATCTGTCTATTCTTCAAATCTCGAGACTCTAACTTAGCTTTCCTTTTCTCCTTAGCCAATTCTTCAGCCTTACAATCTCTCTCTACGAGCACAAAAAATTCTTTCAGTTCAAGGACACCAACCAACAATTGGATGTCTTTATTTAACCCATCTTCTAATCTTTTACCCATAATGGTCTCAGTTGATACAGACTCTCGAGCGTATTAGCTTAGTTTCACAAACTCATGCTCATATTCTTTTACCGGCCCTGTTTTAACTCGAGGAATTCCTTTCTTTTCTGATAAATAAACCTCTAGCTAATGTATTTATTACAGAACTCTTCTTGGAAAAATTCCCAATTAATTCTCTCCCTTGGTGAAACAGACATAAGTGTATTCCACCACTGATAAGCCGAGTCTCTCAGGAGTGACACAACACATTTCATACATTCCTCTAGTGTGCACGATAACTCATCAAATACCCTGATGGTATTCTCAAGCCAAAACTCTTCCCTTTTGAGATCATCATCTATACCCATTCGGAATTCTTCGGTCCCTTGTTTTCAAATCTTATCAACTAGAGGTCTATTCAATCTTATGAAGTCCATACCTTGGGGTGTTACAAGGATAGGTTGAGGAATAGGCAGGGGTGGAGGGTGTTGAGCATTCGGAATGAACAAACTCCGCATACCAAGCATCTATCATATGGAAAATGGTTTCCCTGCCTCCCTCTCCTCGACTGACTATAGGGGGTCTACTATCAGACAACATTGCCCCTTCAGCAAGAGCAGGCCTGTTACTTTCAACATCATCCTCCACTGCTATGTAGGGATCCATTCACTATATGAAAACACATTTTAAAATCGTCAATAGTCGTCACACTATCATAATATATGTATGGCACGTATAGTTAGACTCGTACACGTGCTATGTTAGTCCGAGAATTGACTAAACTATAGCTCTGATACCACTAAATGTAACACCCCTAACCCGTATCTGGTACCGAGACAAGGTTCAAGGTATTACCGAACTTAAACATAAGCAAACATACAAAATTGAGCCATAAAATTTCATCCAATTTTAAAACCATTTATACATATGCATATCATCCCTATTACGGGCCTACGAGGCCCAAAACATACATTGGGAGTGGTTCTGGAATAAACTGAGAACTTTGAAAACATTTGGAAGACTTAGAAAATTTTTCATGGAAACAGGGTCACACGCCCGTGTGGGTAAACCATATGGTCACACACACGCCCGTGTCCTCAACTCGTGTAACTTTCTCTTTATGACGTCATCAAACAATTAGGGTCACACGGCCAAGTCACATGCCTATGTGCTAGGCCATGTGACAAAGTAAAATACAAAAAAATTAAGTGCAGGCTTCACATGGCCTGGGCACACACATATGTCCTAAGGTCGTGTCCTTCACATGGATGAGACACACAGCTGTGTCTCTGCTTGTGTGTTTACTACTAGGCATTCTATTTTACCTAATTAGGGTGCAGGAGACACACGGCCAGATCACACACCCATGGGGCAGACCGTGTGTCACACACGGCCTAGACACATTCACGTGTGACTACTCGTGAGACTATTTTCCAAGCCATTTCCCACCCTTAAATTCTCACTCACTTATACATTTTTGACGACATGCAACATAGCATATTTAGTCACTCAAATACTCATAATCATGATTAATCCATGACTTTGTAATGCCAACATATCACATACTCAAACCATCATGCTTTCATACAGCATTCCACACTAATTTCATATTTATTCATTCTTATAAATCTACCTTCAAACTACTCAATTATACCGTAGTTATGGCCATACCTATTACTCCCAATTCATTCATTAAGCATATGTGCCATTTATCACATCCATTACCAACAAGCAGCCACCAACCACATCACAAAGCCTAAACACATTGCAGATATGCATAAATAATTAGGGTTACAACCCGAGAAGCAAATATAAGCCACATCTCATGGCCTTATACAAAATGAATCATAATACCATCATGAGTCAAGACAATTGGGCTATTCAAAATGACACATAACAAAATGACCAAGTGTAATACCCCATACCCGTACCTGAGACCGGGATAGGATACGAGGCATTACCGAAATTTTCAGAATAATTTCAATTAATTTATATTATTTAGTATTCATTTTCATGTTTCATGTAACATCCTTTTCATATATTCAATTCAAAATATCATATAGAATACGATACAATACTTAAATTTTCATATTTACATGCTCATTCAGGGTATCCGAACCTACCTGACTAAATTGTAGAAATACCAAGATTTAGGGGCATATTGGTAATTTACCATTTTCTCAAATTTCACCCAATATTAAATTGATAATTTCATTCAATTTATTAATTTAGATAATAAGACAATTTATTCCCTTCAATTTAGTCATTTTTGACATTTTTACAAAATTGCCCCCTAAAGTTTTACTTTTATTCAATTTAGTCCATGAGCTTAAAACATGCAAATTAGCCATGCTAACTGAATATTCATATATGTTTTTCCTCCTCCGCCTCTCCATTCGACATACTTAATGTATATAACATTCTTGTAAGTACGATTTCACAGTTTACTTATTAATGCTCACATCAATCTATTCACACGAGTCATAGTCACTCAATTATTTATAATTCGAGCTACAGAGCTGAAAATTAAGATCCGTAAATTTTCCCTAAAACTAGACTCACATATCATTCCACCATAAAATTTTAAGAAATTTTGGTTTATCCAATTAGTACAGTTTATTCATTTAAGTTTCCCCTGTTTCACTATTCAACAATTCTGACCTCTCTTCACCAAAAATTAATTATATCACAGTACAAAACTCGGATAATGTTCCCATTGATTTCTATTGAAAATAGACTCATTACAAATTCTAAGTATATAAATTTGAGACTCTAATTTATTTTCTCCAATTTTTGGTGATTTTCCAAAGTCAAAACAGAGGAACCCGAATTCATTCTAACATTGTCTCACAAAATTCATTATATCTCATAATTTACAAATCCATTGCTTACATCGTTTCTTCTGTGAAAAACTAGACTCAATAAGCTTTAATAAAAAATTTGAGACTCTAATTAATTTTCTCCAATTTTTGGTGATTTTCCAAAGTCAAAACAGAGGAACCCGAATTCATTCTAACATTGTCTCACAAAATTCATTATATCTCATAATTTACAAATCCATTGCTTACATCGTTTCTTCTGTGAAAAACTAGCTCAATAAGCTTTAATTTCATATTTTATTCATCTTCTAATTCGATTTCTAAAATTTATGGTGATTTTTAAAAGTTACTCTACTTCTGCTGTCCAAATTGTTTTAGTTCAAGATGTTTATTACCATTTTTCCTCTAAATTTCAAAGGTCATACAATTCAGTCCTTGCTCAATTAGCCCATCTATTAAGCTAATTTTTCTCAATTAACATTTTATTCCATCATTCTAAACTATTACACAATCTTTAAAAATCAGAATTTTAACACTATACCTTAATTCACAACTTTTTCACAATTAGGTCCTAAAATCAATTTCTATTGAAATTACTTGATAAAATCACCAAACAACAAAATCAAAGCTTCAAATTCATTTTATTTCATCATAAACAGCTAACACTTATCAATGATAGCTTTTAATTTTGTTCATAAAATCAAAAACTAATGAATTAAACACTTGGACCTAATTGTAAAAGTCACAAAAACATAAAAATCTCAAAGAAAAAGGTAAGAATTGAACTCACATATGTCAAAGTATGAAAAACCAGCAGCTTTCAGACCTCCCATGGCATTTTTGCTGAAGAAAAATGATAATATCTCTAGATTTTTCAAATTTGTCTTGTTTTATTGTTTAATTTGCAAAATTTCCCATTTTACCCTTGTTTCTCCTTGTCTTTTTTGCTGATTTTCTTGCCCAACCGTCCAGCCCATACAATTTGAGTCCAATTTCCTTTTAAATCCCTCCTTTTTAATCACTTAAACTATTTAATCACAATTTAATAAATTTCGCACTATTTTCAATTTAGTCCTTTTTAATTAATTGACTAACCAAACGTTAAAATTTTCTAACGAAACTTTAATACTAACTTAATAACACTCCATAAATATTTATAAAAATATTTATGGCTCAGTTTATAAATCCGAGGTCTCGATACCTTGTTTTCAACCAAATTTACCTGATTAATTCTTTTAAAATCGCAAAATTCACTAATTAAAAATAATTCTTTTAAGTTCGTGCTTGGCCTATAATTATTATTTGTTAAAATTTCTAAACTTACTCATCGGATTTAGTGATCTCGAATCACTGTTTCCGACACCACTGAAAAATTTGGCTGTTACACCAAGTCTCCTATACATGCCATACTCAAAATGTTGAGACTAACTATACCCAAATGTCGAATTGATAGTGTGATTGAGTCTCCGACGTCCTTCCATCCCCGAGCTAGCTTGGCGACACTATAAGAAATGGAAAGGAAGGGGAGTAAGCTTAAAGCTTAGTAAGTTCACATGCAAATAATAAGCAACATAAATCATACAATTAATATAAGGCAAAGTTTCATAAATGTCATCAAGTACCATAAGCACAACTTTCTCATATGCATTCTTACCACATGTTTATAACATACAGAGTTCTTTACTCATGAGTTTTACATACATACCTGTACAACTCATAGCACATTCTCATGGTTTCTCATCATTGACTTAGTTGTCGTATAACTCACTGATTTACTCGTTGAACACTTGGAATACTATCAGATACATAGAAAGCTTTCACATAGTGCCTCACACATAGCCACATGCTACCTCATATCACATATCACATGTTACTCGCTCTCGAGCTAATCACAGGCCTGATCACACAAGCTGACAGGTACCCGCAACAGATGCCGGGCTACCCAGCCACCGGTAGAACGTACAAGACCAGTACCTGGATTCACATAGTCACATATACACATAATCTCATGAGCTCATAATCACATAGTTCCTAGTGACATTTCACATTGTATCCTAAATTATTCTTAAGGTTCAAACGAGATTTTCTCAATGCCACATCTTCGTCAAACTCGTTCATAACGTCATTCTCGTATACCATAATATCGTTCATAAACTCATCATAATAATTAAATATAGAAATTCATACATTGATAAGGCATTAAAACATGATACAACATTGCATTATTTACATATAAACTTACTTCGGTACAAAAATAGTAAAAACGAATCTAATCGTCGTACACCTTGATTTTCCCCCGATAAAGGTCCGTTCCTCGTTTTTCTTGCTCTATAATACCAAATTTAGCTTATTCAATACACACATTATCAATTCAATCCATAACTCATTTTTTGGAAAAATTACCTTTTCACCCCTAACTTTTCACATATTTACAACTTAGTCCTTAGGCTCGTAAAATGAAATGTGTCCATTTTCTTTGTCACCCAAGCCTAGCCAAACTTAACACATGCTCATAACAGAACACATTTTCCTTCAAATCAGATTTTGACTACTCATTTTTGCAACTTTTACAAAAAAGGTCCTTTTTAGGTATTTCCATGAAAAATCATTTAGTAAAAGTTGTCTAACACACATCAAACATTCATATTCCTCCATTAAAAATCAAAATACATGCATGTCACACATGGGTCAATTTTTAAACATTAACCCTAGCTCAAAATAAAGCTAAAAATAGGTAGATCGATTGATTACAACTTAAAAATGTAAAGAACATTAAAAACGGGGCTAGGATGCACTTACTATTGAGCTTGAAAGTTGAAGAAAGACCCTAGCTGTGGCCTTTCTAAATTTTGGCACATACACAAAAAGAAGACGAACCAATTTTTGCTTCATTTTTCCCTTTTCATTCTTTTATTAACCAAATCACAAAAATGCCCTTAAGACCTTTCTTTCAAAATTTTCCTATCCATGCCCATTTTTGTCCAAAAAATTAGAAATTGGTCAAATTTCTATTTAAGACCCTCTAATTAAAATTCCATGGAAATTTCATGCTCAAAGCTTCTAGACATGTATTTTGCAACTTATTCAATTTAGTCCTAATTATCAAATTGGACACTTTATGCATAAAATTTCTTCATGAAATTTTCACACAAGGATGCAATCATATCATAGACCTCATCATAATCATAAAATAATTATTTCTACTTCGGATTTGTGGTCTCGAAACTACTATTCTGACTAGGACCAAAAGTGGGATGTTACAAATATGATTAACTTTGTATTAAACAATGGCCAGATTTTAAATTTGATTGAGTTATAACATTATAATATGTTAATATGACCAATGTTTATGTAAAAATGAGAAATATAGTTGTAAGAGATCCCATATGATTTGGATGAAATGAGATATTATGAATTAAACTTGTTTTGTTTTTAAGCCCATGTAAACTTGGTAGAAATGTTAGGTTAAAGTTGGCATGCTGACCGCTTATAAATAAGTCAACGTTTATAGTAAAATATAGCACAAAAAATATAATAATTTAGAATGGCAGTGTACGCAAGTGCACAAGTTAAATTGTAATATAGTTCACTACAACAAAATACTTGGAAGTGTTTAGAGGATCATACCTAAGGGAGGATGGAATAAATCATGAAAACCTTTTTAAAATAACATGTCTAAGTAGTTGTAATTAATTCCTATATTACGATAAACCATAAAAAAGATTAAAGAGATAAATTAAATAACAAAAAATAAATAAATGAGAAAAAAAACAACAATAAAAATTAATAAACCAATAAGGAAGATTAACTCACTTCAGGGTTTGTAATTAACTTTAGATTAGGGTTTTAGGGTAGATTAACTATTGATCAACCAATTATTACCTCCTGACCTCTAATTAACAAATCGATTGGTTGATACTCACTTTTCTCCCAACCTTACTTTTTCAACTAGGATAAATTACAATTTACTTGGTTTGACTTATCTCCCGACCTCGTTTAGCCTATGATAACTTCCTGGGGTTGTCAATCTTAGGGTTGAGGAACACGTAATGTAGACCAACTAACCCTCTCGGGAAAACCTTATATCCTCTGTTAATCATATTCCATCCACTCATTAATCTTTCCTTAAGGGATTTAGCCACCTATGTTATTCATAATCTCAACCTCAATTGAACAAATCATGTGAAGAACATGATTGATTCAGAAGAGAAAAGAGATTTGAAAAATTGTGGATTTGATATCGAATGGATAACAGAGTAGTAAATCGATTGATTGGAATAAAGAAATAGATCAAATGCAACTAAAAGATAATCTGAAATACTTGAATAATATAGATAAACTCTTGGATCGAAACTGATTCCAAGAGGAAAAACAATTAAGTTATAAAAAGTTGACAGAAAACTAATCTAATCCTACTCTTAAACTACTATGGTTTTTTAATGCGTCTAGGACGACTTAATTACATAAAACCCCTAATGTCTTATTTATAGAAGTGCTGGCAGCCCAAATTAGTTCTTCAGGATGTCCTAGGTATTCATCTAAAGTTGATTGCATGAACGGAAATAGCCTCGATATTCTTGGGCACCACGTCGAGTTGTATTGTGCCACACAATGTTTATAGCGCGACACAACATGTAAAATACGCCTTGTGTTGTTCATTTTGTGCCTTGATGTGCCAGGAAGCTTGTGCATCACTCGTCCCTTGCTTCCACGTCAATTGGGCCTTTAAATATTCATCATACACACTCAATTGAACATATTAGTACTACCTAAGGCCCCTGTCGGCCTAATGAGTCACAACACTTATAGAATATGTTAAAAAACACTTATTTATTAATATTTAATCCTAAGACCTAAATACTGAAAATGTAATATTAAATACTAAATTGCCTAGAAAACAAGCTCTTTAAATGCAAAATTAACCCAAATTAACTACTACATTTGATGTTAGGTCAAATACCCACACAATTAAGTTTTTTCTTGTCCTCAAGCAAACAAAACAAAACAAAACAAAAATTATAACTAAACAATGTACTTGATTTGTCTTGATACACGAGATTAGATCGAAGCATCAACATTAGAAAATTTTGCTTAAATATATAACTCTAGCTAGAAATTTAAACAATTGACAGTTATTTACACCTAAATAGATTAGTTCAATAAATTACAAAATAAACAAGTTAAAGAAAATTAAATATATATCTCCATAAAAAAGTATATACAAATATAGTAGTTATTTTTGCAGGGTATAGTCAGTTCGAATATCTTTTTTCCTACTTAGTTTATTTTTGTTCATGTTTTGAATTCTAGTGCAGTAATATTTCCCTGTATAATCCCTTATGATTTTTTATTTGTGCCAATACAATTGAGATTTTTCTTAGTCACTTTTTGTAAGAGTTATACTAGTCATATTGCATCGTTTCAATAACCATGGATTTTATTGAGTAAATCTTTTTAATTCGAACATCCTATACTTCTACAAATATAATTACCTATTTGTATCTACCTTTATCACTTGGCATATTTAATCTCTTTTTTCCTATTTACAGTCTAATAAACTGAACTAAATTGTCTAAATATAAACAACCTAAATTATTCAATTTAAATAAACAACCTAGGTATATGCTCCTAACCAATCACTTGTATTTCTACAAGCTGAAGCACATAGAAAACATGTAATTAAAAATTAAAAGTTAAAAACGAAAGAAGGAAAATAAAGTAACTGAAAAAATTTAAGAATTTTTCTAAGTCATGTAATGCCCTGTACCCGAGACCGTCGCCGGAGTCGAACACGAGGTGTTAACAGACTTAATTCATTACTTAAACAGCTCAAACAATTTATTTTTAAAATTTTCAGTCAAGCTAATAATCTGCGTCATAGTCGCTTAAAAATTCATATCTCGAGTTACGAAACTCAAAATCCAATTCTGTAAATTTTCCCTGAAACTAGACTGATATATCTACTTACTAAGTTTTTTCTAGAATTTTTGGTTGAGAAAATTAGTACAGTTTATTAGTTAAAGTATGCCCTATTTCAGGGTTTGACTGCTCTAACCTCTGTGTATTACGAAATAGATATCTCCCTGTACAGAGTTTCAATGACTATGCCATTTATTTCTAATAAAACTAGACTCAATAAGGAATCTTTAAATATAAATCATGACTTCTAATTATCTTCGAAAAATTTATGGTGAATTTCCAAAGTCAGAACAGGGGATCCAGAAATCGCTCTGGCCCTGTTTCACAAAAATTTAAGCATCTCATAATATATAACTCATATACCTGTTTTGTTCCATCCATATGAAAATAAACTCATAATTATTCAATTCCTTATTTTATTCACCATCTAATTGTATCTCTACTATTTTTAATGATTTTTCAAACTCACGTCACTGCTGCTGTCTGAATCTATTTTATGGTAAATTTTACCTATTTCATGTTTTCCATGGATTAGCTAGTAATTTAGCATACATAACACCAAATATGATCATGATTAGCCATTCCAATGGCTAATCATTACCAAGCATTTCCATACCACTCAATAACCATATCATAAGACCATATATACAAAATGATTATAATGCTACTCAAAATATGCAAGCCATTATGCCAAGATGGTATACGGATATAGTGTGAGCATGCCTCCGACCGTTCCCGATTTCCGAGCTGGCTTGTCAACACTACAAGGAATGAAAAGGAGGAAGTAAGCATAAATTCTTAGTAAGCTCACATGCAAATAGAAAGTAACACAACTATATAAGCAAACATAAAACATCATTTGCATAATCATCACCGAGACATTCATATCACATTTTCATTTATCATCTTACCATATTGTTGTTATATCGAGTTTTCAACCCGAGGGTTAAGTACATACCTGTTCAAAGTATTCATTTCACAACACTTACCAATACGTCCCTTTCATCTCGAGTATTCCTCCATTTGAGTAGAATTTTACCCGTTGAACACATCGGAATATAATTCGGATACATGGAAAGTTTGCACATAAGTGCCACATATGTAGCCAAGCTACCATGTAACCCGCCCATAAGTGAACTCGGACTCAAATCAACGAGCTCGGGCGTTCGCATCCATAAGTGAACTCGGACTCAACTCAACGAGCTCGGATGCCTAGTTACATCTCTCGAACTCAGATTCAACTCAACGAGTTCAGACATTCGCATCTATAAGTGAACTCGGACTCAACTAAACGAGTTCGGATGCTCAACCATCCTAGTGACATGTCACTTGTATCCTAATCTATTCCTAAGGTTCAAACGGGATTTTCCTCGAACACATCTCCTTGCCATCTTCCGTAAAATACCGAAACCAATACTCGGTAGTACTTTATATTTAACAATTAATACACATAATTTGCATTTTATTCGAAAATAACCACAAAGCATAATATTTCATGATAAAAATCAGCATCATATCATATAAACAACATTAAATTGCTTAAAATGACAATTATGTTACTACATTTACACATGAACTTACCTCGTATGCGAAAATGGCTACTTTTACCATTTCGTCCACAACTTGGTATTTTCCCCATTTTAGCCTGAATTTTAGTTTTCCTTGCTCTATCATTTAAAATATGGTCTAGTTAGGACTCAATTATTCAAATTGACCCAAAATCATATTTTGGCAAAATTACAGTTTTGCCCCTAAACTTTTGCATATTTACACTTTTGCCCAAAGCTCGTAAATTAAACTTCAGCCTATTTTCTTATGTTTTATGACATGCTGATCATTTTTCCCTTCTATGGCAACATCAAATTCTCACTCTAACATGTACTTATGACTATTAGGTATTTTTACCGATTATGCCCTTTTTCTAGTTTTCGCTTAAAACCGAGTAGCACAAGTTGTCTAACATAATTTAAAACCTCATATTGTATCATAAAACACCAAAATACAAAAATTTCACCTATGGGTATTTTTCCAAATATGAACCCTAGGTTGAATTATTGCTAGCATAAGCTTAAGCGAGCTACCGGGACTCCAAAAATATAAAAATCATTAAAAACGAGGCTAGAACGGACTTACAATCGAGCTTGGAAGCTTGAAAAACCCTAGCCATGGTTTCTCCTTGCTATATTCAACCATGGGGTTGAAGATGAGCAAAATTGGCTTTTAATTTTGTATTTTAATTCATTTTACCCCTAAATGACCAAAATGCCCTTACTACTAAACTTTCCAAAAATTCCATCCATGTCCAATTTTTGTCCATAGACTTATAAATTGGTAAAATTCTATTTAAGACCTCCTAATTAATATTTCAAAACAATTTCATACTAGAAACTTCTAGAATGCAAGTTTTACAAATTATTCGATTTAGTCCCTAATTTCAATTTAAGCACTTTATGCATAAAATTTCTTCACGAAATTTTCACACAATCATGCAATCATATCATAGACCTCAAAATAATCATAAAATAATTATTTCTATCTCGGATTTTGTGGTCACGAAACCACTATTACGACTAGGCCCAAAATCAGGATATTATAACTCTCCCCCCTTTAGGGATTTTCGTCCCCGAAAATCTTACCAGAAAAGTGGTATTCACTTTTAATCTCATATTCCATGCCGAAGAACTTTCACTTAGGTTGTACCTCCAATACATCTCTTTAATTTCTCATATGATCTAAAAGCTTACAGTCTCAACTCTCAACTGTTCTTAAATTTTCAACCCTTCTCAGTTTCCCATGATATCATGACATAAAACCCAAATCTCAACTTGATTTAATGGAGACCGGAATTCCAAGAAATCCAACAATCAAAGAGACCTAAAATTCCATGAATCTGATGAGTAGGAATTCATTCAATACCGATATGATTTATAGATCTCGCCAAACATTTAACAATAGGATACATCACATTTTCCTCTTTCCGCCATGGAAATAATTCTGATATGGCCTCAATAATAATCCTTCTCATTTCCATCCCAATATCAACACTGGCAAGGATAATTTTGATAGATCCCAATGTTCGGCTTTAACCCCTTTAACAACTCTGATTTTATGTAACATTGAATGCTCTAAACTATCACATTACCTCACTGTCTTGAAACACATCACAATTCAAACAACGGTACATTACTGAAAGTCAGGAAGTCTTTACTCAATGTAGACTAGTCTAGTTCAGACGCTTCGGTTACCAATATTCTCATCTATCCGAACTCTGTCAACATATAATAAACTTTTCAGCTTTCACAAGACGAAAACCTTATCATTCGTAATGACTTTAACTAATATCCAACTCTTTCTAATAAATATACACTTCTCGTTCAGAATATTTACTCTTTTATCTGTACAAAATGAAATTCTATTATCAGACTTGAGAAAAATAATCCTGACATAATTGTCACATAAAATCTTTCAAATAAATAATTCACCATACCGACTGAAACTCCCGCTTTTATCACCTATGCCTTTACTGATGTCAAATCCTTACACAGAAATTTGAAAAAATCCCAATACTAAAATCACCACATTACCAAGATGAAATTAGAAGTATAGTCATATTTGACATGATTATCACGAGCTGAAGAATGCACTTCGAACATGAGTCATAATTGACAAATTATGGAACAAAGATAACAAGGAAACCGAATAAAGAAATCCAAGATAGAGAAATCCAGAATAAAGAAATCCAGAATAAAGAAACCCAAGATACGATACTATACCAGAGAATCGAAAACCAAACTCATAGAGAAAATACAGAATACCCCGATAATTCTTCAAAGAAAGAAAGTCCAGAAGAAAACATCATTTAATCCCACTGAAATCAAATATAACAAGATCTATATATCTTCCCATACATATATATCAGATGAAGCATCAAGTAGAAGAAACAGAATCATAATATCATATGTATTCTCTCATCAATTCTTATCAGACGAAATGAAATAGAATACCCGATGAAATAGAGCAATATTAATTATAAACCAGTCAGACTACAAATGCTTTCATCCAACACCAGGATTAAAAGACATTCCAATATAACAAGAATTTCTTCAGAAGATCAATAGCCATAGAAATATTTCTGAGAACGGGTAAACACATAGAACATCTCAAAAGAGACTGCTAAATCTGTCCAGTCATAACTGTCACACTCACATAGTTCACATTTCAATTATCATTTCCCCAACTAGTTCTGCCGTCACAAATTTCATATTAAACCATTCACTAAAGAAGGCCAGTTCTGAATAAATTTTGATTTACACTTTTCTCGACCTTGCAACTGAGTAATTCGGTTTACCAAGGAGAATTCCTTTTCTAACTGGGACAGTGTATAACTCCAATAATCTTTACGTCAATCCAATACTTTACTGGCTCTGACTTTACTTATCAGCTCATTTTCAATCTCTGATCATACTTATAATTATTCTATCACTAAACTCTTTGGGTTCTCAACCGAAAACTTATTCAATACAAATCTCATGAAATTCCATTATAAGTACCACTTTGGTAAGGGGGAGGGGTTGTAGGACCTCTGACTCGACTTTCTTATACATACACATATGACACAACTCCCATCATCATAGCAACAGCATCAAAATCATGTCATTCATTCATGTTGGCTTACACCAATTTTCCTATTGTCCCATTTAGACAATATACTTATGCATACATTCTATGTTTTCTAGATAGCTTTACTTATCCATTCATTTAATTAAATTAATTCATGCTCATGACATCATATAAGGCCAAACAAACATAGATATTTGCATCACAATCACAACTTTCATTTTGTGCATCATCATGTACATATCATTACAATCATATAATTCAGTCCAACAATTTAACATAGATAAGTTCATTTCATTATAATCCTTTATCTCATAAAAAATTGTATATCATTAACATTCATCAACATTCAACGTCCAATCAAGACAAGGACATTTTCATTCGTATCATGATATTATGACCTTTATTCATACCTCTACTACTTTCTATTTATTCCGTTCATCTTATCAAGTAAGCCACATACACTACATCGTATGAGCATTAAGCAAATATGGATATTTATCACAACATGAACTTTCATCTCACATATTATCACATATGTATCATAAACTTTTATTCATACTTTTCTGAACCGAGACTTATCATAATCATAACTTTACTCAAATACCTTCACATAACATTGAACATGGTCAACGCAGCTCGGTTGGAGAGTACCCTGTCTAAATAAGACGGTACTCATACGCGTCGGAAGACATCACACTATCACAGATCAGTGGCATGTATAGCTAAACTTTTACACATGCTAGGTTAGTCCGAGAACCGACTAAACCTGCTCTGATACCACCAAATGTAGCGCCCCATACCCAAGACCATCGCCGGAGTCGAACACGAGGTGTTAACAGACTTAATTCATTACTTAAACAGCTCAAACAATTTATTTTTAAAATTTTCAGTCAAGCTAACAATCTGCGTCATAGTCGCTTAAAAACTCATATCTCGAGTTACGAAACTCAAAATCCAATTCTGTAAATTTTCCCTGAAACTAGACTCATATATCTACTTACTAATTGTTTTCTAGAATTTTTGGTCTAGCCAATTAGTACAGTTTATTAGTTAAAGTATCCCCTGTTTCAGGGTTCGACTGCTCTGACCTCTGTGAATTACGAATCAGATATCTCCCTGTAAAGAGATTCAATGACTATGCCGTTTATTTCTAATAAAACTAGACTCAATAAGTAATCTTTACATATAAATCATGACTTCTAATTATCTTTGAAAATTTTATGGTGAATTTCCAAAGTCAGAACAGGGGATCCAGAAATCGCTCTGGCCCTATTTCACAAAAATTTAAACATCTCATAAAATATAATTCATATACGTGTTTTGTTCCATCCATATGAAAATAGACTCATAATTATTCAATTCCATATTTTATTCACCATCTAATTGTATCTATACTATTTTTAATGATTTTCAAACTCACGTCACTGCTGCTGTCTGAATCTATTTTATGGTAAATTTTACCTATTTCATGTTTTCCATGGATTAGCTAGTAATTTAGCATACATAACACGAAATATGATCATGATTAGCCATTCCAATGGCTAATCATTACCAAGCATTTCCATACCACTCAATAACCATATCATAAGACCATATATATGAAATGGTTATAATGCTACTCAAAATATGCAAGCCATTATGCCAAGATGGTATACGGATATAGTGTGAGCATGCCTCCGATCGTTCCCGATTTTCGAGCTGGCTTGTCAACACTACAAGGAATGAAAAGGAGGAAGTAAGCATAAATGCTTAGTAAGCTCACATGCAAATAGCAAGTAACACAACTATATAAGAAAACATAAAACATCATTTGCATAATCATCACCGATACATTCATATCACATTTTCATTTATCATCTTACCATATTGTTGTTATATCGAGTTTTCAACCCGAGGGTTAAGTACATACCTGTTCAAAGTATTCATTTTCACAACACTTACCAATATGTCCCTTTCATCTCGAGTATTCCTCCATTTGAGTAGAATTTTACCCGTTGAACACATCAGAATATAATTCGGATACATGGAAAGTTTGCACATAAGTGCCACATATGTAGCCAAGCTACCATGTAACCCGCCCATAAGTGAACTCGGACTCAAATCAACGAGCTCGGGCATTCGCATCCATAAGTGAACTCGGACTCAACTCAACGAGCTCAGATGCCTAGTTACATCTCTCGAACTCAGACTCAACTCAACGAGTTCAGACATTCGCATCTATAAGTGAACTCGGACTCAAGTCAACGAGTTTGGATGCTCAACCATCCTAGTGACATGTCACTTGTATCCTAATCTATTCCTAAGGTTCAAACGGGATTTTCCATGAACACATCTCCTTGCCATCTTCCGTAAAATACCGAAACCAATACTCGGTAGTACTTTATATTTAACAATTAATACACATAATTTGCATTTTATTCGAAAATAACCACAAAGCATAATATTTCATGATAAAAATCAGCATCATATCATATAAACAACATTAAATTGCTTAAAATGACAATTATGTTACTACATTTACACATGAACTTACCTCGTATGCGAAAATGGCTACTTTTACCATTTCGTCCACAACTTGGTATTTTCCCCATTTTAGCCCGAATTTTAGTTTTCCTTGCTCTATCATTTAAAATATAGTCTAATTAGGACTCACATTATTCAAATTGACCCCAAATCATATTTTGGCAAAATTACAGTTTTGCCCCTAAACTTTTGCATATTTACACTTTTGCCCCAAAGCTCGTAAATTAAACTTCAGCCTATTTTCTTATGTTTTATGACATGCTGATCATTTTTCCCTTCTATGGCAACATCAAATTCTCACTCTAACATGTACTTATGACTATTAGATATTTTTACCGATTAAGCCCTTTTTCTAGTTTTCGCTTAAAACCGAGTAGCACAAGTTGTCTAACATAATTTAAAACCTCATATTCTATCATAAAACACCAAAATACAAAAATTTCACCTATGGGTATTTTTCCAAATATGAACCCTAGGTTGAATTATTGCTAGCATAAGCTTAATCGAGCTACCGGGACTCCAAAAACGTAAAAATCTTTAAAAACGAGGCTAGAACGGACTTACAATCGAGCTTGGAAGCTTGAAAAACCCTAGCCATGGTTTCTCCTTGCTATATTCGACCATGGGGTTGAAGATGACCAAAATTGGCTTTTAATTTTGTATTTTAATTCATTTTACCCCTAAATGACCAAAATGCCCTTACTACTAAACTTTCCAAAAATTCCATCCATGTCCAATTTTTGTCCATAGACTTATAAATTGGTAAAATTTCTATTTAAGACCTCCTAATTAATATTTCAAAACAATTTCATACTAGAAACTTCTAGAATGCAAGTTTTACAAATTATTCGATTTAGTCCCTAATTTCAATTTAAGCACTTTATGCATAAAATTTCTTCACGAAATTTTTACACAATCATGCAATCATATCATAGACCTAAAAATAATCATAAAATAATTATTTCTATCTCGGATTTTGTGGTCACGAAACCACTATTACGACTAGGCCCAAAATCAGGATATTACAAGTCATCCCCACAGTTTATTTGACACATTGTCCTTAATGTGCAATGAAATATATAAAGGAAAGAGGTTACCCGATTAGCGTGATTGGTGCAATACAATTGGTGGGACTACTCCCCCCTCTCGATTTTTGGCTCAATTTTGTAGTGCCTTTAGAAATTTGGGGTTCTTATTAAGAAAAAATAAATAACACTACATATATAATATTAAAGGCTTAAATTGCAACACTCATAACCCATATCCATCACTGGAACAAGGTTACGGACTATTATTGGAGTTTACAGAATCATCCCAAATAAATCAAGTAAAAGTACTACTCATATCTTTAAAAAGTGTATCGTCCCTTAAATGGACCCTCGAGGCCCAATACAAACATTAGAAACGAATCGGGACTCGATCGAGATCTCATAAAATTTTCCTCAAAATTTTAAATTTTGTTATGAACAGTACCCACATGCTCGTGTGGTTTAGGGACATGCCCGTGTGGTCAGGCCGTGTGACTACACACACCCGTGTCTCTAACCCATGTAACTCTCTAACTTATAAGGAATGAAGAAATTGAAGTCACACGGCCAAGTAACACGCCCGTGTGCTAGACCGTTTGGTGAATTTTATTTTTGAAATTTAGGTCCAGTTTTCACACGGCTGTGTAACACTGTAACTCCCCTTACCCGTGTTCTACGCCGGAATGAGACATTACCAGAACATAACACATGCAATTGTACAAAACCGTGACATAAATTTTGCATCCAAATTAAAACAATTCAATTTTTATAGTCAAGTCCCTAATATAGACCTACGAGGTGCAAAACATACTTTGGAAACGGTCCGAGACAAACCAAGAACTTTGGAGAACATTGGAAAATTTCTTGAAATTAGGGGCATATGCTTGTGCCCAAGGCCGTGTTCCTCACATGGCCATTCACATGTTGCAATTTTCATACTTAATCATTACACCCTCATACAACAAAGTCATGCATCGTCATACCCTATAACTTGAACAATATTAGCCAACATCAATGACCATATACAAAACAAGCTATCAAATATTGAAAGCCAACATTTTAGGCAAAATCAATTAAGACATATATCAAAATAACCAAGTCCTCTATACATGCCACAATCCCAAAATATTGTTTTGAAAATACCAAAAGAGTGTTGATAGTGTGGATGGATCTTCGAAGATCTCCGAATCTCGAGCTAGCTTGGTGACACTATAAGACAAGGGAAAGAAAAAAGAGTAAGCATATAGCTTAGTAAGTAAGTACGTAAATAATAATCAATATATTAACAAGCTGTTTGTTCGAGTCATAGTCACTAAATTATTTATTTCTAGAGCTATAGAACTCCAAATTTAGATCCGCAAATTTTCCTTGAAACTACACTCACATATCTTCTTACCATAAAATTCTTATAATTTTTTGTTCAGCCAATAAGTACAGTTTATTCTTTAAATTTACTCCTGTTTCACTATCTGATAGTTCCGACCCCTCTTCACTAAAAATTAATTATCTCTTCGTACAAGATTTGGATAATGTTCCCCATTTGTTTCTTTTGAAAATAGACTCATTAAGTATTTTAAAAATATAAATTATAACCCATAATTATTTTTGTACAATTTTTAACGATTTTCCCAAATAAAGAAAAGGGATTCCGAAACCATTCTGACCCTGTCTCACAAAAATTCAAATATATTATAATATGAAACTCTTTTGCTTACGTCATTTCCTTTACATGAAAACTCAATAACCTTTTTATTTCATAACTTATTCAACTTCTAATTCAATTTCCACTATTTTTGGTGATTTTTTAAAGTCACACAACTGCTGCTATCCAAAATTGTTTTATTACTAAATTTCACTCTTTCATGTTTTTCTTTGTAGTAACTTTCATTGTAACACTTACTCCATTTCAATCTTACCAAATTTCGATCACATATCGAGCACGTTGCTCATAAGTTTACACACACGAACCTTCACTTGTTCATCAAATAGCTATATTTAATTACACCTAGTCATTTCCCGTTGAACAAATCGAAATAATAATGGATGCCCGGTGGCTTGCACACAGTACCACCCTTGTAGTCAAAGCTACCTTCTTCACAAAGTGGCCTTCGCATAGTACCAAACTGACCCAAGCTATCTTTTACACATAGTGGCCTGCACTTAGTACCACACATGTGATCGAAGCCATCGGGTATGCATAGTAGCCTACACTTAGCACTACACATGTGACCTAACCATCAAGTACACGTAGTAGCCTACATTTAGTACTATACACGTGACCGAAAGCCATTTTAAACACATAGTAGCCTGCACATAGTACTACACATGTGTTCTTACAATGGATCATTCGTACCTTTTCTATTCCGAAGGTCCAACTGGGAAATTTCTCACTTTTCAACATTTTACCAATTCATCCACAATCAATTTCAATTCATGATTTACATCAAGTGATCATTCAATATGCAACCATCCCTCATATAAACACAAAATATTATAACATAAGTAAAAACGATATATTATTTACATACTTACCTTGGTGCAAAAAATAGTAATTTTGCAATTTAGTCCATAATCTTTTCTTTTCCTCGATTAAGGTCGATTCCACGTCTTTCTTGATCTATAATAACACATTTGACTTATTCAATTCTCACATTATTCAAATCAACCCAAAAACATCCTATGACAAAAATTACAATTTTGCCCCTAAAGTTTCACAAAATTACAATTTTTCCCCTATGCTCGAAATATAATTTTTATTCAATTTCCTTACATTTTAGGCCTAGCCGAACCATTTTCAAAACTATAGCAGTCCACAATTTGCACTAAATCACACACTTACACACATTTTACAACTTTTTGCAAACTAGTCCTTTTATGCAATTTCATCAAAAATCACTTAGTAAAAGTTGTTTATCACACTCCAAACATTCATATTCTTCCATAAAACATAAAAATACATGTATTTCAACCATGGGTAAATTTTTAAATATAAACCCTAGCTCAAAATATTGGTAGAAATAGGTAAATCGTGCTACGAGGATCTCAAAAATGTAAAGAACATTAAAAACGGGGCTAAAATGCACTTACTATTGAGCTTGAAAGTTGGAAAAACCTAGCTATGGTGTTCATGCATGTTTCTTCCAAGCTTGATGAAGATGAATACAATTTTGGCTTTGTTTTCCCATTTAATTCTTTTATTTATCAAATGACCAAATTCCCCTTCATTAAAAACTATGGTGTTTTATCCTCCCTTGGGTATTTTTGTCCAAACTAAGTATAATGGTCTAATTACTATCCAAGGACTTCCACTTCAAAAACCCATTACTCACACGTACCTTTGTGAACTAGAACACACATTTTCACCTATTTCAATTTAGTCCTAAATGGACACCCAAACAATAAAATTTCGTAACGAAAATTTCTCATAGTCATTCAATCTCATAGTAAATATTAACACTTAATCACAATAAAATTTTCTACTTCAGATTTATGGTTTTGAAACCACTATTCCATTTAGGCCCTAAATCGGGCTGTTACAACTCTCCCCCCTTTAGAGATTTTCGTCCTCGAAAATCTTACCGGTAAAAAGGTTTGGGTATTGTTTTCTCATGGCTTCCTCCAATTCCCACGTAGCCTCTTCTACTCCATGCCTTTGCCACAATACTTTTACTAAGGCTATACTTTTATTTCCTAACTGTTTTACTTCCCGAGCCAAAATCTTAATCGGTTCCTCATCGTAGGTCATATCCGGTCGAATCTCAATCTTTGTCGGAGAAATCACATGTGAAGGATCAGAATGATAACGTCGTAGCATCGACACATGAAACACAGTATGAATGCTTTATAAATCTGCCAGTAAAGCTAACTGATATGCCACTAATCCAATCCTTTCAATAACTTCATATGGCCTAATAAAATGCGGACTCAACTTGCCTTTTCAGTCAAATCTCAAAATCTTTTTCCAAGGTGACATTTTTAGAAACACTTTATCACCAACTTGAAACTCGATCTCTTTTCTTTTCAAATTCGCGTATCACTTTTGTCGATCTAAAGTAGCTTTCAGACAATTACGGATTACTTTCACTTTTTCTTCAGTTTCTCTAACCAAATCAACTCCGTGAATCTATTTCTCACTGTGCTCGATCCAATACAAAGGAGTCCGACACTTGCGGCCATACAATGCTTCGTACGGTGCCATCTGTATACTCAACTGAAAACTATTGTTGTAGGAAAATTCAACCAAAGGTAGATATTTCTCCCAACTACCTTTGAATTCTAAAACACAACATCGAAGCATGTCTTCAAGAACTTGAATTACTCTTTCGGATTGACCATCAGTTTGCGGATGAAACGTGATACTAAAATTTAATTTCATACCTAAGGCTTCTTGCAACTTTTTCTAAAACCTCAAAGTAAATCTCGGATCTTTATCCAAAATAATAGACATAGGTACTCCGTACAATCTCACAATTTCAACAATATATAATTCAACCAACTTATCAAGTGAGTAGTCGATATGTACCGGTATAAAGTGAGTTGATTTCATCAATCTATCAACCACAACCCAAATGGCATCTTTCTATTTTGGAGTCAGAGTCAAACGTGTCACAAAATCTATCGTGACTTTGTTCCATTTCCACTCGGGAACCATCACTGGTTGAAGTAAACCCGAAGGCACCTGATGTTTGGCTTGCACTTCTTGTCAAATAAAACACTTTAATACAAACTCAGAAATGTCTCTTTTCATACCAGGCCACCAATATAGTTTCTTCAAATCATTATACATTTTTGTACTACTCGGATGAACTGACAAACAACCACTGTGTGCCTCATGTAAAATCTTCTAAATCAAATCAGCATCTTTCGATACACATGCTCGATCACGGAACATTAAACAATCATCTGGTTCAATTTGAAAATCTGAGTTACAACTCGATTCACATTGAGCTCGCTTGGCTTGCAATTGACTGTCATTCTTCTAAGCTTCACAAATTTGCTGAAGAAATAATGACCTAGCCCTCAACTCGGCCAAAATTGAACCATCATCATACATAGCCAAACTTGTACTCATAGCTTCCAAAGCAACAAAGGATTTTCTGCTCAAGGCATCTACTACTACATTCGCTTTTCCCGATTGGTATCCATCATTAGCTCATAATCTTTCAATAATTTGAGCCATCTCTGTTGTCGCAAATTCAAATCCTTTTGATTCATTATATACTTCAAACTTTTGTGATCAGTAAAGATTCGGCATTTCTCACCATACAAATAATGACGCCAAATCTTCAAAGTAAAAACAATGGCGGCAAATTCCAAATCGTGCATCAAGTAATTCTTCTTGTGCAGTTTCAACTGTCTCAAGGCATAAGCTACCACTTTACCTTCTTGCATCAACACACAACCAAGACTAGTTGTAATAGCCCGATTTAGACCCTAATCGAAACGGTGGTTTTGGGACCACGAATCTGAGTCTGAAAAATATTTAAAAATTATTTTTTGTGTTTATTTTTTGTGAATTTATATCTATGCAATTTTTGTGATTTAATTTTTTCGATTAGGTGTCTGATTTAATAAAAGGACTTAATCGCGTAAAATAAAAATTTGGTGGTTATTTCTAAAAGGGACCTATTTGTTACTAGCTTTTTAAGTGGGAACCTTTATGTTGTAAATAACCCACTTTCATGTTAGTTGGATAGTATTAGGCTTACAATATAAAGTTTTTTTATAAATTCATTAAGGTTATATTAGTAAATTAAGTTTTAATTTATAATATGTTATAATATACATAATAAAACATAAAATAAAGTTAACATATATGTTATTTCTTCATTGTTCTTGCAGAATATAAACAAAAGAAAAAGAAAGAAAACCAAGCTGGGGTTCGGCATATATTCAAGCTCAATCAAGGTTCGTTTTTGTTCTATTTTTGATAATTTCTACATTTTTGAGATCGTTGGTAATCTTCAAGACCCAAGCTTTAATTTTTTACTTTTTGAGTTGTGTCATTGTTAATAGCTTGTGATTTTTGTTGTTTGATGATGAAATATGAAAGATATGTTTTAGATTAACATGTTTTGTATTGGAGTTTTTGATGATTTTGAGTAATTAGGACTAAATTGCGAAAATAATAATATGAGGGACTAAAATGTATATGGGATTGTATAGATATGGGTACCATTCGGCCTAACATGGGTACTTTGAAATTTTGTGTATTTTGTGTTTTGTACAATAGGGACTAAATTGTAAAAATTATAAATGTTAGGGGTAAAATGGTAATTTATCCATTTATGTGTTTTTAGACTAAATTGAATGAAAATGTGTTTGAATGAGCTTAATTTGAATATGTTTAGATCAAGAACCAAAGAAATCGAATTTGGATCGGGGGAAAACGAAAGTTGTCGACTAGTCGATCTGTACTAGTTTTTCGTTGTCCGAGGTAAGTTTATAAGCATATAGACGTAGTTAATTTTAATTAAATGTAAAGTATAGATGTTGAATTGAATTATATGACATTATAAATGCATTTTTCGAATGTATATAAGCTTGGTAACTATGTTCAAGCATTCGTTTCGACTGAGTTACAACGTTCGAAAGCCCCGTATGAACCTTAGGAATAGTTAGGATACATATGTCATGACATAGGATTCCAATATATGTGTGTAAGTAAGACCATGGCATTGATATGTCATTCTGATATGTGTTTAATAGTAAGACCCTGTCTGGGACAGTGGCATAGATAAGAGATTACATGTAAGACCACGTCTGGGACGTTGGCATTGTACGATATATGTGTGATCATCCGAGTGTCCAATCCAATTCCGAATGGTTCATCGGGCATGGATAAATTGTGAATAAATACGAAATATGAGCTAAAAGATCAGGTATGTAATAATCTGTTATCTATGGAAATAAGGTAAGTAAGCTAATTTATGTATGTTATAAAAAAGATCAAGTATGTAATAATCTGTTTTCTATAGAAATAAGGTAAGTAAGCTAATTTATGTATGTTATAAGTTGTGTATGAACTTAATAATGAATATGTATGAATATGATATATGATTTCAGCTTTGAAGATGAGTAACTTAAGTTTTATTAAAGAGATTTTTAACTATGTGCATACACATATATGTGATTGTGTATTTGGCTACATAGGAAATATATGTGTAATATGCCATATTATGATTCTTGAGTTTATTTGAATGTATAAATGTATGTTTGATTATGTATCAACATTTTGGCTTGAAAGTTGAATAACCCTTGATTAAATAGTTTAGGTGAACATTCAACCAAGGTAATAATGGTGCATGGAATGTATTATTTTATCTCATTTGTAGATTTAAGATTAAGCATTGATAATGATATTATAATTCGACAAGCTTAATCAATTTGAATATATTACTAATTTGTTTATTTGCTTATGACTTACTAAGCTGTGGTAGCTTACTCTATGTATTATGTTACTCTGTTTTATAGATTTTGAAGTCAAGCTACAAGCTTGGGGACTGTCAGCCAAGTTCATCACACTATCTACTGTTTTGCTACCTTATTAGCTAAACTTAAATTATGGCATGTATAGGTTGGAATATACTTTTGAAATGCTGAATGTTGGTTATGTATATAAGCCATGCGAAAATGGCTAAACTTTTATATTTGAATTCGATCATGATAAGTATGAGTTATGTTTATATTGGTTTTATAGTTATGTGCTGTGAAGGTATAATATTCGTGACAGGCACTAAATGCTTTGAAAATAGTTTGCTTAACATGACTAAATTTGGTCTTATTTGTTCTTGGTTAAAATGTTAAATGAGATTGATTATTGGTAAATTGCTAATGGAAGCTTTGGATGTGCATGTAGTGTTAGGTAATAAATTCGTCTATGAAAGAATAAAAACATTATATGTATTTATTGAAATTGATAATTCATAATAGAAATATGAAATGTGAAACAATTAAATGTGATGGATAAATGTATATTAGCTTGATTGATTTGGTTGCTAAGTGGCAAATATTGCCTGTGTTTCAAGAATATTTGGTCGATTATTTAGCATGCATTCAATGTTAAGTGTGATCGTTATTTTAGGATAAGTTAAGTATTACGTAATGTGCATTATTAGCATGTTCGGCCACGGTATAATGTACTAAATATACATATGTGATTACTTATTAAATTATGTAACAAGATTGTACACTTAAACATGTTTACTAAGAATTTGCTATTAAAGTTAAGTCATGTATGACATTAAGGGAACAATAATTTGAGATGTATGAATGTTGTCTTTTACTTTGTTATTGAATATGAAATTTTAGGCACACTAATTTGCATATATAATAAGTGTACTTCTTGTTGGTATGTGCATGAAATGGTTAAAATTTACTAAGGCAAATTGCGTGTAACTTAACGACTGAAGTAGTTGTGTACAGACTTTAATAATTAATATTCTAAATGATTTATATAGGAATGTATGAACAATATATCGCGTGGTTGTTTCAATTTGTAGTGAGGTGTAAAGCATGGAAATTTCAAATTGATTATTACTTAAGCCGTATATGTGGTGATTTAAGATGTGCATTATGATTTATTAAATTATAAGAATGTGTGTATGATTTTGGTGGCTGTATGTATAATAACATAGGTGGCAACGGAAGCATGTTAAACCATGTTGGTAATTGATAATGTTGTACAATTAAATGCATTATATACTGTTAACAATAAGTTGAGATTTGTTGTGACTTGTATATGCAACGTGTAATTCGTTGTTTGTTCTGAAATGTGAATTGATTATATTTTATTTATAAATGAGTTGGACTTGATTAATTATATATATATTAATGAATGTTTTGAAATTGCGTTTTTGATCGGTAATGCCTCATATCCCTAATCTGACAACGAATGTGGGTTAGGAGTGGTACATTTTATTGGTATCAGAGCTACAATTTAGTCGGTTCTAGGACTAGCCTAGCGTGTGTGAGTCGAGCTATACATGCCATGTTATATACTGCAATAGTGTGATGACTTCTGACATTTGAAAATGTGTTTTTATATAGTAAATGGATCACGACAGAGCTATGGCTGATGATGTCGAGAGTGTAGCGCCTGCTACCGCACAAGGACAGCACCGGCTGATTCTCGACCGACTTCGAGTAATCTAGAAAGTGAGGTTAAACAAGCCTTCTATCAAAAGATGAATGACTGGTTTACTCAATATATCAGACTAATCCGGCTGCACAACAACCTCCACCCTCGGTTAATCCATCTTCGATGTCTGTTATACCTCAAGTAAGTGATCCACTGAGATTATATAAGCTACCTGTTGATAAAATTAGAAAACATGGTGCTGAAGAGTTTAAAGCTACTGATGAGGATGATGCTGAGCTGGCTGAGTTCTGGCTTGATAATACTATCCGTGTGTTTGATGAGCTGTCCTGTACCCCAGATGAATGTTTGAAATGTGCCATATCCTTGGTTCGAGACACAACATGTCACTGGTGGAATACCTTAGTATCGGTGGTTCTGAGAGAACAGGTGACCTGGGAATTCTTTCAGACTGAGTTCCGTAAGAAATATATCAGCCAGAGATTTATTGACCAGAAGCGTAAAGAATTTTTAGAGCTGAAGCAGGGTCGGATGACCCTGACAGAGTACGAGCGGAAATTCATGAGACTCAGTCAATATGCCTGAGAGTATAAACTACTAAAGCCATAATGTGTATAAACATTAAACTACTAGTTGGCATACTTGAGATAAAAGAGTTCATGGTACTAGTTGAGCGAGCTTGCAAAGCTGAAAAGCTCAGGAAAGAAAAAAGAAAAGATGACTTTGAAGTTAGAGATGCACGCAAAAGAACATCCGGTAAGTCATTCCAGTCTGCATCAAAGAAGTTCCGAGATGATTTCAGCCATTCTAAAGCCACTTCAGGTTACTACAGACGGGATCATAATAGACCACCAGTGAGCTCGAGGGCTACCTTAGTAGTGAGTGTGGGTAATGTCAGATCAAATCAACCAGAGTGTAAACATTGTATTTGTGCTTAGAGCGCTACCTCAGTGAGCTCGAAGGCTACCTCAGTAACGACATCCCAACAGTTTCAAGTTGCATGATCGGGCTTGTTTTAAAAGTGGATCGATGGATCATTATATTCGTGATTGCCCAATATTAGTTGAGGAAAATCCAGTGCAGAATACGAGATTGGGTAATACTACAGCTTGAGGTAGACCACCCAGAAATGCTGGTAATGATAGTGGCAGTCAGAGAGGGACTAAAGATACAGCAGTCAAATCTAAGGCTTGTGCACCTGCCAGAGCCTATGCTATTCACGCACGAGAAAAGGCTTCATCCCCAGATGTTATTACTGGTACATTCACTCTTTATGATACTAATGTAATTGCATTATTGATCCTAGTTCTACTCATTCTTATGTGTGTGAGACATTAGTATTCAGCAAGACTCTGCTTGTTGAGTCTACTGAGTTTGTGATTAGAGTGTCAAACCCCTTGGGCCAGTGTGTTATGGTTGACAAAGTGTGTAAGAATTGTCCCTTGATGGTTCGAGATTTGTGCTTTTTGGCTGATTTGATGTTGCTGCCATTTGATGAGTTCGACATAATTCTGGGTATGGATTGGTTAACTTTGCATGATGCTATTATAAACTGCAAAAGAAAGACTATTGATCTACGGTGCTAGAATGATGAGATTGTCCGGATTGAATCTAGTGATTTGAAAGGTTTTTCAGTAGTGGTTTCTTCGATGTTAGCTCAGAAATATGTCAGAAAAGGCTGCGAGGCTTACATTGCATATGTGCTTGATAGTAAAGTGGCCGAAAGGAACATTGAATCAGTGCTAGTTGTATGTGAGTATCCAAATATGTTTCCTGAAGAATTACAGGGTTTGCCACTTATTCGGGAGGTAGAGTTTGGTATTGATTTAATGCCTGGGATGACTCCAATATCCATCACTCCATATAGAATGGCACCTACAAAATTAAAAGAATTGAAAGCTCAGTTGCAAGAATTGACAGATAGAGGTTTCGTGCGACTGAGTTTCTCTCCGTGGGGTGCACCTGTGTTTTTTGTGAAAATGAAAGACAGAACTATGAGAATGTGCATTGATTATAGACAGCTTAAAAGGGTGACTATAAAGAATAAGTATCTGTTGCTACGGATTGATGATCTGTTTGATCAACTGAAAGGGGATACAATGTTTTCAAAGATAGACTTGAGATCGGGCTACTATCAGTTGCGAGTTAAAGACTCCGATGTGCCAAAGACTACTTTTCGAACGAGATATGGACATTATGAGTTTTTGGTTATGCTTTTCGGACTCACTATTGCACCTGCTATTTTCATGGATTTCATGAATCAGATCTTCAGACCGTATCTGGACCGGTTTGTGGTTGTGTTTATAGATGACATTTTGATCTATTCCCTTGATGAAACCCAACATGCTGAACATTTGAGACTTGTGTTACAGATCTTGCGAGATAAGCAGTTGTATTCGAAATTCAGTAAATGTGAGTTTTTGGTTATGCCTTTTGGACTCACTAATGCACCTGCTATTTTCATGGATTTGATGAATCGAATCTTCAGACCGTATCTGGACCAGTTTGTGGTTGTGTTTATAGATGACATTTTGATCTATTTCCATGATGAAACCCAACATGCTGAACATTTGAGACTTGTGTTACAGACCTTGTGAGATAAGCTGTGACAACTCGGATTAGGGCCTAATCAGAATAGTGGTTTCGTGACCACAAATCTGAGATAGAAATAATTATTTTATAATTATTTTGAGGTTCATGATATGATTGCATGATTGTGTGAAAATTTCGTGATGAAATTTTATGCATAAAGTGCTTAAAATGAAACATAGCTCCTAACATTTGCAAAAATGTGTTGTTATAGATCAGGAAAGACGTGGAATCGATCGTGATCGGGGAAAAGAAAAGCTTTCGGACGAAATTATAACATTTCTAAAGTTTGCACCGAGGTAAGTTCGTACATGAATAATTTATCGATTTTTTTATGTTATTTTATGTTGTTATCATATGAATTGGTGACTGTCCATAGAATGATTAAATGATGGAATTTGCAAATTTAATTAGATTATGAATAAGTGTTAACAGTGAAAAAGGAAAGATTTTCCGGTTGAACCTTCGGAACAGGAACAATACGAATGACCCATTGTGAATACACATGTGTAGTACTAAGTGTAGGCTACTACGTGTATCATACTGTTAAGTCACATGTGTAGTACTAAGTGCAGGCTACTATGTGTATAAGATAGCTTCGGCTATGAGTGTGGAAGAGGGAAATATGTGTAAACAATGGTATATTTGTTATTTTCCGTTGAGTTCAACAGGGAAAATCGATAAAGTGGTAATATGTGAAAGTTATTATAAGGCGAATATGTACAAATTTATGTTTATGAAAAGTTAGGAGCTATGTACTCGATAATTGAGTGAATTATCGTATAACAAAAAGGACTAGGTGGAATTATGCAAGAGTGAATGTTAGAAATAAAATAGTGTTGGACAGCAGTAGTTACATGATTTTAAAAATTTACCAAAAATCGTGGAAGTTGAATAAAAATGAAAATGATATAGGAAAATAAAGCTTAGTGAGTCTATTTTCACATAAAAGAAACAGGGGAAGCAAAAGAATTCTATATTGTGTGATATTTGAATTCTTGTGAAACAGAATCTGAATGAATTCGAGATCCCCTGTTCTGACTTTAGAAATTCACCATAAATTGTAAAAAAATTATTAAGAGTCATACTTTACATGCATGGATTCCTTATTGAGTCTATTATTAAGTGAAACAAATGGCATGGTCGTTGAAATTCTGTACAGGGAGAAATTTGGTTCATAGTACACAGGGGTCAGAGTAGTCGTATCCTATAACAGGGGAGACTTTAACTAATAAACTGTACTAATTTGCCCAACCAAAAATTCTAGAAAAAAATTACTAAGTAGAAATATGAGTCTAGTTTTATGGAAAATTTACGGAATTGGATTTCGAGTTTTTTAGCTCGAGATATGACTTTTTTTTAAACTGGGACTCTAGGAAACAGCCTGTCCTGAATATGTGATTATATACTAGTAGGATTGTTTTACTTTGATAAATTGTATATCAATTTCGTACTTACTTACTAAGCTATATGCTTACCTTATTTTCTTTTTCTTTTCTTATAGAATTACTAAGCCAGCTCGAGATTTGGAGATCGTCGGAGACCCATCCACACTATCAATACTTTTTGGTATTTTGTAAACAGTATTTTGGAATTATGGCATGTATAAAGGGCTGAATCATTTTGTTATATGTTATAATTAATTTGGTTTAAAATATTACTTTTCAAAATTTGATAATTTACTTGTATTTATGTATATCTGTTAATGTTATCTATCTTTGTTCAAACTAGAGGAATTAATTATGTAAGATCAGGTAAATGTGTGAATTCATATTTTCGTGATCTGTAATATTTCGTACCTTATTCCGACTTAGAACATGGGTAAGGGGTGTTACATTTATTGGTATCAGAGCCGAGGTTAAGGTGATTCTCGAATTTACGTACTGTGTGGAAGTCTATCTATACATGCCATAATTATATTATGATAGTGTGATGACTCCTGGCAATTTAAATCGTGTTTTTATATAGTAAGTGGATCCCGGTCGAGCTGTAGCTGATGATGTAGAAAGTAATGCACCGGTTCCCGCACAAGGGACTGCGCCAGTTGAGAGCAGGCATGAGACACATGATCAGGGAGCTGGGGCTCGAGAAGCCTTTCTCCGTATGATGAGTAATTGGTATACAGAATTTGTTCGGGAAAATCTGAACGCTCAGCCTCCACCCCCTTCTATTCCTTAGCTAGTTCCTGTAGTACCCCAAGGTGCCGAAATGGAAAGATTGAGCAAACCCCTAGTTGATAAAATTTGAAAATAAGGGGCTGAAGAATTTAGGGCTAATATAGATGATGATCCCGAGAAAGCAGAGTTCTGGCTTGAAAATTCTATCAGGGTATTCGATGAGCTTTCTTGCACTCCCGAAGAATGTTTGAAATGTGCTATATCTTTACTAAGGGATTTGACATGTCATTGGTGGAAGACACTGGTATCTGTGGTTCCGAAAGAAAGGGTTACATGGGATTTCTTCCAAGAGGAGTTTAGAAAGAAGTATATAAGCCAGCGGTTCATTGATCAAAAACGGAAAGAGTTCCTTGAGCTGAAACAAGGTAAAATGTCTGTGGTAGAATATGAAAGTGAATTTGTCAGACTCAGCAAGTATGCCCAGGAGTGTGTGTCAACCGAAGCTATTATGTGTAAGAGATTCGAGGATGGGCTAAATGAAGACATCAAGCTACTAGTTGGGATTCTAGAGTTGAAAGAGTTTGTGGTATTGGTCGATCGAGAACGAAAAGAGAAAGGCTGTGAATGAAGCCAGAGACGCAAGAAAGAGGCTAATGAGTAAGTCATTCCAATCTCAGTCAAAGAAGTCTAAAGAAATGAATCCTCAGTTGACTGTTTCAACTGGACATTCATATCGGGATAGTGGGAGATCATATTCGGGTTCTAAAGCTCAAGCTACTTCAATGGCGAGTGTAGGTAACGTGAGATCTAATAGACCCAAGTGTCAGCACTGTTGTAAACAACATTTCGGGGAGTGTTGGATGATTAGCCGGGCTTGTTTCAAATGTGGTTCTCGAGAACATTATATTAAATATTGTCCAAAAAGGGTTGAAGAAGAAAAATTTCAGACTGCCAGATAGGCTAGTGCTGCTAATAGAGGTAGACCTCCGAGAAATACTGGAAGTGGAGCTAGCAGTCGAAGTGTGATAAAGGAATTAATTGGGAGACCGGAAGCTAGAGTACCTGCTAGTGCTTATGCCATACGTGCTAGGAAAGAGCCGTCATCTCCTGATGTGATCACTGGTACATTTTCTCTTTACGATACTATTGTTATTGCATTGATTGATCTCGGATCTACTCATTCTTATGTTTTTCTGAATTTTGTATCTAGTAAGAGCTTGCCTGTAGAATCTACAGAATTTGTGATTAAAGTGTCAAACCCTTTAGCAAATATGTGTTAGTAGATAAGGTTTGCAAAAATTGCCCTTTGATGATTCAAGGTCACTGTTTTCTGGCTAATCTAATGTTGCTACCATTTGACGAGTTTAATGTCATTTTGGGTATGGATTGGTTGATATTACATGATGCCAGAGTAAATTGCAGACAGAAAACTCTTGATTTGAAATGTGAAAATGGTGAAATTCTTCGGGTGGAAACAAATGAATCAAATAAATTGCCTATGGTGATTTCGTACATGTCTGCTCAGTGATATATGCGAAAAGGGTGTGAAGCTTATCTTGCTTATGTATTAAATACTAAAATGTCTGAGTTGAAGCTTGAATCAGTACCACTAGTCTGCGAGTTCCCGGATGTATTTTCAGAAAAATTACCGGGGTTGCCTCCGATCAGAGAGGTAGAGTTTGCTATTGATTTATTACCTAGAACTGCACCAATTTCGATCTCTCCATACAGAATGGCTCCTACTGAATTGAAAGAATTAAAAGCTCAGTTGCAAGAGTTAACAGATAAGGGGTTTGTGAGACCGAGTTTCTCTTCCTGGGGTGCCCCCGTGTTGTTTGTAAAGAAAAAGGATGGATCTATGAGACTTTGTATTGACTATCGACAGCTCAACAAGGTGACCATAAAGAACAGGTATCCGTTGCCAAGAATCGATGATTTGCTTGACCAGTTAAAAGGAGCGACAGTGTTTTCAAGGATTGATTTGAGATCTGGTTACTATCAGCTGAGAGTTAAAGAGTCGAATGTGCCAAAAATCGCTTTCAAGATGAGGTATGGACACTACGAATTCCTTGTGATGCCTTTCGGTTTAACCAATGCTCCGGCTATCTTTATGGATTTGATGAATTAAATCTTTCGGCCATACTTGGATAGGTTTGTGGCTGTGTTCATAGATGATATCCTGATTTATTCTCGAAATGAGTCCGAGTATGCTGAACATTTAAGAATGGTATTACAGATTTTAAGAGAAAAGAAATTGTTTGCTAAATTCAGTAAAAGTGAATTTTGGCTTCATGAAGTCAGATTTTTGGGACATGTAGTTTCGGGTGATGGTATTCGGGTCGATCTGAGGAAAGTTTTGGCAATTGTTAATTGGAAACCGCCGAAGGATGTATCTGAGGTTAGAAGCTTTTTGGGCTTAGCTGGATATTATCTTTGTCGAGGGATTTTCGATGATCGCCTCTCCTATGACTAAGTTGTTGCAAAAGAATGTTAAGTTTGATTGGACTGAAGAGTGTCAAAAAAGTTTTGAGAAGTTGAAAGAGCGGTTGACCAAAGCACCAGTGTTAGTGCAACCCGAGTCGGGGAAAGAATGTGTGATCTATAGTGACGCGTCATCAATTGGTCTTGGTTGTGTTTTAATGCAAGAAGGTAAAGTAGTAGCTTATGCCTCAAGACAGTTGAAACCGCACGAGAAGAATTACCCGACGCATGATTTAGAGTTGGCCACCATTGTCTTTGCTTTGAAGATTTGGCGTCATTATTTATATGGTGAGAAATACCGAATCTTTACTGATCACAAAAGTTTGAAATATTTGATGAATCAAAAAGATTTGAATTTACGACAACAGAGATGGCTTGAATTATTAAAGGATTATGAATTAATAATTAATTATCATCCCGGGAAAGCGAATGTAGTCGCAGATGCCTTAAGTAGAAAATCTTTGTTTACTTTGAGAGCTATGGGTACAGATTTGGCTATGTCTGATGATGGTTTGATTTTGGCTGAGTTAAGAGTTAGGCCGCTATTTCTTCAGCAAATTTATGAAGCTCAGAAGAATGACAGTGAATTGCGAGCTAAGCGAGCTCAGTGTGAATTGGATTGTAACTTAGATTTTTGAATCGGACCAGAGGATTGCTTAATGTTCCGTGATCGAGTATGTGTACCGAAAGATGCTGAGTTGATTCAGAAGATTTTACATGAGGCACACAGTAGTTGTTTGCAAGTTCATCCTGGTAGAATGAAAATGTACAACGACCTGAAGAAAATATATTGGTGGAACGGTATGAAGAGAGATACCTCTGAGTTTGTAGCAAAATGCTTGATTTGCTAGCAAGTGAAAGCTGAACACCAAGTACCTTCAGGTTTACTTCAAGCAGTGATGATTCCTGAATGGAAATGGGACAGAATTACGATGGATTTTGTGACAGGGTTGCCTCTGACTTCGAAAAAGAAAAATGCCATTTGGATAATAGTTGACAGACTGACTAAATCGGCTCATTTTATTCCGGTTTTTACGGATTATTCTCTTGATAAGTTGGCTGAATTATATATTTCTGAAATTGTGAAATTACACAGTGTACCTATGTCTATTATTTCGGATAGAGATCCGAGATTTACTTCGAGGTTTTGAAAAAAATTGCAAGACGCTTTGGGTACGAAATTGAATTTCAGTACCACATTTCATCCAAAAACTAACGGTCAATCTGAAAGAGTAATTCAGGTACTCGAGGTTATGCTCCGATGTTGTGTTTTAGAATTTTAGGGCAGTTGGGAGAAATATTTACCCCTGGTCAAATTTGTCTACAACAACAGTTTTCAATCGAGCATACAGATGGCACCGTACGAAGCATTGTCTGGTCGCAAGTGTCGGACTCCTTTGTATTGGACCAAGCTCAGTGAGAAATAGATTCACGGAGTTGACTTGATTAGAGAAACTAAAGAAAAAGTGAAAGTGATTCGTGATTGTCTGAAAGCTGCTTCAGATCGACAAAAGTCATAGGCGGATTTGAAGAGAAAAGAGATCGAGTTCCAAGTGGGTGATAAAGTTTTTCTAAAGGTATCTCCGTGGAATAAAATTTTAAGGTTTGGCCGAAAGGGCAAGTTGAGTCCGCGTTTCATTGGGCCTTATAAGGTTATTGAAAGAGTTGGACTAGTGGCTTATTGGCTAGCCTTGCCAACCGAGTTGGAAAAGAATTCATAATGTGTTTCATGTGTCGATGCTGCGACGTTACTGTTCTGATCCTTCACATGTGATTCCTCTAACAGAAATTGAAATTCGACCGGATATGACCTATGAGGAGGAACCAATAAAGATTTTGGCTTGGGAAATTAAACAGTTGAGAAATAAAAGTATATTTTTAGTGAAAGTATTGTGGCACAGACATGGAATAAAAGAGGCTACGTGGGAATCTGAGGAAGCTATGAGGAAATAGTACCCGAACCTCTTTACCGGTAAGATTTTTGGGGACGAAAATCCCTAAAGGGGGAGAATTGTGACAACCCGAATTAGGGCCTAATCGAAATAGTGGTTTCGTGACCACAAATCTGAGATAGAAATAATTATTTTATAATTATTTTGATGTTCATGATATGATTGCATGATTGTGTGAAAATTTCGTGATGAAATTTTATGCATAAAGTGCTTAAATTGAAATTAGGGACAAAATCGAATAATTTGCAAAACTTGCATTCTAGAAGTTTTTAGTATGAAATTGCTTTGGAATATTAATGAGGAGGTCTTAAATAGCAATTTGACCAATTTCTAAGTCTATGGACAAAAATTGGACATGGATGGAATTTTTGGAAAGTTTAGGAGTAAGGGCATTTTGGTCATTTGTATATTAAATGAAATAAAATGGGAAAAATAACACAAAAATGTGTTCATCTTCATTAAGCTTGGCCGAATTTTAGCTCTCTCCACAGCTAGGGTTTCTTCAACTTTCCAGCTTCATAGTAAGTGATTTCAAGCCCCGTTTTTAATGATTTTTATGTTTTTGAAATCCCGGTAGCTCGATTTAGCTTATGTTAACAATAATTCAACCTAGGGTTCATATTTGGAAATATACCCATAGGTGAAATTTGTGTATTTTGGTGTTTTATGATAGAATATGAGGTTTTAAATTATGTTAGACAACTTGTGCTACTCGTTTTAAGTGAAAACGAGCAAAACGACATAATCAGTAAAAATACCTAATGTTCATAAGTACATGTTAGAGTGAGAATTTGAAGTTTCCATAGAAGAGAAAAATGTTCAGAATGTCATAAAACATAAGAATAAGGGCTGCAATTAAATTTCTGAGCCTAGGGGAAAAATCGTAATTTTGTAAAAGTTAGGGGGCAAAAATGTAACTTTTCCATAATGTGATTTTTGGATTGAAATAAATAGTATGAGTGTTAAATGAGATAAATGTGTTGTTATAGATCAAGAAAGACGTGGAATCGATCGTGATCAGGGAAAAGAAAAGCTTTCAGACTAAATTATAACATTTCTAAAGTTTGCACCAAGGTAAGTTCGTACATGAATAATTTATCGATTTTTTTTATGTTATTTTATGTTGTTATCATATGAATTGGTGATTTTCCATAGATTGATTAAATGATGGAATTTGCAAATTTAATTAGATTATGAATAAGTGTTAACAGTGAAAAAGGAAAGATTTTCTGGTTAACCTTCGGAACAAGAACAATACGAATGACCCATTATGAATACACGTGTGTAGTACTATGTGTAGGCTACTACGTGTATCATACTGTTAAGTCGCATGTGTAGTACTAAGTGCAGGCTACTATGCGTACTCAATGACTTCAATCACGTGTGTAGTACTAAGTGCAGGCTACTACGTGTATCAGATGATGAGGTCACATGTGTAGTACTAAGTGCAGGCTACTACGTGTAACGGATTGTTGATCGCATGTGTAGTACTAAGTGCAGGCTACTATGCGTATAAGATAGCTTCGGTTATAAGTGTAAAAGGGGGAAATATGTGTGAACAATGGTATATTTGTTATTTTCTGTTGAGTTCAATGGGGAAAATCGATAAAGTGGTAATATGTGAAAGTTATTATAAGGTGAATATGTGCAAATTTGTGTTTATGAAAAGTTAGGAGCTATGTGCTCGATAATTGAGTGAATTATGGTATAACAAAAAGGACTAGGTGGAATTATGCAAGAGTGAATGTTAGAAATAAAACCGTGTTGGACAGAGCAGTTACTTGATTTTAAAAATTTACCAAAAATCGTGGAAGTTGAATAAAAATACAAATGATATATGAAAATAAAGCTTAATGAGTCTATTTTCACATAAAAGAAACAGAAGAAGAAAAAGAATTTTATATTGTGTGATATTTGAATTCTTGTGAACCAGGGTCTGAACGAAATTCGAGATCCCCTGTTCTGACTTTAGAAATTCACCATAAATTGTAAAAAAATTATTAAGAGTCATACCTTACATGCATGGATTCCTTATTGAGTCTATTATTAAGTGAAACAAATGGCATGGTCGTTGGAATTCTGTATAGGGAGAAATTTTCGTAGTGCATAGGGTTCAGAGTAGTCGTACCCTAAAACAGGGGAGACTTTAACTAATAAACTGTAGTAATTTGCCCGACCAAAACTTCTAGAAAAAAATTCGTAAGTAGACATATGAGTATAGTTTCAGGAAAAAATTATGTAATTGGATTTCGAGTTTTTTAGCTCGAGATATGACTTTTTTTTAAAACCAGGACTCCAGAAAACAGCCTGTCCCGAATATGTGATTATATACTAGTAGGATTGTTTTACTTTGATAAATTGTATATCAATTTCATGCTTCCTTACTAAGCTACATGCTTACCTTATTTTCCTTTTCTTGTCTTATAGAATTACTAAGCCAGCTCGAGATTTGGAGATCGTCGGAGACCCATCCACACTACCAATACTTTTTGGTATTTTGTAAACACTATTTTGGAATTATGGCATGTATAGAGGGCTGAATCATTTTGTTATATGTTATAATTAATTTGGTTTAAAATATTACTTTTCAAAATTTGATAATTTACTTGTATTTATGTATATCTGTTAATGTTATCTATCTTTGTTCAAACTAGAGGAATTAATTATGTAAGATCAGGTAAATGTGTGAATTCATATTTTCGTGATCTGTAATATTTCGTACCTTGTTCTGGCTTAGAACATGTGAAATTCAGTAAATGTGAGTTCTAGTTAGGTGAAGTCAGTTTTCTAGGTCATGTGGCATCAGCATCGGGTATTCAGGTTGATCCGAGCAAAATTTCAGCTATACTTGATTGGAAACCTCCTAAGAATGTTTCTAAAGTCTGAAGTTTTTTGGGACTTGCTGGTTATTATAGACGGTTCGTGAAACGTTTCTCTATGATTGCAGCTTTGATGACGAAGATACTACAGAAAGATGTTAGGTTCGAGTGGTCAGAGAAGTGCCAGAAAAGTTTCGATCAGTTGAAAGCCCTTTTGACCGAAGCTCCAGTGCTAGTTCAACCAGAATCGGGTAAAGTATTTGTTATCTATAGTGATGCATATTTAAATGGTTTGGGCTGTGTATTGATGCAGGAAGGCAAGGTTGTAGCTTATGCCTCAAGACTGTTAAAGCCACATGAAAAGAACTATCCGACACACGACCTAGAGTTGGCAGCTATTGTGTTTGCGTTGAAAATTTGGCGCCACTATCTGTTTGGAGAGAAATTTCATGTTTATTTTGATCATAAAAGCCTAAAATACTTGATGACTCAGAAAGATCTAAATTTGAGACAACGTCGATGGTTAGAATTGCTAAAAGATTATGAGCTTGTGATTGACTACCACCCGAGAAAGGCTAATGTTGTTGGTGATGCTTTAAGTCAAAAATCACTGTTTGCTTTATGTGCAATGAATGTGCATATGGCTATGTCTGATGATGGTTCGACAATAGCTAAATTGAAAGTAAGACCGTTATTTGTTCAACAAATTTGTGATGCCTAGAAGGTCGATAATGAATTGCTAGCAAAACGAGTTCAATGTGATACAGATACTGACTTGGAATTCAAAGTTGATGCTAACGACTGTTTGAGATTCAAAAACTGAATATCTGTTTTGAGAAATTCAGAGTTGATTCAGATGATTTTGAATGAAGCTCACAGCAGTTGGTTATCTGTTCATCCAGGTAGCATAAAGATGTATAGTGATCTAAAACAGCTTTATTGGTGGCATGGTATGAAACGAGACATTTTTGATTTTGTTGCAAGATGTTTAGTCTGTCAACAAGTAAAAGCTGGGCATCAGGTACCTTTAAGATTACTTCAGCCGATTATAATACCAGAATGGAAATGGGATAGAATTGCAATGGACTTTGTATCTGGTTTACCGTTGACACCGAGCAAGAAAGATGCAATCTAGGTTGTTGTAGATAGATTGACTAAATCGGCTCATTTTGTTCTGATACGTATAGACTACTCACTGGATAAGCTGGCTGAATTGTATGTCTCTCAGATTGTGAGATTACATGGTGTGCCTATATCTATTGTTTCAGATAGAGATCCGAGGTTTACATCGCGGTTCTAGAAGAAACTGCAAGATGCACTAAGTACGAAATTACATTTCAATACTACTTTCCATCCGCAAACAGATGGCCAGACTGAGTGAATTATTCAGATACTTAAGGATATGTTGAGATGTTGCATTCTCGAGTTTGAAGGTACTTGGGAATGATACCTACCTCTGATTGAATTTGCGTATAATAACTACTTTCAATCGAGTATCAAAATGACACCTTATGAGGTTTTGTACGGTCGTAAATGTCGTACACCATTGTACTGGACTGAGCTCAATGAAAATAAGATACACGGGGTCGATTTGATCAGAGAAACTAAACAGAAAGTGAAAGTGATCCGTGAAAGTCTGAAAGCAGCATCTGATCGTCAGAAATCATATGCAGACTTGAAATGTAAAGATATTGAGTTTCAGATCAGAGATAAAGTTTTCTTGGAAGTCTCACCATGGAAGATAATACTCAGATTTGGTCGTAAAGGCAAATTGAGTCCGAGATTCATTGGGACGTATGAGATTATAGAGCGTATCGGGCCAGTTGCTTATAGACTGTTATTGCCACTTGAGTTAGAAAAGATCCACAATGTATTCCATGTCTCGGTGCTTCGTAGATATCGACCTGACCCTTCGCATGTGATTAGTCCGTCTGAGATTGAGATTAAGCCCGATATGATGTATGAGGAAGAACAAATTCGTATTCTGGCTCACGAGATTAAAAAGTTGAGAAATAAGAAGATTCTGTTAGTTGAAGTACTATGGCATAAACACAGAGTTGAGGAAGAAACGTGGGAGCCAAAGGACACAATGAGAGAACGTTATCCAAACCTATTCACCGGTAAGATTTTTGGGGACAAAAATCCCTAAGGAGGGGAGAGTTGTAATAGCCCGATTTAGACCCTAATTGGAACGGTGGTTTCAGGACCACGAATTCGAGTCTGAAAAATATTTAAAAATTGTTTTTTGTTTTTATTTTGTGTGAATTTATATCTGTGCAATTTTCGTGATTTAATTTTGTCGATTAGGTGTCCAATTTAATAAAAGGACTTAATCGTGTAAAATGAAAATTTGGTGGTTATTTCTAAAAGGGACCTATTTGTTATTGGCTTTTTAAGTGGGAAGCTCTATGTTGTAAGTAACCCACTTTCGTGTTAGTTGGACGATATTAGGCTTACAAAATAAAGTTTTATTATAAATTCATTAAGGTTATATTAGTAAATTAAGTTTTAATTTATAATATGTTATAATATACATAATAAAACATAAAATAAAGTTAACATATATGTTATTTCTTCATTGTTCTTGCAGAATATAAACAAAAGAAAAAGAAAGAAAACCAAGCTGGGGTTCGGCATGTATTCAAGCTCAATCAAGGTTTATTTTTGTTCTGTTTTTTTATAATTTTTACATTTTTGAGATCGTTGCTTAGTAATCTTCAAGACCCAAGCTTTAATTTTTTTTATTTTTTGAGTTGTGTCATTGTTAATAGCTTGTGATTTTTGTTGTTTGATGATGAAATATGAAAGATATGTTTTAGATTAACATGTTTTGTATTGGAGTTTTTGATGATTTTGAGTAATTAGGACTAAATTACAAAAATAATAATTTGAGGGACTAAAATGTATATGGGCTTGTATAGATATGGGTACCATTCGGTCTAACATGGGTACTTTGAAATTTTGTGTATTTTGTGTTTTGTGCAATAGGGACTAAATTGTAAAATTTGTAAATGTTAAGGGTAAAATGGTAATTTATCCATTTATGTTTTTTTGGACTAAATTTAATGAAAATATGTTTGAATGAGCTTAATTTGAATATGTTTAGATCAAGAACCAAAGAAATCAAATTTGGATCGGGGGAAAACGAAAGTTGTCGACTAGTCGATCCGTACCGGTTTTTCGTTGTCCGAAGTAAGTTTATAAGCAAATAGAAGTACTTAATTTTAATTAAATGTAAAGTACAGATGCTGAATTGAATTATATGATATTATAAATGTAATTGCAGAATGTGTATAAGCTTGGTAACTATGTTCAACCATTCATTTCGATCAAGTTACGACGTTAAAAAGCCCCGTATGAACCTTAGGAATAGTTAGGATACATATGTCATGACATAGGATTCCAATATATGTGTACGAGTAAGACCATGGCATCAATATGTCATTCTGATATGTGTTTACAAGTAAGACCCTATCTGGGACAGTGGCATCGATAAGAGATTACATGTAAGACCACGTCTGGGACGTTGGCATTGTACGATATATGTGTGATCATCCGAGTGTCTTATCCAATTCCGAATGGTTCATCGGGCATGGATAAATTGTGAATAAAGTACGAAATATCAGGTATGTAATAATCTATTATCTATGGAAATAAGGTAAGTAAGCTAATTTATGTATGTTACAAGTTGTGTATGAACTTAATAATGAATATGTACGAATATGATATGTGATTTCGGCTTTGAAGATGAGTAACTTAAGTTTTATTAAAGAGATTTTTAACTATGTGTAAACACATATGTGTGATTGTTTGTTTGGCTACATAGGAAATATATGTGTAATATGCCATATTATGATTCTTGAGTTTATTCGAATGTATAAATGTATGTTTGATTATGTATTGACATTTTGGCTTGAAAGTTGAATAACCCTTGATTAAATAGTTTAGGTGAACATTCAACCAAGGTAGTAATGGTGCATGGAATGTATTATTTTATCTCATTTGTAGATTTAAGATTAGGCATTAATAATGATAATATAATTTGGCAAGCTTAATCAATTTGAATATATTACTAAGTTGATTATTTGCTTATGACTTACTGAGCTGTGGTAGCTTACTCTATGTATTATGTTACTCTATTTTATAGATTTTGAAGTCAAGCTACAAGTTCAAGGACTGTCAGCCAAGTTCATCACACTATTTCCTGTTTTGGTACCTTATTAGCTAAACTTAAATTATGGCATGTATAGGCTGGAATATACTTTTGAAATGCTGAATGTTGGTTATGTATATAAGCCATGCGAAAATGGCTAAACTTTTATATTTGAATTCGGTCATGATAAGTATGAGTTATGTTTATCTTGGTTTTATAGTTATATGCTGTGAAGGTATAATATTCGTGATAGGTACTAAATGCTTTGAAAATGGTTTGCTTAACATGACTAAATTTGGTCTTATGTGTTCTTGGTTAAAATGTTAAATGAGATTGATTGTTGGTAAATTGCTAATGGAAGCTTTGGATGTGCATGTGGTGTTAGGTAATAAATTCAGCTATGAAAGAATAAAAACATTATATGTATTTATTGAAATTGATAATTCGTAATAGAAATATGAAATGTGAAACAATTAAATGTGATGGATAAATGTATACTAGCTTGATTGGTTCGGTTGCTAAGTGGTAAATATTGCATGTGTTTCATGAATATTTGGTCGATTGTTTATCATGCATTCAATGTTAAGTGTGATCATTATTTTAGGATAAGTTAAGTATTACGTACATGTGCTTTATTAGCATGTTTGGCCATGATATAATGTACTAAATATACATATGTGATCACTTATTAAATTATGTAACAGGATTGTACACTTAAACATTGTTACTAAGAACTTGCTATTAAAGTTAAGTCATGTATGACATTAAGGGAAAAATAATTTGATATGTCCGAACGTTGTCTTTTACTTTGTTATTGAATATGAAATTTTAGGCACACTAATTTGCATATATAATAAGTGTACTTCTTGTTGGTATGTGCATGAAATGGTTAAAATTTACTAAAGCCAATTGCGTGTAACTTAACGACTGAAGTAGTTGTGTACAGACTTTAATAATTAATATTCTAAATGATTTATATAGGAATGTATGAACAATATATCGCATGGTTGTTTCAATTTGTAGTGAGGTGTAAAGCATGCAAATTTCAAATTGATTATTACTTAAGCCGTATATGTGGTGATTTAAGATGTGCATTATGATTTATTAAATTATAAGAATGTTTGTATGATTTTGGTAGCTGTATGTATAATAACATAGGTGGTAATGGAAGCATGTTAAACCATGTTGGTAATAGATAATGCTATACAATTAAATGCATTATATACTGTTAATAATAAGTTGAGATTTGTTGTAACCTGTATATGCAAAGTGTAATTCGTTGTTTGTTCTGTAATGTGAATTGATTGTATTTTATTTTTAAATGAGTTGGACTTGATTAATTATATTTATTAATGAATGTCTTGAAATTTTGTTTTTGATCGATAATGCCTCGTATCCCTAATCCAGCAACGGATGTGGGTTAGGAGTGTTACACCGGTTAATGATGCATCTATAGATCACAAGCTTTTTACCCTATTCAGGTTGCACTAACACTGATGCTTCTGTCAATCACGCTTTCAACTTCTCAAAACTTTGCTGACACTTTTCAATCCAATCGAACTTAACACTCTTTTGCAGCATCTTATTCATAGGAGAGGCAATCATCGAGAATCCCTTGACAAAGCGTCGATAATATCTGGTTAAGGCCAAAAAGCTTCTAACCTCGGATACATTCTTTGGCGGTTTCCAATCAACAAACGCCAAAACTTTGGTCGAATCAACCCGAATACCATCACCCAAAACTATGTGTCCCAAAAATCTGACTTCACGAAGCCAAAATTCACTTTTACTGATTTTAGCAAACAATTTCTTTTCTCTCAAAATCTGAAATACTGTTCTCAAGTGTTCAGCATGCTCAGACTCATCTCGAGAATAAATTAGAATGTCATCTATGAACACAACCACAAACTTATCTAAATATGGCCGAAATATTCGGTTCATCAAATCCATAAAAATAGCCAGAGCATTAGTTAAACCGAAAGGCATCACAAGAAATTCATAGTGTCTATACCTCGTTCTGAAAGCGATTTTTTGCACATCTGACTCTTTAACTCTCAACTAATAGTAACCGGATCTCAAATTGATCTTTGAAAACACTGTCGCTCCTTTCAACTGGTCGAACAAATCATCAATTCTCGAAAATGGATACCTGTTCTTTATAGTCACCTTGTTGAGTTGTCGGTAGTCAATACAAAGTCTTATAGATCCATCTTTTTTCTTTCCAAACAATACGGGAGCACCCCAAGAAGAGAAACTCGGTCTCACAAACCCCTTATCTGTTAACTCTCGCAACAGAGCCTTTAATTCTTACAATTCATTTGGAGCCATTCTATATGGAGCAATCGAGATCGGTGCAGTCCCAGGCACCAAATCAATGGCGAACTCTATCTCTCTCATCGGAGCCAGACAATTCTTCTGGAAATACATCTGGGAATTCACATACTACCAGCATTAATTCAAGCTTCAACTCAGACATCTCGGTATTCAATACATATGCAAGATAAGCTTTACACCCTTTTCTCATGTATCTCTGAGCAGACATGTGCGAAATCACCATAGGCAATTTATTTGATTTATCTGTTTCAACCCAAAGAATCTCCCCATTTACACATTTCAACTCAAGGGTTTTCTGTCTACAATTTACCTTGGCATCATGTAATTTCAACCAATCCATACCCAGAATAACATCAAACTTATCAAATGGTAACAACATCAGATTAGCCAGAAAACAGTGACCTTGAATCATCAAAGGATAATTCTTTCAAACCTTATCTAGTAACACATATTTGCCTAAGGGGCTTGACACTTTAATCACAAATTCAGTAAGCTTTACAAGCAAACTCTTACTAGATACTAAAGTCACATAGACATTGGAATCAGTAGATCCGAGATCAATCAATGCGATAACAGTAGTATCATAAAGAGAAAATATACCAGTAATCATATCGGGAGATGACGCCTCCTCACGACCACATATGGAATAAGCTCTAGCAGGTGCTCTAGCTTCTAATCTCCCAGTTGAATCCTTCATCACACTTTTACTGCTAGCTCCACTTCCAGTATTTCTCAGGGATTTACCTCTATTAGCAGTGCTAGTCTGTCAACACTCTGAAATTTTTCTTCTTCAACCCTTTCTGGACAGTCCTTAATATAATGTTCTCAAGAACCACACCTGAAACAAGCTCGGCTAATCACCCAACACTCACCATGGTATTTCTTACCACAATACTGACACTCGGGTCTATTAGACCTTGCATTACCCATACTTTCCATTGAAGTAGCTTGAGCTTTAGAACCTGAATATGATCTCCCACGGTCTCGGTGCAAATATCCAACTAAAAAAGTCAATCGAGGATTCATCTCTTTGGACTTCTTTGACCGAGATTGGAACGACTTATTCATTGGCCTCTTTCTTGCATCTCTGGCTTCAATCATAGCTTTTCTCTTTTCTTTGTTCAGCTCTTCGGCTTTACAAGCTCGATCGACCAATACCACAAACTCTTTCAACTTTAAGATCCCAACTAACAATCTGAAGTCTTCATTTAACCTATCCTCGAACCTCTTACACACAATAGCTTCGGTAGTCACACATTTCTGGGCATACTTTCTGAGTCTAACAAATTCACATTCATATTCTTCCACAGACATTTTACCTTATTTCAACTCGAGAAACTCTTTCCGTTTCTGATCAATGAATTGTTGGCTTATGTACTTCTTTCTGCATTCCTCTTGGAAGAAATCCCATGTAACCCTTTCTTTCAGAACCATAGATACCAGTGTCTTCCACCAATGATATGCTGAATCCCTCAGTAAAGATATAACACATTTTAAATAGGCTTTGGGACTGCATGAAAGCTTATCAATTACCCTGATAGAATTCTCAAGCCAAAACTCTACTTTTTTGGGATCATCATCTATATTAGCCCTGAATTCTTCAGCCCCTTGCTTTCAAATTTTATCAACCAGAGGCTTGTTCAATCTTACCATTTCGACTCATTGAGGAACTATGGTAATTGGTTGGGGAAAAGGAGGGGGTGGAGGAGGTTGAGCATTCGGATTTGCTCGAACAAATTCTGTATACCAAGTATTCATCATAGGGAAAAAAGCTTCCCGAGCCCCATCTGTAACACCCCTAACCTGTATCCATCACCGGAGTAAAGTTATGAGGCATTACCGATCATATCACAGTTCATACAATTATGCGTTACATTTTATAACTCAAAATATTTGTAACATCCCAAATTAGGGCTTAGTCAGAATAGTGGTTTTGAGACCACAAATTCGACATCAAATATTTATTTTATGATTATTACAAGGCTTAGAATATGAGAATATGCATGTGTTAAAGTTTAATGAAGGAATTCTTTGAGTAAGTGCCCAATTGGAAAATTAGGGACTAAATTGAATAAATTACAAAACTTGGATTCTAGAAGCAATTTGCATGAAATTGCTCTAGATTATAAAATAGAAGGCCTTGGGGAGCAATTTTCCCAATTTTTAAGTTTTTGGACAAAAATGGGCTTGCATGGATGAAATTTCAAAAAAAATGGCTTAAGGGCATTTTGGTCATTTGGCATATTAATGAAATAAAATGGGAAAAAGAAGGAAAAAATCAGCCATTCTTCTCCCTTGTCTAGCCGAACTTCCTAAGCCACCATAGCTAGGGTTTCCAAGCTTTTCAAGCTCATTAGTAAGTGCTCTTAAGCCTCGTTTTTAATGTTCTTTGTAATTTTGAGATCCCGGTAGCCTACTCTCTCCATTTCTACCCATATTTCATGCTAGGGTTCATGTTTAAAAATTTACCCATGCATGAATTACTTGAATTTTGATGTTTTATGGAGGAATATGAAAGTTTGAGGTGTGTTAAACAAATTTTCCTAGGTGATTTTCATGAAAAACCCCCTAAAGGGACCTTTTTGTAAAAGTTGTAAAATGTGTGGTAGAAATGTGAAAATAATGGAAAATGTGGGCTACCATAAGAGGGAAAAGTGTTCAGCTAGGCTTGAGTAAGGTGGAAATTGCATGCGTTTCATTATACGAGCCTAGGGACTAAATCGTAAAAATGTAAAAGTTTAGGGGTAAAAGGTCATTTGGACCGGGGTGGAATTTAGACTTGAAATGTATAATTTGGAGTGTTAATGATCTATTTTTATTGTTATAGACCCCGAGGAACAAATTTTAGAGGTCGATCGAGGAAAACAAAAGGTTTCGGAATAACTGAAACACGACACAAAACGAATACCAAGTAAGTTCGGATAACTTAAGGTAAACACTCAATGTGCCTAATTATATGATTTATGAATGCATGATGATTGCATTTATTAATAACATGAAATTCTATGAAATACATGTTTAAGTATGAATTGTGATAAATGTCTCGGTTGAGGTTAAAAAGGGAATTCGATGGATAAACCACGATTGACATGTGTAATGAGGTCCTGCATGTGTTGCAGTAAGGATTTAGCCTGGATGAGTAATTTGTTGATCTCATTTATTAAAGGATCTAGCCCGGATGGGTGTTCCTTTGAATGGTCGAGCCTCCCGAAGAATATGTGTGCATTATGGATTTAGCCCGGACGGGTAATCCGATTAGGATTTGAATATAGCCTGGACTGTTAATTCAGATCCGAGCTCAATAAAGGTGTTTGTCATTTTAAAGGATTTAGCCTGGACTGGTAATCCCGACATCACCTTATGAGTTTATAAAATGGGGGATTTAGCCTAGACTGGTGATCCCGCCATAAGATGTGAGGTTCGCGGGAGTGCATATCTGAAACGATCATAGTACGAATTGACAGTAAATGGATATTCCATTGAGATTTCCTAGAAACTCAACGAGATTATTGTGACATATATATACAAATGAGATGTTGAATGATGAGCTAATCTAAGATAACTTTCATAGTGCATTGTTATGTGACTAACTCATTGATTGAGTGTAAATGATAGGAAAGCCATCCTATGCTCATTTAATTTATTACCCAATTTGATTGCATGCTAATTACTTGGTAAGTTTACTTTCAGGTTATTTGAGCTTACTAAGCATGAAAATTCTTACCCCTCTCTTTTCCCTGTCTCTCTTAGAGCTCGAGGACTCGTAAAGATTGGAAGACGATTGGAGAGTCAGCATACTATCAAATAGACCAGCTTTGGTATAAAGACATTTCTAAATTGTTCAATGGCATGTATAGGTCTTTTGAGTATTTTGTTAAATGTATCATTTGATTTTCCAAATGAAGGCTTGTAAAGATAAATCTATCTTTTTTTTATGGCCATAGAGATCGCCTTGTTTTGAATTAGGCTATGACCTAAAAATTTCCATGCAAGTTTGTAATCATGTGCGATGGTTGAATTCCAATTGGAAATGAGTCATAAGAACGAGCCAATCTTGAATGTATTAAAGTGGTATGACAACACATAAATACAAGATGGGAAATAACCTAGCATGTACGAAACCAATGGTATGAGGTTTCCATGCTATGAGTTTTTGCAAAGATCATTTATGAGAGCATAATTATGTTTTACTTTGTTTTTAATATTCATTAAGTATAAATGTTAAAAGGGGGTGACCATAGGTTTGGAAAATAGCCTAATAGGGTCTACATAGTTGGGTACACGGGCGTGTACCTAGGCCATGTGTGACACACGGGCCACACCCGTGGGCGTGTGGCATGGTCGTGTGTCCCCTGGATCTAAAATGGTAAGTTTGTTAAATGAACACGGGCTAGACACACGGGCGTGTGTCTTGGTCGTGTGAATTCAACAGAATGCTCAAGTCTTGGACACGGGGTGATTGCACGGGCGTGTCCCAAGTCATACGGGCGTATGACACTTCAAGTTAAAAGAAATTTTCCAAGGTGCCCAAAGTTTATCAAACGTTCTCAGTTTTGTCCCGCACTGTCTCTAGGCATGTTTTAGGTCTCGAAGGCCTGTTTAAGGGAAAGGATATACATATTTGAAAAGTTTTAAATTAGAGCACAACTTAGTGACTTGATTTAATATGTTTATGAACGTGAAATCCTGGTAACTCCTCAAGCCCTACCCTGGCGTCGGATACGGGTGAGGGGTGTTACAATATGAATGACATTATTGCTCACAACTTAATCTATTATTAAGCTTAAAAATCATATAATTCATAACACAACATAATTTAAAACATGATCCAACATATGCTAAAACAATATATATATATAAAACATATAACAAACCAACAACTTTATTAATTTAATATCAGACCAATTTTTTTTTATTTTAAAAGACTTGCGTATATGTAAATTACATGCCAAACAAAACAAGTTTCAATACTTCATTTATGCGGCATGATTGCATTAGTTAACCTGAATTTACATATATCATACATTAACACAATTTAATACATCCATTCGAATATATATATATAAAGGCACTTAATCACATTCAAAATAAAGCTTTATGGCAAGTCATATTTACTGTTTAATAAACAACCAGCATATAACAGTTGCAACATGTTTCACCAACTCAAGCATATTACACCATTTCAACTTAAACCATTTTCGGGCACAATAACAACTCAATACCAAAACATGCGAAATTTACTATATTTTCAATTTCGCATTTAAGCACGAATAACAACATCTACATAAGCTTCTAATAAAACCAATTGAAACATATTACATAATTTAATATGCAATCACATATATATATATTTAGTACATTATAACTTAGCCAAATATGCTATTAATGCATATATACATGGCGCGCATCTTACCCTAAAAATAAAGGCCATACTTCACATTTGATACATACCAAAACAAATGACCAAAACAATGATGGGACACATTCATTACGTACCATATAACAACTGAACCTAGCAAGCTATTATACAATCATCCATCACTCTAATTATATCATATTTCATAATTCCATCATGAACTAACTACTATACCAAATACATATTATACCTATTATTATTTATAGCCAAATCATATTACTATTAACCACATACACATCCAACATTTCCATCACCGAATTACCAAAACCAAACTCATTAAATATTATAACTAAGCACACATAAGACCAAGTCTAAGCATAATTAGCAAGCCATTTTTGCATGGATTTAAATATATAGTCAAAATTCAACATTTCAAAAGTATGTTCCAGCCTATACATGCCATAATTCAAGTTCAACTTATTAAAACGGAATCAATAGATAGTGTGATGAACTTTGCTGACGATCTCCGAGCTCGTAACTTGATCCAAAATCTATAAAACAGAAACACACATATACACAGAGTAAGCTTTTATAGCTTAATAAGTCATAAGCATATAAACAACCAAATGATATTATCAGCTCAATTAAACTAAACCATAATATATCGTCTTTATCACGTTTAGTCTCAAACTACCAAGGTTCATAAATAATAAATTTTCATATTCAAACACTACCTTGGTCGAATACTTATATGATTAAGATAATTAATTATCATCCAACCTTCAAAGCTAAAATGTCAATATATATAACCAAATCTACATACACTTATATTCACAAGCTCCAAAAATTATTGTAACACCCCTAACCCGTATCCGTTATCAGATTAGGGTTATGAGGCGTTACTATATAAAACACAGTTCAGCACACTCATTCCTCACCTTTCATACACCAAGAATTAATAAACATTTAAAACTTATAAATTTCAAATAGCCACAATTCACTTATTATAAATTCGAATACATGGGTCATAATTCCAATTCAGAAATAATCATACCTTACTGGACATATATCGCAAATAAGCACATTTCAAAAATTCCAAATAATTCAGTACGAACATATATCAAAACCCAACTAATTATGTTCCATAATTACTAAATTCGAACCAAACCTATATATATCAAAGACATATTCACATATGTAATATTTCCAATATTCAGTTCCTTATATCCATCATATTAATGCCATTTTCATAATTAAGATCATATTTCATTATATATCATTACACTTCATACTTCGAATATATGCCAATTTCTATCTCATTAATCGTATATCAAACATATCATATGATAACTTCTGTACAAGTTCATAATAAAACCATTTGAATCATATTACATGAATTATTATGCAATCACATATGAAACTTAAATACATTATAACATGGCCGAACATGCAAATGATGCATATATTTATACATATAAGTGCACAATTCATCCTAAAAATTAAAGTCATACTTAACACTTGAACACAAATAACACTCCAGCATGCATCTAATTCATATCTATATTAATATACCTAAACTTCATATTTTTATTCTATTAACTAACCCAAAACATACTTAATCATTACCATCATTAACCATTTGAACCCATACCAATACAATCAACCAAAAAAATCATAAAACATATTCATTACTTACCACTTAGTAACCGAACATGTTAAGTTAATATACCATCATCCATCACTCTAATTATACCACATTTCATATTTCTAAAATGAGCTAACTATTGAAACAACTACCAAAACCAAACTCATTAAAAATTTTAATTAAGAACATGTAAAACCAAATTTAAGCATAATAAGCGAGTCATTTTCGCATGGCTTTAAATACATACTCATTCAAAATAATTAACTCCAAGACTAGCCTATACAACCACATAACCGAGTCTCAAAATATTATTTACTGAAATGATAACAGTATAGTGTGATGTCGTCTCCATTGACTTCCAACCCGAGCAAATCTCCGAAAATTTATAAACATAAGAAAAAGAAAACACAAAGTAAGATTTTAAGCTTAGTAAGCTCGTATCTTAATAAACTTAAGATAACAAATACTTTCATTACAATACCGTAAACATAATATGCTATCTCACACAACCTTTCTAGATTTCATAACATGTTCTCATATCAAATTATCAGCATTCAATATTATATTTACTCACTTAACCAACTTTAACTTTTACAAACTTATTCAATTAAATTTTCATACATCAACCCTTTCACACTTTCATATAGCCTAATGAACACATTATGAGAAATAACACATTTAATTATATATCTTTCTCATATGAATCTCGTATTATCATTTATAATCAAATTCACTTTTCATTCATATAGCATCTGAAAAATTTCACATATGCAACTTTACAAATCACATCTTATTCATTCATTTATGTTGCATTGGCACATAACCATATTTCATTTCCACATACATCACAATACATTCTTTGCACATATACTTACCTTATTTTCAAATAGGTAATCAATTATCACGTACCTGATCGTTTTAGCTCGTTTAACGTATTCAACTACCATATCAGCAATAAATCTTTTAGGCATAAACTTATAATAATTCACCGGCATAAAGCCTACTAGGCCTAAGCCTGTATCTCACACTGGCACAAGGCCTGCTAGACTCAAAGTCTAATTTTATACAACGACAATAAGGCTGCTAGGAATAAGCCCAATTTAATTCACCAGCACATGGCTTGGTAGGCTCAAAGCTCAAATATCATCATTATAAAATCGTCTCATAAACAATTCATATAATATAGCATGTATACTTGTTCATTTTGCTCGATTTAATCATTCAATCACAATTTATAATTACCCTTTTAAATCATTCGATATTTTGCAAACTAAGTTTCATTCTCAATATCTCGCACACTAAATGCCATTCTCAATATTTCGTACACTAAGTGCCATATTTGATTGCCCTGCACACTAAGTGCCACATTTAGTCGATATGTTGTTAGACATTAAAATATTCACGTATATACAATTTATACGATATTAAAGCATTAGAAACATAAATTTAACAATTCTTATTACATACGAACTTACCTCATTCGCGGTAACAACGAATTAGATCGACGAATCTGATACTTCGTTTTTCCCTTGATATAGACTCGTACAAGGCTTAACTTGATCTAATAAATCAAATTCAACTATTACAATTCATATTGTAACGCCCCAATTTTTGGGTTTTCTGTGTTTCTGTGATTTTTAAAAATTGTGTGTGTTCTAGTTGGTTAAAATATATATTTTAGTAGGTTAGTGGGCCTTTGGAAGGCCCAAACTTAAGTTAAATCGATGGTAGTCTTCGAAATTTTAATTTTATGAACAGGTGATGCAATTGGCGTTTGGGCTTTTAAGAGTAAAGAGGTAAAAGATGGCACAAAATGAGTGTGGTGTAGTGGCAAGGTGGTGCCACTTAGGGGACAAGGAAGTGACACCATAGAGGAAGTAAGGGGTCCAAGGTTCAAGTCTTGGCTTTTGTAATATATTTTGGTTTTTCTTTTCAATAAATCTGGAAGCAAGTAGGTGCGCTTCAAAGTTTAATGTGTTGGATTTATGACACAAATGAGTTGATGGCCTAGTGGTGGTGGCGTGAGTTGGCATGTGAGAGGACTTTGGTTCGAATCCCTTGGCATGCAAAGGTTGATTATTTTGCTATGTTGGGACGGCAAGAGTTGGTTTTGGTTTTAAACTCTCGTGATGGAGGGATCCCACATCGGGAAGCTAACATAAAAGTAGATGGAGAGCTGGCTTTAAATAGAGCAAACCATGAGGAGAGTAGGCATACCCTTCTTGGCTGATCCCTTTCGCTTTGTGACGTGCTCGTTTGGGTTGGGTGTCAGCTAAGAGTGTTTGGAGCGCGGATTAACTGCAGTCTCCTAACAGGTGTGTATTTCTCATTACTCTAGTAGTAGGACGGCTATTTCGGGCCGCAATGGGCTGAAATGGGCCATGTGGTCCCAATGGGCCCGTAGGCCCAAGTGGATAAGTTGTAGAATTATTAAAATACCCCTGTAGGGTAGGCATACCGATTTACCCCTGGAAGGTAAAATGACTATTTTGCCCCTCGTACGTAAATGACTAACTTGTGTGATGATTGGGTTAGTTGACGTGGATTTATGTTAGTTATCGTTAATTCGTAAGTCTAATGTGTTAGTGATCGATTGTAGGATTATCGCGTGGGAGATATCGTCATAAATCGTCATCAACTAGGTGTAAACGACACCCTCCCTTAGACTGAATCGGTAAAAGCCGAAATACTGAAACTTTGGTATTTTGTGAACTCGCGAGCGTGGGAGTGCTTGTGAGATAGTTGTTAATGGATATGGTGCATTTGGATGATTAGAGTGCAGAGTGTGCATTTTCGTGCACAACGGTATTTTTGGACTTAATGGGCCAAAAACGGGCCAATGGGCCAACGGGCCCACTTTGGTAAAAAGACGAGGTAAATACTTCTGATTACTTGGTAAATGTTAGAATGAGCATGAAACCTTAGCAATAGGTAATAATTACTGAAATACTCTTATGCAAGCAAAATTACGATTTTACCCCTAGGGTTATTTTTTCTGAAAAGCATGATGTTCTATTTTTGTATACGTATGCCATGACATATTATTTCTGTTGCATGGGACATGGGTTTATATTGATGGAGGAAGCTTTCTACCAGCCTCGCGCAATCTGGTGGCCTCGCCACATATATCTGTTCTGGTGACTTCGTCACAATATCTGGTAGCCTCGCTGCAATCTAGTGGCTTCGCCACATATATATATTTGTTCTGGTGGCCTAGCCACAATATCTGTATCTGGTGACTTCGTCATAATATCTGGCAGCCTCGCTGCAATTTCTGTGGTGTGTAGCGGTTGGCTAGGTCGAGTAGTCTCCCCACATGGTGTAAGGCTGGTACGGGGGTGTTATGGATGGCTCTGGGTTGGGATTTCTGCATTCATGATATATATTTGTTCTGTATCTACTATGGTCCTATGGGTCATTCTGATTTCTATACTGGGCCAAGGCCCAGATAAGTCTGACTCTGAGGTTTGATCTGTTTTGGGCTATGGTTGGGATATGTTACACACTGAGTTTACCAAACTCACCCTTTATTTTCATCTCTATAGGAAATCCCCAACCATAGTGGGCTTGGAGCTGTGAGGGATTCAGAGTGGCCACATCATCTGCAAAGTTGGTTTTTCTAAGTTAGTTTATTTTTATTATTTTATATTCTGATTTAATTTTGGGTTTTAAGTTGTAATAAGGCCGCTATTTAAATTTCTTTTTCCGCTATGGTTTTATTTTCTGATTATATTTATACTATGTCAAAACTGCTAGTGTTACGCTGCTCGAGTTTCCAAAATTAATGAACGTTTTCCAAGACTCAACAAGCACAACAAATGGATAGCCTAAAGATTGATAAACCAGCTTTTCATTCAACTGCTGTTTTTACAAAGACCACCTCAATCACTTAAACCAACGAATGCATACTAAGTCGTAAGTCCATGTGACACGTCAGATTTGGCCATAACGTCTGGGCCGGGTTTGGGGTGTTACACATATTCTATTCATTTTAACTCAATTTCATATTTTGGTTTAATTACTATTTTACCCCTAAAGTTTCACTTTTATTCAATTTAGTCCCTGAGCTAAAAAAATGCAAATTAACCATTTTATCCATAATTAAGCTTAGCCAAATGTTCATGGTATCAAAACAGCCCATAAATTACTTTATGTTAAAATTATATTTTTGCCCCTGATATTTCAACTTCTTTACAATTTAGTCCCTGAGCTCGAAAAATGAAATTCATTCAATTTTGGCCAAACCCATGCCTAGCCAAATTTACTATAACTTCATGACAGCCCATATTTTCATTTATTCACACTTTCAACCATATAATTTCAATAATTCACAATTTAATCCAAAATTGACATTTTTACCAAAATTTCACTTTACAAAACATGTATATCCAACAACAATAATTTATTTTCCATCATCAACTATCAAAATACTCATGCATTCAACAATGGCAACATTCAAATACTTTAACAGTTTTGAAATCAGAGATACGGGATAGCTACAATACGAAGCAAGGATCTCAAAAACATAAAAATTATCAAAAATCGAACACAAAACATATCAAAATCACTTCATGCAAGTGCCAAAACTAAGGAAGCTTCAATGGCTTTCTTTTTCTCCTCCATATTCGGCCAAGAAATAAAATTTTAATAGTCCATTTACCTTTTTGTCCTTTATAATAATACATAATTTCAATATGCCAAACCACCAATCTCCACTATCATAAAATAATGGTTTAATTGATAAATAGAGACTTCTAATTTAGTAAAACATGGAAAATAAACACTTAGACAATTAGAATGCAACTTTTGCATTTTACGCGATTTAGTCATTTTTGCTTAATTAACTATCGAAACGATAAAATTTTTCAATGAAACTTTAATACCATCTTTTTGCCACTACGTAAATATTTATAAAAATATTTAAGACTCGGTTTATAGAAATGAGGTCCCGATACCTCATTTTCTAAACCCACTTGACCTTAGGGTCATACCACTTGAACTTAATAAATCATTTATAAAATAAATATTACAATATCAAAAACATTTTTAAAATCACAATTAACTTGTAAATATTAAATATAATATTTACAAACCTACTCGTCGAATTTGGTGGCCCCAAAACCACTGTTCCGGTTAATCCTAAAAACGGGCTGTTACAATCATAATATAACATCGTGTACATGTACTATCTACATGCCCGAATATACATGGTCTTGTATACACATTCAAAAACCAATTCCATAATATTCATATCATTCATTTATAAGATAGAATACACATACCATAATCACATATATTCCTCATTTGCATTACACATGATTTGTAACAAATAATCAAGTTACTTTCTTACCTTATTTTAGGTAGGTAACAAGCTAATTCATACCTAGTCATTCCAACTCATTTTACACTTTTGATCACAACTTATCGATGCCCGATGAACCATCTAGAATTGGATAGGACAGTCGGATAATCACACATGTATCGTACAATGCCAACGTCCCAGACGTGGTCTTACATGTAATCACATATTGATGCCACTGTCCCAGACAGGGTCTTACTGGTACACATATATCGGAATCACATATTGATGCCATGGTTTTACTCGCACATCACAAATCGGAATCCTATGTCATGACATATGTATCCTAACTATTCCTAAGGTTCATACAGGGCTTTCGGACGTCGTAACTCGGTCGAAACGAACACGTGAACATGGTTACCAAGCTTATACAGATTCAACATTTGCAAGTATATATTCTCACATTTCACTTCAGCATATATAATTTGCATTTAATTAAAATAAGTACGTCTATTTTCTTATAAACTTACCTCAGACGATATAAAACAGAACGGGACAGCTAGTCAACAACTTTCGTTTTCCCTTGATCCAAATCTGATTTCTTTGGTTCTTGATCTAAGCATATTCAAGTTAAGCTCATTCAAACATATAAATGGAAAAATTACCATTTTACCCCTAATATTTACACTTTTTACAATTGAGTCCCTATCGCACAAAACACAAAATATATAAAATTTCACTATACCCATGTTAGGCCGAATTTTAACCATATTCATACAAGTCCATATATTTCATTTATTTCACATTTTAGTCCCTCAAATTATTATTTTTGCAATTTAGTTCTAATTACTCAAAATCATCAAAAATTCCAATATAAAACATGTTAACCCAAAACATATCTTTCATTTTTCATCATTAAACAACATAAGTCTCAAGCTCTCATCAATGGCATAACTCAAAATATTCATCAAAATAAAAAATTCAAGCATGGGTCTTGAAGATAACTTAGCAACGATCTCAAGAACATAAAAATTATCAAAAACTGAGTAAGAACAAATCTTGAATCAAGCTTGGAAGGTGGCCGAACCTAGCTTTCTTTTATTTCTTATTTCGGTGGATGAACAATGAAAATAATGAATATATTAGCTTTGGTTTTATTTTATGATATGTTTATATTATATTAACTTATTTTATTAACTTACCAAATAAACCTTAGTTAAAAAAATATTATACTATCACATATATATGTCCTTTGCCGTCCACCTATATTAATAATGGCCTAATTACCTCATATATGCTTCATGTTATAAAGACAATAACAATTTGGTCCTCACACATTAAACTATCAAGTTTTCTTTTTATGCGATTAATCCCTATTATTTAATCAGACACTCAAACGATAAAATTAAAGCACGAAAATTTCTCATAATAAGCACAGAAAATAATTTGATTCTTTTTAAATATTTTTTTGACTCGAAATCGTGGTCCCGAAACCACCGCTTCGATTAGGGTCTAAATCAGGCTGTTACACCATCTATTTAGTCAAGTGTCTTAGGTCTACTCTCAGCTGGCGCGGTCCCTTGCGCGGGAGCCGGCGCATTACTTTCTACATCATCAGCTATAGCTCAGTTGAGATCCATTTACTATATGAAAACACAATTTAAGTTGTCAGAAATCATCACACTATCACAGTATTTTTATGGCATGTATAGATAGACTTTCACACACGCTACGTAAATCTGAGAACTGACTAAACCATACCTTTGATACCACTAAAATGTAACACCCCTTACTCGTGTTCTATGCCGAAACAGGGTACAAGACATTACAGGAACATAACACATGCAATCGTACAAAATCGTCACATAAATTTTGCATCCAAATTAAAACAATTCAATTTTTATGGTCAAGTCCCTAATATGGACCTACGAGGTCCAAAACATACTTTGGAAATGGTCTGGGACAAATTGAGAATTTGGAGAACATTGGAAAATTTCTTAAAATTAGGGGCACACGCTTGTGCCCAGGGCCGTATCCCTCACATGACCATTCACATGTCACAATTTCCATACTTAGTCATTACACCCTCATACAACAAAGTCACGAATCGCCATACCCTATAAATTGAACAATATTAGCCAACATCAATGGCCATATACAAAATAAGCTATCAAATATTGAAAGCCAATATTTTAGGCCAAATCAATTAGGACATATATCAAAATAACCAAGTCCTTTATACATACCATAATCCCAAAATATTGTTTTCAAAATACCAAAAGAGTGTTGATAGTGTGGATGGATCTTCGACGATCTCCGAATCCTGAGCTGGCTTGGTGACACTATAAGACAAGGGAAAGGAAAGAGAGTAAGCATATAGCTTAGTAAGTAAGTACGTAAATAACAATCAATATATTAACAAGTTGTTCATTCAAGTCACAGTCACTAAATTATTTATTTCTAGAGCTAAGTAACTCTAAATTTAGATTTGAAAATTTTCCCTAAAACTAGACTCTCTTATCTTCTTACCATAAAATTTTCAGAATTTTTGGTTTACCCAATAAGTACAGTTTATTCTTTAAAGTCACTCTTATTTCGCTGTCAAATAGTTTCGACTCCTCTACACTAAAAATTAATTATCTCTTCGTACAAGATTTGGATAATGTTCCCGTTTATTTCTTTAGAAAAAATAGACTCATTAAGGATTTTAAGCATATAAATTATAACCCATAATTATCTTTTACCAATTTTTAATGATTTTCCCAAATCAGAATAGGGGATTCTAAAATCATTCTTACTCTATCTCACAAAAATTCAAATATCTCATAATTTAAAACTCTTTTGCTTAAAATGTTTCCTTTATATGAAAATAGACTCAATAAGCTTTTATTTCATATCTTATTCAACTTATAATTCAATTTCCACTATTTTTGGTGATTTTTCAAATTCACACAACTACTGCTATCCAAAACTGTTTTATTACTAAATTTCACTCTTTCATGTTTTTCTTCGTAGTAACTTTCATTGTAACACTTACTCCATTTCAATCTTACCAAAGTTCGATCACATATCGAGTACATTGCTCATAAGTTTACACACACGAACCTTCACTTATTCATCACGTAGCCATATTCAATTACACCTAGTCATTTCTTGTTGAACACATTGGAATAATAACGGATGCACGGTGGCCTGCACATAGTACCATCGTTGTAGTCAAAGCTACCTTCTTCACAAAGTGGCCTTCACATAGTACCACACTTGTGACCCAAGCTATCTTTTACACATAGTGGCCTGCACTTAGTACCACACATGTGATCGAAGCTATCTAGCACACATAGTAGCCTACACCTAGTACTATACATGCGACCTAACCATCAAGTACACGAAGTAGCCTACACTTAGTACTACACACGTGACTGAAAACCATTTTAAACACATAATAGCCTGCACATAGTACTACACATGTGTTCTCACAATGAATCATTCGTATCTTTTCTATTCTGAAGGTCCAACTGGGAAATTCCTCACTTTTCAACATTTTACCAATTCATCCATAATCAATTTCAATTCATGATTTACATCAAGTGATCATTAAATATGCAACCACCTTTCATATATTAACAAAATATTATAACATAAGTAAAAATGATATATTATTACATACAAACTTACCTCGGTGCAAAATATAGTAATTTTGTAATTTAGTCCACAATCTTTTCCTTTCCCCGATCAAGGTCTATTCCACGTCTTTCTTGATCTATAATAACACATTTGACTTATTCAATGCTCACATTATTCAAATCAGCCCAAAAACATCCTTTGGAAAAAATTACAATTTTGCCCCTAAAGTTTTACAAAATTACAATTTTGCCCTTAGGCTCGAAAAATAATTTTTATTTAATTTTCTTGCATTTTAGGCCGAGTCGAACCATTTTCATAACTATAGAAATCCACAATTTGCACTAAATCACACACTTACACATATTTTACAACTTTTTACAAACTAGTCCTTTTATGCAATTTCATCAAAAATCACTTAGTAAAAGTTGTTTTTCACACTCCAAACATTCATATTATTCCATAAAACATCAAAATACATGCATATCATCCATGGGTAAATTTTTAAATATAAACCCTAGCTCAAAATATTGGTAGAAATAGGTAAACCAAGCTGTGAGGATCTCAAAAATGTAAAGAACATTAAAAACGGGGCTAGGATGCACTTACTATTGAGCTTGAAAGTTGGAAAAACCCTAGCTATGGTGTTCATGCAAGTTTCAGCCAATCTTGATGAAGATGAATACAATTTTGGCTTTGATTTCCCATTTTATTCTTTTATTTATCAAATGACCAAATTGCCCTTCATTGAAAACTATGGTGTTTTATCCTCCCTTGGGTATTTTTGTCCAAACTAAATATAATGGTCTAATTGCTATCTAAGGACTTCCACTTTAAAAACCCATTACTCACAAGTACCTTTGTGAACTAGAACACACATTTTTCACCTATTTCAATTTAGTCCTAAATACCAAATTGGACACCCAAACAATAAAATTTCGTAACAAAAATTTCACACAGTCATTCAATTTCATAGTAAATATTAAAACTTAATAATAATAAAATTTTCTACGTCAAATTTGTGGTTTCAAAACCAATATTCCATTTAGGCCCTAAATCGGGCTGTTACAAACACACCCGTGTTCAAGGCCGTGTCAACAACACGATTGAGAGAATGCCCGTGTCTCTGCCTGTGTGCCCAGTTTTGAGCATTCTATTTCTTGTTTTTAAGATGCAAGTGACACACAGCCCTATGGGATGAGCTGTGTGTCACACACGGCAAGACACACGCATGTATGGACAAAATAAAGCCATTTCCTAGCCTCATTTGTCACCCAAAACTTACCATTTTCCTGCACCAAAACTCATAAGCATATATCCACCAATCCAACATCATATTCACATAAAATTAGTCATCAATCATGTGGTATTATCTCATGCATCAATTGATTTAAACTTATATGCTAACCTAATTCCATCAAGTCAACACACAACAAGCATTTGTATAATTATCAAAACATAACTTTTAAGATAACCAAGTTAGATCATCACTAGCCATTCCAATGGCTAGTTTACAAAACAACAATTACAAGCCATCATTGGCCAAATCAGCTTATACATGCCATTATACCAAAATGAGATTTCTATTTATACCAAAATAAGATAGTGGATAGTATAATGATTGCTCCGACTGACTTCCAACCTTCACGAGCTTTTGAGCACTATAAAACAAGGAGAATTAAATTGAGTAAGCATTTTATACTTAGTAAGTTCGTATAATAGAAAATAAACTTACAAATCATATTTATCAATACAAGCATACATTGTCATACTTCCATAAATTTTGGGTGAGTTTACTTAAAGAAAAACACTTAATCAAACAAGTTAATCACATAACCTCATATAAGACACAAGTAAACATAGATGAGCTCATCACATTACCAACTTCCATTAATTTCACCTTTCCACACTCCAAGAGTCTTTTCTGTCAAACTATTGAAATTTCTATGGATGTTCGGATAATATACTCATGTGAAAAAGTACCCATTAGGGTACATAATAAGAAGGCACACTCTTGTGTCGCACATTTTACAGTAGGATTACCAGTCCAGGCTAAATCCTATCCGTCGCATATGCTTTAGAGAGCTTAATTTGGATTACCTGTCCGGGCTAAATCCAATCTATAACATAAGCTCAAGAGGGCTTACATTAAAATTACTCGTCCGAGCTAAATTCCATTTGTAACATATGCAGTATTATTCTTATCCAAGAAATAACCTTAATCCACCGAAATTCAATGTTCAATCGGAACATGACAATCTGTTCATATTTCACAAATTATGACTATTTCATTGTGTATATCATCTCATACATATCAACACAATCATACAATTCAATTCAAGCATATTAACATACATATTAAGTTACACGAACTTACCTTGATAATTGTTCGTATTTGAATTTCAACTAATTCGAAACCTTTTGCTTTCCTCGATTTAGTTCTATAGTTGGTCTTTCCGAATCTATATGGGTAAATTTAACTATTAATCATCACATTTCATATACATTTGCATCCTATTACATCCTAAGCAAAATTATCATTTTGCCCCTATCTTTTTCAAAAATTCTAATTTTGTCCCTAGGCTCGGAAAATGAAATTCATGAAATTTAACCCTCTATCCAAGCCTAGCCAAAATTTATATGCTACATTTACAGCACATACATTTCACAAATTTTAGCATTTTCTATGGGTTTAACCACTTTTTCATTTTAGTCCATAAATCAAGTTTTCATCAAAATTTCCTTTGTAAAAGTTGTTTATCTATGAATAACTTTTCATTTTCTACCATAAAGGTCTAATTTTTAGTATATTCATCCATGACCCAAATTTCAAACCTTGATAAATTTTCAAATAAATCCCCTAAATAGGAATATTAGACTATCCCGATTCTAAAAAAATAGAAATTACTAAAAACGGGACTTGATTTCATACCTTTTTAAGCTTGAAAATTTTTCTTCCTCTCTCCTAAGGTTTCCATAGAAAAATTGGGGAAGATAATATGAAAATAGATGACTTTTTCTTTTTAATTAATTATCATCTATTTATTTTATTAATTTCCAATTTAGTCCCTAAAATTTTCTAATTTTTCCATGGGTGAGTCATCAAAATATATACTAAATACTCTTCAATGGTTTAATTACCATATAAGGACCTCAAGTTTTGAATTCTTTATCTATTTGTGTAACAACCCGATTTAGACCCTAGTCTAAATAGTGGTTTTGGAACCACTAATTCGAGGCTAAAAATTTTATTTAATATTATTTTTGCTGTTTACAGTATGTGTTAATGTATGTGTGAGTTTGGTGTGTTAATTTTATCGTTTAAGTGGTTAATTTGGGAAAAGGACCTAATCGCGTAAAATGTAAAAGTTGCATGTTTTATGTTAAGGGTGGCTAATTGTTATGGCTTATTAAAGAAAAGGTTCTTATGTTGATATTTTATGCTTGGAATTATTAATGGACATTAATAGACTTAATTAAAATGAATGATATGTTTAATTATTAAGGGCCAAATTAGTAAATGGTAAATTAATAAGTGTTATAATAAAAAAATATGATAATGGATGGTTATCCATCTTTGTTGGCCAATTATATCAAAAGAAAAGAGAAGAAAAGTTGGTTTTAGGGTTCAACTACTTCCAAGCTTAATTAAGGTAAGGTTTTGACTCGATTTTTGATAATTTCTACGTTTTTGTGATCGTTGCTCCGTATACTATCATGCCCATGAATGAATTTTGGAAATTTTTGACTATTTTGAGTTGAGCCATTGTTGGTAATGTGATTTTTATGAAGTTTGATGATACTAAATGGAATATATGTGTTAGATTATTATGTTTTGTATTGGGATTTTTGATGAATTTGAGTATTTTGGACTAAATTATGAAAATGAGAAATTAAGGGACTAAAATGTAAAATAAATGATAAATATGGGATGATAGGGACCATAGGAAAATTCGGCTAAGGCATGGTTTTGATGAATTTTATATATTTGGTGTCTTGTGTAATAAGGACTAAAATGTCAAAATGTGTAATGGGGCTAAAGTGCAAAAATGTCCAAAGATTTGTTTGTGTACTAAATTGAATGTGCTGGTGATTAAATGGGTTAATTTTGAATACATATATATCAAGAAAAGAAAAATTCGAACCTACATCGAGGAAAAAACAAAGTGCTCGATTGATCAACTATTATCGTCGTTTTTATGTCCAAGGTAAGTTCGTGTATAATACATATTGTTTGTATAATTTTTGTATGTGATGAAATAAATAAATATGAGATTGAGAAGTTGGAGTATGTGAAATGTGAATCAAATTTGAGGCACTAAGTGTGCGAGAAATGAAATAGCTACAACTATTAAATAATGGCACTGAGTGTGCGAGAATATAACAACAATGGTTGAATAAATCGCAATATGTGTGCGATACTGATATAAGTTCGGTTTAATGAAATGGCACTAAGTGTACGATATTACTATAGCTTCGGCTAATCAATTGGCACTAAGTATGCGAGTTCATCGAATGTTCAAGTATGACCAAATGAAGTAGTGCATCAAACATCAAAATGATAAATGTAATAGACAAGAACGTGATGATACAGGTATGTACGGAACCTATGTGGTTTATGATATTGAGTATGAAGTAAATGAAAGGTTATGTAAATGAATGATGAGATGAGTTGCACTAAGTGTTAGCTAATTAATATAATTTTATTTTAATTGATGAGTTAAATGTGTTATATCATGAACTTACTAAGCTTTAAAGCTTACTGTGTGACAACCCGAATTAGGGCCTAATCAGAATAGTGGTTTCGTGACCACAAATCTGAGATAGAAATAATTGTTTTATAATTATTTTGGGGTTTATGATATGATTTCATGATTTCGTGAAAATTTCGTGATGAAATTCTGTGCATTGCGCGCTTAAGTTGAGATTAGGGACTAAATCGAATAAATTGTAAAACTCGTGTTTTAGAAGTTTTTAGTATGAAATTGCTTTGGGATATTAACTAGGAGGTCTTAAATAGCAATTTGACCCATTCTTAAGTTATGGACAAAAGTTGGACATGGAGGGAATTTTTTTGAAAGTTTAGTAGTAAGGGCATTTTGGTCATTTGTATATTAAATGAAATAAAATGGGAAAAATATCACAAAATTGGTTATCATCTTCATTAGTTGCTGCCGAAAATTTCTCTCCTCCATAGTTAGGGTTTCTTCAACTTTCAAGCTTCATAGTAAGTGATTTCAAGCCCCGTTTTTAATGTTCTTCACATTTTTGAAATCCTCGTAGCTCGGTTTACTTATTTCTACCATTATTTCGAGTTAGGGTTTATGTTTAAAAATTTACCCATGAATTATAGGCATGTATTTTGTTGTTTGATGGTAGAATATGAATGTTTTAAGTTAGGAGAACGATCTTTTTTAAGCGATTTTTAACGAAAATGAGCAAAACGGCATAATCGATAAAAATACCTATTGTTCATAACTATGTGTTAGAGTGAGAATTTGATGTTGCCATAGAAGAGAAAAATGATCAGTAGGTCATTAAACATAAGAATAAGGGCCAAAATTAAATTTCCGAGCCTTGGGGCAAAATTGTAATTTTGTAAAAGTTAGGGGGCAAAAATGTAATTTTTGGATAATGTGAATTTTAGATTAAAATAAATAGTTCGAGTGTTAAATGAGCTAAATATGTTGTTATAGATCAAGAAAGGCGTGGAATCGACCTCGAACGGGGGAAGGAGAAAGTTTTGGACTAAATTGCAAAATTTCCATATTTTGCACCGAGGTAAGTTTGTATGTAAATAATACATTAATTTCATGTACATTCTTATATTTCAGCCTATTATATATATATACTAGCTGATGTTGAAGTATAAATCGACTATTGGAAGAATGAAAATAAGTAATAGAGAGAGAGATCCCGGTTGAACATTCAGAAAGATCGAATAAAATAGAGGGAGCGTAGCTAGGTCACATGTATGGTGCCGAGTGCACATCATGTGTGCAAGAAAGCTATGAGATACTATGTAGTAGCTAGGTCACATGTGTGATACGGGATGTATCCCATGTAGACAAGAGAGCTACGTGAGAGATAAATGTAGCTAGGTCGCATGCGTGATTCCAAGTGAAGGACACCATGTAGACAAGAGAGCTACGAGACAAATCGGCTAGGTCGCATGAGTGGTACTAAGTGTTCACCATGTGTACAAGAGAGCCGAACTAAATGAAATATGATGGTGGGGCTGTGTGCTGAAACCATCAAGTATCGAGGATTAATCCGAATTGTTCAACGGATGGTTTTATGGTGACATTGTAGTCATGGACCTACATTTGTGATGTATGAAATGTGGTGAAAATGATTTGTGGTATATATATATGTAAGTTAAAATGAGGTTAGTATAAAGAATGTGTGAAAGAGTGAAATTAGCATTAAAACTGTTTTGGCAGTAGCAGTGACGTGATTTTGAAAATTCACCAAAAATATAAGGAATTTAATTAGAGGTTGAATGAGATGTGAAATTAAATCTTAATGAGTCTATTTTCATATAAAAGAAACATAGCAGGCAAAGGAATTCTATATTTTGAGATATTTACAATTGTGTCTGACTTGCTTAGGATGACTATGTGATCCCCTATTCCAACTTTGAAAAATCATTAAAAATTGTACAAACCAAATTAAGAAATATAGTTTATATTCCTAAATTCCTTATTGAGTCTAGTTTGAAATGAAATAGGTTTCATGATTATTTGAATTGTGTACTGAGATAAATTCAATTCGTAGTGAACAGAGTTCAGATCAGTTGAGCTGTGTAACAGGGGAAAATTTAACTAATAAACTGTACTAATTTTCTAAACCAAAAATTCTAGAAACAAATTAGAAAGAACTTTTATGAGTCTAGATTCATGGAAATTTTACGGATTTAAATTTCGAGTTTCGTAACTCGAATTATGATTTATTTAGTGATCATGACGCAGGAGGGACAGCTTGATCAAATTGGAGTAAACAGTAAAATTAAAAATATGATATAATTGAGTTATGTTGTAAACATATTAGATTCCTTATTTGTTATTTATGTACTTACTTACTAAGCTATAAGCTTACTTTCTTTTCTCTCCTTTGTCTTATAGTGTCATCCAGCTAGCACAGGAGTTAGAGATCGTAGAAGATCCGCCCGCACTATCAATACTCTTGGTATCTGAACTCAACATTTTGAAATATGGCATGTATAGCAGACTTAGTTATTTTGTTACGTGTCATAATTGTCTAGGTTTAAATTACTACTTATAGTATCAAACCTATCATTTTGTACGAAGCCTTTGAAATTGGTTTGTATTGTTAATGGCATATGTTATAATGATCCATGATCAAATTGCACGCCATATTTTTGTTGGGTTTTATTTAATAGTATATACTATAATTTGTTAATACCTCGTACCCTGTTCTGGCGACGGATACGGGTAAGGGGTGTTACATACTGTGTGAAATGTTCTTTTTTTTATAGTGTTATAAAGCTAGCTCGGATCCAGGGATCGTCAGTGACTCACTCACACTATCGACATCTATTTTGGTACCATTTTGAGAGTTGTATATATGGTATATGGCATGTATAGGCTAGAAGTATTTAGTATGTTTTGTGATGTGAATATCTAGCCATGAGATTTGGTTTGTAAATGATGGTATGTATGGCCTTTTAAGTTGGCCTAAATGATGTGTTTGATATGTAAGTTATACGATAAATAAAATGTTTTTGTGATGGTTTGAATATGGAATGTTGAATTGGTAAGTTTTGTGGTATGAAGTATGTGATAAAATGATGAGTTTATGTATTTGAAACTTATATAAGTTGTGATGATTTTGGCACATTGATTTGGTATGTTTTGGTTGTGAAATTGAGTAGTGAATTGGATGGTATTTGAATGGCATGAAATATATGCAAAATGGTTGAATTGGTTGCCTATGAATGTATGCAAATAATGCTAAAATGTTATGGGTTTTGAGTGCTTGAGATAGGTGGGAAATGTGGCTTAAACCAAGCCTAATTTTACCCCACACGATTGAGCACACGGGCGTGTGTCTCGACTATGTGTCTGTTGTAATTTAGTTATTCAAATCAGTCTTGAGCACGGCCTAGACACACGAACGTGTCTGGTGGCCGTGTGAGGCACACAGCTTTGGTATATGGGCGTGTGTGGCCATTCCGAAGGGTACACGGGCTAGACACACAGGCGTGTGGTCGCCCTATGACCCAAGTCAGTTTCAACCACGACCAAGGCACACAGGCGTGTCTTGTGTCCGTGTGGTGAAGTCAGTATGTATGCCCTGTTTTGCCATAGCTTAGACACACGAGCGTGTCTATTGCCGTGTGAGGCACACGGCCTGCTCACACGGGTTTGTGACCTGTATAACTTTGAAAAATGATTAAGTTTTCAAAAAATTTTGTATGAACTCGGTTTAGTCCCGACCTTTTTCTAAAGTATGCTTAAGGTCTCGTTGACATAATATAACGGACTTGATATTGATGTATGACTTATGATGTTATGATGATTGTGTAATGAATGCTAAATGTGTCAATATGTTCGGTATCACCTTTAACCCTATTCTGGCGACAGATATGGGTTAGGGGTGTTACAATTTGATACCTATAGCTATTAGAACCCAAATTTTACATTTTATGCAGTTTAGTCCTTTCCCTAATTAAACACACAATCGGTAAAATTTTTGTATCAAAATTTTCATGTGACCTTCCTATCACGATGCCAACCATAAAATAAAAATAAAATAATTTTTTATTTTTGGCTCAGATTTGTGGTCCTGAAACCACTACTCCGATCTCACTGAAAATGGGCTATTACATAAATACTTAAAAACTCAAATAAAAATTAAAAACATTCTGAAATAAAATACCAGGTCCAAATTAAAAGAAAACTAAGAATGTTGGATTCAGGATTTGATGCTTCATCGGCTTTGCTCAGTTCGCCTTTCGACACCTACTTTAGGTATTCCTTCAGATCTTCTTTGGGATTTTCCTCTTCTTCTAATTCCCTCTCCTTTCTTAGTTCGATCTTTACCTCGTACTTATCTACTGGGAATTATGGTGGCTTTAACCCACTTTCCTCGCATAGTCTTCAAAAATTGGTAACATATTCTCGCATAGTTGTGGTTTTGTCTTTATTGCTCTATTTTGTTTCTGATTCCTTATAATATATCCCACACTCGGTTCCAAGATCAAAAAATTTCTTGGTTGTAAGACACAACCCAATCGTCCTATTGGCACATTCTCTTGTTGGCATATAGTTGTCACTAAGTGCAGGAATAGTAATTCCACCTTGTTTTTCTGTACACATTGGAGCATGCTCCTATATATCCATGTTCCTACACAAATCCATTCCTTTTTTAAAATTATGTACAACAAAGTCACCCGGAACTTATCGATATGGGACATGTCTGTCGCTGGGCAAATTCGAGTACTAATGAATTTCAACCACATCTGCGTTGTTGGAGTTAACTTCGCCTGAGAGAATGATATGGGAGAGTTTGTTCCTAAGTGGCGTTTCCAATCACCCTTCCTTTCCAATTAGGAGTTTGATTATGTCGTTCATATTTTCTCTCGAGAAATACATTAGGTCAGTTCGTTGTACAAAATCATAGAGATATAGCAGAAAATCATAATACATCGCTATCTCGAGAGGTGAGATAGACATCTCATTCCCTCGGAAAAACCACATCTATGGTACCTCTATTAGTCTATTTGCATTCGCCTCCTTCAGTGTAATGTAAAATTAATGCATGACCGGAAGGTACACCGGCTTGGTAGGGGTTATATAGAACTTCTCGTATCGGTGGTATTGGATCAACTCACATGTTTTTCCCTCCTATGTCTCTATGGATTCGAAACCTTGTTCTTGAAATGGTATTTTGCGTTGAGTGGCAAGAAAGTTACTACTGAGTTTCCTTTCTCGAAGGTAGGTGCAACATCCCAAAATAGGGCCTAAATAGAACAGTGGTTACGAAACCATGAATCTGAGATAGAAAGGTTTATTCTGATTAATTTTTATAATTTATTGAGTGATTAGATGCATGCGTTAGAGTATCGATGGAAAATTTTATAGATAGCATGGTTAATTTGCCTACTAGGGCTTAATTGCAAAAGTTGATAAATATGAGTTTTAGATGCTAAAGGATTAAATTGAAGAGTATAATTGAAGTAGAGGTCTTTAAATGGTAATTAGACCATTATGGTTTCATGGGAAAAAATGGACATACATAGATAAAAATTACTAAAGTTTTAATGAAAGGTATTTTAGTTATTTGGTAATTAAAAGATTAAAAAAAGGAAAAAGATGGCAAAATGTGCCCATCTTCTTCATTAGGCCGAAATTTCAAGTGTTCTTCTTAGCTAGGGTTTTGTCAACCTTCCAAGCTTCATAGTAAGTGATTCCAAGCCCTATTTTTAATGTTCTTTACTTTGTTGAAGTCTCGGTAACTTGATTTAGCTTATTTTAGCAATAATTTAACCTAGGGTTCATATTTGAAAAAATACCCATAGGTGAGATGTGTTTATTTTGATGTTTTATGGTAGAATATGAAGTGTTAAACGACTTGAGCTAAGCGATTTCAAGCGAAAACGAGTAAAACGACATAATCGGTAAAAATACCTAATGGTCATAAGTACATGTTAGAGTGGGAATTTGATGTTATCGTGGGTAAATAAATGATCAACATGTCACAAAACATAAGAATTATGGATAAAGTTTCATTTCCCAGCCTTGGGGCAAAAGTGTAAATATGCAAAAGTTTAGGGGCAAAATCATAATTTTTCCAAAGTTAGAGTTAAGGACTGTTTTGATAAATGTGAATATTAAATAAGTTAAATTTGCTATTATAGATCAAGAAGAACAAAATTCGGGGTTAGATCGAGGAAAGAAAGAGGTTGAGGACTAAATCAAAATATTTGATCGTATTTTGTATCGAGGTAAGTTTGCAGTAAATAAATGCAATGTTTTATTATTTATAATTAATGATGTTATTTTTTAGCATCTATATATTTATTTTATAAATTTATTCCTTGATGCTTCAAGCAAGAATTGACGAAGAAATGATACTTAAAAGTCCCGGTTGAACCTTAGGAATGTGTAGGATACAAATGTCATGACATTAGGGTTTAAGGATACCAAGTAAAACCATGCCAAGGTATGGCATTGGTAAGTTTTACAAGGCAAGGAAATCATATAAGACCATGTCATGACATGGCATTGATAAACTACGATAAGGTAAAGATCCCATGTAAGACCATGCTAAGGCATGGCAATGGTGAGTTCATAAGGCAAGGATACCATGTAAGACTATGTCAAGACATAGCAATGGTAAGTTTAAAAAGGAAAGGTACCCGTGTATCCTTAGTATTCCAAGTGGTTCAACGGAAAATTTAAAGAGTGTGCCAAAGGGAAGGTAAGATAAGTCCATGTTCGAAAGATTCTAGTTATCTTGATAATTCGTTTAGAATGTTGTTATTTATTTACATGCAAACTTACTAAACTTTATCCTTACTCCCTTTCTTTTCTCCCTTTTTTATAGTGTCGCAAAGCTAATTTGGAAAATCATAAGGATGTCGGAGATTGCCTCACACTATCAACGAGTTATCTCGGTATTTTTTGACTAGAAATACTTTAAGTTATGGCATGTATAGGGACTTGGCTATTTTGTGTGTATGTCCTTATGATATGACTAAAGAATGACATGTGAATAGTTAGTAATTATTATCTTATGATATGGCTAAATAAGAACATGTTTTGGTATTATATATGCTTAAATGAGGTTTGATGCAATGAAATTATGGAGTAAGAGTTGGCCATGGAACAGTTAGGAAAACAAAAGCAGTGACGTGGGTTTGAAAAATCACTAAAAATTGTAGAAATGGAATTAAATGGTGAATGAGATATAGAATTATTGAGTCTATTTTCATAGAAAAAAATAGAGCAAGCAAAGGAAGTTTATATTCTGAGATATTTAAATTTCTGTAAGACTGGTTCAGAGTGACTTCGTGATCCCCTGTTCCAGATTTGAAAAATCACTAGAAATTATACAAAAAGAATTCTAAGTCATATTTTTATTTTTATAGATTCTCTAGTGAGCCTATTTTCATTAGAAACAAACAAAAATGTTATCTGATTTCTGTATAATGAGATAATCGATTTCTAGTGAAGAGAGGTTAGGTCCACTGAATTGTGAAATAGGGAAAACTTGAATGAATAAACTGTACTAATTGGTCAAACCAAAAATTCTGGAAAAATTATAGTAATAAGATATATGAATCTAGTTTCTTGGAAAATTTACAGATTTAAATTTTGAGTTTCGTAACTTGAGTTATAATTAATTTAGTGACTGTTACGCAGATGGACAGTTTTGTTATGAATAGTGAAATAAATTGTTTTGATTTGTGTAAGTAATCGGAAAATTTTTAATGTTCCCGAGTTGGTCCTGAACTGCTCCAATTACACGTTGAGGCCCTTTTTAGGGATTTATTGGATGAATGTGAGAGAATTAATATTTTTTTATAGTAAATTTTTTATGCCCTGAACAGGTAAGATAAGTCTGGTAACGCCTCGTGCTCGACTCTAGCGGCGGTCTCGGGTAAGGGGTGTTACATTTATTGGTATCAGAGCAAGATTTTAGTCAGTTCTTGGAATATTCAGTATGACTAAGAGTCTAGCTATACATGTTATACTTATATTTTGATACTGTGACGACTCCTGATGATTTTAAAATGTTTTTCTTTTATAGTTATGGATCCCAAACAAGTTGGTGCAGATATGTAGAAAGTAACGCGCCCACTCCCGTAGAAGGGACAGTACCACTAGATAGTAGTGAAAGGCCCGTTACAGTTAGTCAGGGAGGAGGGGCTCGAGAAGCCTTCTTCTAACCTATGAATGAATGGTTTTCCAAGTTCGTTCGTACGAATCCGACCGTTAGACCTCCACTCCCTCATGATCCTCAAACTACCCATGTAGCTTCTCTAGTCACAGGTACAGTCAGAAGAGAGAAGCCACCAGTTGATAAAATTAGGAAATAAGGGGCTGAAGAGTTTTGGGCTACTAAAGATGACGATGTAGAGAAAGCTGAATTTTGGCTCGAGAGTACTATCAAGGTCTTTGATGAGTTATCCTGCACAACTGAAGAGTGCATGAAGTGTGTTGTATCACTATTATGAGACTCAGCCTACCATTGGTGGAAGACATTTGTGTCAGTAGTATCGAAAGAGAGGGTTACTTGGCATTTCTTTCAGGAGGAGTTCTGTAAGAAATACATTAGTCATAGGTTCATCGACCAGAAAAGAAAAGAATTCCTTAAACTAAAGCAGGGTAAGATGACAGTGAATAAATATGAATGTGAATTTGTCAAACTCAATAATTATGCTCCAGAGTGTGTGTCTATTAAAGCTATTATGTGCAAGAGATTTGAAGATGGACTCAATGATGATAATCGACTGTCAGTCGGTGTTTTAGAAATAAAAGAGTTTGTTATTTTAGTTGAAAGAGCTTGAAAGGCAGAGGAGTTGCTAAAAGGAAAGGGTAAAGCTGAAATTGAGATGCAAGACACGAAGAAAAGAAAGATGAACAAGTCATTTCAATCTACATCCAAGAGGCCTAGAGAGTTCTCTACGAGATCTAATTTTTCAGCAGGGTATTCTAGCCGAAACAGAGGTAGAAGGTTAATGGGTCAGAAAGCTTAGACCAGTTCAATTGCGAGTGTTGGCAGTATTCCACCTGATAGAACCGAGTGTCCTCTATGTGGTCGACGTCATCCAGGTCAATGTCGAGCAACTGAGACTGGTTGTTTCCGATGTGGTGCATCGAATCATTTCATTCGGGAGTGTCCTGAGATGGTTAAAAGAGAAGTAATACCGAATGTAAGATCAGGCAATGCCCCCGTTAGAGGAAGACCTCAGAGAAGTTCAAGAATAGGGGCAGATAGAGGTGAATATAGAGATTCAGCAGGGAGACCAGATGTTAGAGCACCTGTAAGGACCTATGCTATCTGTGCTCGTGAAATGGCATCCTCCCCCGATGTAATTACAGGTAGATTTTCTCTTCATGATGTTAATGTTATTGCTTTGATTGATCCGGGTTCGACCTATTCCTATGTTTTCATGAAATTGATGCCTAGTATGAACATGTCCATAGAGTTTACGGGATTTTTGATTAAAGTATCGAATCCATTGGGTCAGTATGTATTAGTAGACAAAGTATATAAAAATTGCCCTTTGATGATTAGAGGTTATTGTTTTCCGGTCGATCTCATGTTATTGCCATTTGATGAGTTTGATGTGATTTTTGGTATGGATTGGTTGACTGTGCATGACATGATAGTGAATTGTGGAAAGAAATTTATTGAGTTGAAATGCGAAAATGGAGAAATTCTTCGGGTTAATTCAGATGAGTCAGATAGTTCAATTTCCATGATTTCTGTTATGTCTGCTCAAAAATGCTTGAGAAAATGATATGAAGCTTATCTTGCATTTGTGTTGAATACTAACGATACAGAGTTGAAAATTTAATCAGTGGCGGTGGTATGTGAGTTTCCTGATGTGTTTCTAAAAGAACTACCAAGTTTGCCTCCTATTAGAGAAGTTGAGTTTGGTATTGAATTGGTTCCGAGTACAACACCCATTTCGATTGCTCCTTATAGAATGGCTCCAATGGAATTGATAGAATTGAAAGTTTAGTTGCAGGAACTAACAGAGAAAGGCTTTGCAAGACCTAGTTGTTCACCATGGGGTACACCAGTGCTCTTTGTGAAAAAGAAAGATGGTTCAATGAGATTGTTCATAAATTATCGGTAGCTTAACAAGATGACTATTAAGAACAAGTATCCACTGCCTAGAATTGACAGTTTGTTTGATCAATTGAAGGGAGCTACTGTGTTCTCCAAGATAGATTTGAGATCCGGATATTATCAGTTGCGAGTTAAAGAGTCAGATGCTCCGAAGACTGCTTTCTAGACTAAGTATGGCCATTATGAGTTCCTTGTGATGCCATTTGGCTTGACTAATGCTCCTGCCATTTTCATGGACTTAATGAATCAAATTTTTAGGCCTTACTTGGATAAATTTGTAGTTGTGTTTATTGATGATATCTTGATTTATTCTCATGTTAAGATTGAGCATTCAGAGCATTTGAAAACAGTTTTACAAACTTTGAGAGATAATTAGCTTTATGCCAAGTTTAGCAAAAATGAGTTCTGGTTACGGGAAGTTTTTTTTCTTGTACATATAGTCAGGTGAAGGTATTAGAGTTGATCCGAGCAAGATTTCAGCCATTGTTGATTGGAAGCCTCCTAGGAATTTATCAGAGGTCAGAAGTTTTCTTAGTCTCACTAGTTATTATAGACGATTTGTAGAGGGATTTTCCATGATAGCTACTCCATTGACAAGACTGCTACAGAAAGATGTCAAGTTTGAATGGACTGAAAAGTGTCAGCAGAGTTTTGATAAGATAAAGGCATTGTTGACTAAAGCTCCTGTCTTAGTACAACCAGAACCAGGTAAAGAGTTTTTGATTTACAGTGATGCGTCCTTGAATGGACTAGGCTATGTACTTATGCAGGAAGGAAAGGTAATTGCTTATGCCTCTAGACAACTAAAGCCACATGAGAAAAATTATTCGATGCATGATTTAGAACTACCTGCCATTGTACTTGCGTTGAAAATCTGGAGACATCACTTGTATTGTGAGAAGTGCTGAATATTTACTGATCATAAAAATTTGAAATACTTGATGACTTAGAAAGATTTGAACTTGAGGCAAAAAAGATGGCTATATTTGATTAAAGATTATGAACTAGTGATTGATTATCACCCAAGTAAGGCAAACGTATTTGTTGATGCTTTGAGTGGAAAATCTTTATTTGCATTAATAGATTTGAACACTAGTTTAACCTTATCGGATGATGGTTCTATCTTAGCCTAATTAAGAGCTAAGCCAATGTTTCTTGAAGAAATTTGTGAAGTTCAGAAAAATGATAGTGAGTTAGAAGCCAAAAGAGCTCAGTGTGAGTCGGGTATAGAGTCAGATTTTTAGATCAGTTCTGATAGTTGTTTAATGTTCAAAAATTGGATATGTGTATCAAAGAATGATGAGCTCATTAGAAAGATTTTGGAGGAAGCACATAGCAGTTCATTGTCTATTCATCTAGGTATACAAAGATGTATAATGATTTGAAAAAAATGTATTGGTAGGTAGGAATGAAGAGAGATATCTCAGAGTTTGTTTCTAGATGCTTGATCTGTCAGCAGGTAAAAGCCGAACATTAGGTACCTTCAGGTTTATTGCAGCTTATGTTAGTTCTTGAGTGGCAATGAGATCGAGTTGCCATGGATTTTGTGAGAGGATGGCCATTGACACCGAGAAAGAAGGATGCAGTATGAGTTGTGATTGATAAGCTAACAAAGTTGGCTCATTTAATTCTAGTTCGTATGGATTATTCACTTGAAAAGTTGGCCGAGTTGTATATTTCAGAGATAGTCAGACTATCTGGAGTACCATTATCGATTATTTCATATAGGCACCCAAGATTCACTTCGCAGTTTTGGAAGAAGTTATAGGAAGCTATGGGAAAAAAGTTGAGTTTTAGTATAGCTTTCCATCCTCAGACCGATGGTCAGTCAGAGAGAGTTATTCAGATACTTGAGGATATGCTCAGATGTTGTGTCTTAGAATTTTAAGGTAGTTGGGAGAAATATTTACCATTAGTAGAGTTGGCTTAAAATAATAGTTACCAGTCGAGTTTGAAAATGACACCTTATGAAGCTATGTATGGACGTAAATGTCACACACCTTTGTATTGGACAGAGATTAAAGAAATTAGATTTACGAGGTTGATTTAGTTAAAGAAACTAAAGAGAAAGTGAAAGTTATTAGAGATTGCTTGAAAGCAGCTTCAGATAGATAGAACTCTTATGCAAACTTGGAAAGAAAAGAGATTGAGTATCAAGTTGGTGACAAAGTGTTCTTGAAAGTATCCCCGTGGAAGAAAGTCTTTAGATTTGGCAAGAAAGGCAAACTAAGTCCACATTTTATTGGATCGTTTGAGGTGACTGAAAGAGTTGGGCCATTAGCGTATCGATTAGCTTTACCGCCAGAGTTAGAGAAGGTTCATGATGTGGCCCACGTGTCCATGTTACGTCATTACCATTCTAATCCTTCACATGTGATTTCACAGACAGAGGTTGAGATTCAACAAGATATGAATTATGGTGAAGAACCGGTAAAGATTTTAGCTCGAGAGGTCAAGCAACTAAGTAACAAAAGTATTGCACTTGTGAAAAGTTTATTCCGATTAATTTTTATAATTTACCGAGTGATTAGATGCATGCGTTAGAGTATCGATGGAAAATTTTATAGATAGCATGCTTAATTTGCCTACTAGGGCTTAATTGCAAAAGTTGATAAATATGAGTTTTAGATGCTAAAGGATTAAATTGAAGAGTGTAATTGAAGTAGAGGTCCTTAAATGGAAATTAGAACATTAGGTTTTCATGGATAAAAATGGACATACATAGATAAAAACAACTAAAATTTTAATGAAGGGTATTTTAGTCATTTTGTAATTAAAAGATTAAAAAAGGGAAAAAGATGGAAAAATGTGCCCATCTTCTTCACTAGGCCGAAATTTCAAGGGCTCTTCATAGCTAGGGTTTTTTCAAGCTTCCAAGCTTCATAGGAAGTTATTCCAAGCCCCGTTTTTAATGTTCTTTACATTTTTGAAGTCTCGATAACTTGATTTAGCTTATTCTAGCAATAATTTAACCTAGGGTTCATATTTGGAAAAATACCAATAGGTAAAATTTGTTTATTTTGATGTTTTATGGTAGAATATAAAGCTTGAAATTATGTTAAATGGCTTGAGCTAAGCTATTTTAAGCGAAAACGAGTAAAACGACATAATCGGTAAAAATACCTAATGGTCATAAGTACATGTTAGAGTGGGAATTTGATGTTGCTGTAGGTACATAAATGATCAACATGTCACAAAACATAAGAATTAATGATAAAGTTTCATTTCCCAACCTTGGGGCAAAAGTATAAATATGTAAAAGTTTAAGGGCAAAATTGTAATTTTTCCAAAGTTAAAGTTAAGGACTGTTTTTATAAATGTGACTATTAAATAAGTTAAATTTGCTATTATAGATCAAGAAGAATGAAATTTGGGGTTAGACTGAGGAAAGAAAAAGGTTGAGGACTAAATCAAAATATTTGATCGTATTTTGTATCAAGGTAAGTTTGTGGTAAATAAATACAATGTTTTATTATTTATAATTAATGATGTTATTTTTCAGCATCTATATATTTATTTTGTAAATTTATTCCTTGATGCTTCAAGCAAGAATTGACGGAGAAATGATACTTAAAAGTCCCGGTTGAACCTTAGGAATGTGTAAGATACAAATGTCATGACATTAGGGTTTAAGTATACCAAGTAAGACCCTGCCAAGGCATGACATTGGTAAGTTTTACAAGGAAAGGAAATCATGTAAGACCATGTCATGACATGGCATTGATAAACTACGGTAAGGCAAAGATCCCATGTAAGACCATGCCAAGGCATAGCAATGGTGAGTTCATAAGGGAAGGATACCACGTAAGACTATGTCAAGACATAGCAATGGTAAGTTTAAAAAGGAAAGGTACCCATGTATCCTTATTATTCCAAGTGGTTCAACGGAAAATTTAAAGAGTGTGCCAAAGGGAAGGTAAGATAAGTCCATGTTCGAAAGATTTAGGTTATCTTGATAATTCATTTAGAATGTTGTTATTTATTTGCATGCAAACTTCCTAAGCTTTATGCTTACTCCCTTTCTTTTCTCCCTTTTCTATAGTATCGCAAAGCCAATTCGAAAAATTGTAAGGACGTCGAAGATCACCTCACACTATCAACAAGTTATCTCGGTACTTTGTGACTAGAAATACTTTAAGTTATGGCATGTATAGGGACTTGGCGATTTTGTGTGCATGTCCTTATGATATGATTAAAGAATGGCATGTGAATACTTAATAATGATTAGCTTATGATATAGATAAATAAGAACATGTTTTGGTATTATATATGCCTAAATGAGGTTTGATGCAAAGAAATTATGGAGTAAGAGTTGGACATGGAACAGTTGGGAAACAGCAGCAGTGACGTGGTTTGAAAAATCACTAAAAATTGTAGAAATGAAATTAAATGGTGAATGAGAAATAGAATTAAATTTTATTGAGTCTATTTTTATTGGAAAGAAACAGAGCAAGCAAAGGAAGTCTATATTCTTAGATATTTAAATTTCTGTAAGACTGGTTCAAAGTAACTTTGTGATCCCCTGTTGCAAATTTGGAAATTCACCAGAAATTGTACAAAAATAATTATAAGTCATGTTTATATTTCTAGATTCCAGTGATTCTACTTTCATTAGAAACAAATAGAAACATTAAACAATTTCTGTATAATGAGATATTCGATTTTTAGTGAAGAGAGGTCAGGTCCGCTGAACTGTGAAACAGGGGAACATTTAATGAATAAACTGTACTAATGGATCAAACCAAAAATTCGGGAAAAATTATGGTAAGAAGATATATGAGTCTAGTTTCAGGGAAAATTTACAGATTTAAATTTAGAGTTTTGTAACTCGAGTTATAATTAATTCAGTGACTATTGCGTAGATGGACAATTTTATTATGAATAGTGAAATAAATTGTTTTGATTTATGTAAGTAATCAAAAAATTTTAATGTTCTCGGGTTGGCCCCGAACCATTCCAATTGCATGTTTTAGGGCCTCGAGGGCCCTTTTTAGGGATTTATTGGATGAATGTAAGCGAATTAATATTTTTTTAAAAAGTAAACTTTTTTATACCCCAAACAGGTAAGATAAGTCTGGTAACGCGTCGTGGTCGACTCCGGCTGTAACACCCCAAACTCGACCTAAATGTTATGGCCGAATCTAATGTGCCACATTGAAATAAAAATCCATGTTCTGTTTTAGTGTAAAAAAAACATACTTTTGTTAAGCTAACAAAGTGAATGGAAGCTGGGCACCAGGTAGGAATCCGTAACAGAGGAGGTGAGCCATGAAGGCTGCTTAAGTACCAAGCTCTTCGGTTGGATCCAATCCTAGACATGCTCACAACCATTGCCACGCTTGGTTATAACGATTTGAAATTTATTTAAGTGGATATCTTTAAGAAATCAGATAATCGTATCGTTGTGTTGTTTGGAAAACAAGTGTTGTTTTGAAAACGCGTCCTAAGTTTAGCCCATTTATTATCAACCGATTTAAAGTTATTAAAAATAAAATAATCCAAGAAAAGAAAGAAAATCAAGTCAAAATGGTCTTATTACAACCCAAAGATAAATAATAAATAAAGCAACCTTAATGAAAACCAAACACTTATTCAAAAGCCCAAAGGCGATCACCGTGGGCACTCTGAATCCCCTCCGGCCCCAAGTACCCAAATCAAGGCTCACCTACAAGGTTAATGAAAGGGGGTGAGTTTGGAAACTCAATGTGTAACAAGCCCCTTTCAGAGCCCAAAGCAATATCAGCCTGCTGGGCCTAAGCCCAAATCCAACCTCAACATATACTGTGCCGAAGCCTTTTCATATTTCATATTTCATAACAGTGGGCCGAAGCCTTTACTGTAAACGGTATGGCCTATAGGCCCATTTCATTATCACGAGTAATGTCAATGAAAGAATGAATGCAAGCCCAATTGGGGAGACTACTCGACCCACCATCCGCTTTTTTCCACTCGTACCAACCAACACACCATGTGGGGAATGATTCAACCCACCCAACCAACACACCACTGGCAGCATAGCTACTTTATCATATATCTGGAGGCCTAGCCTCTTTTAATAACTGGGGCAAAGCCCTTTTCGGTAAACTGGGGCAAAGCCCTTTTCAATAAACTGGGGCATAAGCCCTTTTCGGTAAATTGGGGCATAAGCCGTTTTCAATAAACTAGGGCATAAGCCCTTTTGCACTTCCTCCATCCATATAAAAACCCAACCCAATGCATTTATGAATACATCATGTGCATTTCATACATATCATGTGCATATCATACATATCATGTGCATAACATATCAATCATGTATATCATATCCCACGTATCAAATTTATAATTAAACCCTAGGGGTATAATGATCATTTTTACCTAGGGGCAAAACAGTCATTTTCAAATTATAAAGGTAATTTCATAATTTTACCAAATATTAGTGTTTCCCATGTTCATTATTAGTTACTAACCATTCATATGTTTTAAACAGCGATTCTGGCCTATTTTTAGCGAAACTGAGATATTGGGCCAAAACCCCTAATGGGCCCTACATAGCCGAATTAGTCATCTAGGCCCATTTAGCCTATTTTCCATAATGGTGTTACCAATCTTTTCGCGTACTTTAATAGGTTTTCATTTTCTACCTAATTCGCTCAAATGAGCCCGGAAGCCCATTGGGCCCGATTTTGGCCCCTAAGGCCCAACTTATCGTGAATGCCAAAAATTATGCCCTTACCTTTTCCAACGTTCTCGATCATCAACCTAGCGAATCTAACTAATCAATGAGCGTTCGCTTGCTCACAAGTCCTCGACATGCCAGAATTTTGGCATTTCGGCTTTTATCGTTTTAAGCTATGAAAAAGGGTTCGTTACACACCTATTTTGCGATATTCCTCGACGAGATCTCCTACACGATTTCTCCTATAATCAACCGTTAATAGATCAGCTCACAATAATTGAATCAAATCGAGAACCATCTAATATCAACACTTACACATTTAGCCTCCCTCCATAATGGCCTTAAGAACCTTACCTTTGTCGAAATTGATGACTAACTCTAGCCACTCCGATGATCCAAACTAATCCAATTCGACCCTACGCCTTGCTGCTCCTCCACTAAACAAACCATAAAAAGATTAAAAGAAAAACCCAATAGAGCCTATACCCATATTCGACCATCCCTTAAACTATAGGGGTTTCAGCTTTTGTCAATAGTTACTATAGGAATCGTTTAGAGTTTGAGCACTTACCACAGTCTCTCTTCTTGAATCTACTTATGCTTAAAAGATAAAGGGATTGGCCACCAAAAAGTGAAAAGAAAAAGAGGTTTGCTGGTCAACAAGAAATCGGCCCCCCTAGCTTCACAGATTTCGGCTTTTGCAGTATTTTGGCAGAAGTGGAGGTAAGGGAAAGAAACAGTAGATGAAAGGAGGGAAGTAGTGGGCTGGTTTGGAAGAAGGAAAAGGAAGAAAACATGAGAAGAGAGATGGTAGATTCGGCCAAAAAAAATGAGAGAAAAGACCAAACCAAAGGAAGAAAACGGCACAACCTAGACCTTAATGCCGAAAATCCCTAACTAAAACCCCTCTGCCGAAATCCCCTCTCCAATCCCCTCAATTCGGCTAAGCTCTATCCTTCTCTCAAATCCCTAAAATCTCTCCCCTTATCCCTCCTTAATCCATGCATCTGACTTTTTCAAACTTTCTCCTACAGAGTTCTATCCAGCTTTAAACTCTAGCATGCACAAGCATAAAAATAACATTACCTTTGCCATCACAGGGAATCGATCCCAGGTCTTCCCCCAACCACTTACATGCCACCCTTATAGCTCCCTAGTGGCGTCACTTAGCCACTTTACTAGAGGCTCTTTTGTGTTACATTTTACCCACAAATTTTAATAAGACCACCTATCCAAGGCCCCTAACTTTTTAAGTCCAAAATTTAAAAATTCCACAGGGTTTTGGCCAACACATGGGCCTTCCATAAGCCAATTTACTTACTCAAATTATGAATTCCACAACCAAATACCAAATTTTAAAAAATTTACCAAAAATACTGAGAGCCACGAAAAACCCCGAAAATCAAGATGTTACACCGGCGACGGTCTCGGGTAAGGGGTGTTACAGTAGGCATGGCTATCCGCTATGGATTTGCTATCAAAAATGTTACTATGCATGGTTTTAGGGTTTTAAAATAGAGGAGAAACAGAAAATTCTATGAATCTCGAAGAAAAAGGTTGCAAAATGTTGATTTGGGTGGCTATGACGGCTTGAAGGGTGTAGTAGTTGGTAAAGGAAATATATAGAAGCCATCTAGGGCTTTACTTGCCATCCAAACTAGATGAAAATATCTAAAGATGGCTTGCATGTTGCGCCATAGGGAGTGCATTGCGTGACACAACAATAATTTTTTCCTTACTCTTGCTTTTAAACGAAGGTGTGTCACACCATAGATCACAAGGGTTGTGTCGCGCCATGGGATTGTTATGTGGTGACATAGCTCCAATTTGGCCCTCAGGGACTTGTAAAAAGTCCTCAGTTGCCCATATATGCACCCTACTGAGCTATAGCTCCTTCATTATACTAGGAAACCTATTTTCTACTAATTCTAACACAAAATAGAAAGTCTAATTCCTACATCTACAAATTTAAAAAACAATTTAGTTTACAATATTTACAAATTAATGAAATTAGATGGTTAAAAATCTTTTTCGTACTAATAGGCTTGTTCGATAATTCTTTAAACTTTACCATCGGCTTAATTCATCGGTCTCACCTATCATAGGCCTTCCAATTGTTCCTTATTCCACCAAAGGCTCACCATTTGTCCGTTCTTTTGTCTTATGAATACCTACACTTGCAAAACTTGAAAAATACCTTTAATTGAGGCTATCAAAGGTTAAATTGAATAAGGCATAACACTTTTCCATAGTTAACCCCTTACTTTGTGAATCGTGGCCACATTTGAACACTTCTATTTCATCATTGACTTCTATGATTAAATCATTTTGTTCGAGATTGATTGTCAACTTAGAAGTGGCCTGAAATGGCCTATCCAACAAAATAGGGATTTATCGATCTTTCTCGAATTCAAGGACTACAAAATCGATGGGAATTATGAATTCATGAGTAACAATACAAAATTGGGCCTAGAAATTTTGAGGGTATTTTAGGAATTTTATCTTATATGTGCTCGAAATTTTGCAAGGTTGGTAATCGATAATGTTTTGGCAGTGGCTATTAGGAAATGAAGTCAATTTTTGAAAATGAGTTTTAAATACTTTTAATTTTGAAAATAGAAATAATTTGTAAAAGAGTAAAAATTGAGAGTTTTTATGAAGCAATTTACCTAGAATTTTAAAATCAACATAAAAACCCCCATATTCAAATTGATTTCATGACAGTTACTCCCCATAGTTGTTTTTGCCGTTCATTCCATTCTCTCAACTCTCCCAATCGATTTTTACTTCCAAATCCTAATTTCTCTTGATTTCCAACATCCTTTGAATTCCTCTTGATTTCCAACATCCTTTGAACCATAAATCTCAATTGGAACAAAAAAAAACCCAAAAGCCTCACTAATCTCATCATCTTTATCAAGAGTGGATTTTCTTAGATTTGCATCAAAGCTCATTTTTCTTCTATCGAAGGTAAGAATTCATCTTTCTAATAGTTTTAAATGATATCTACTTTTTAAACTGATTTTTTAGTCACTAAAACACATGTTTTAAATAAAAGCAGAAAAGTTGGTTGTTAATGCTAGATTTCGAGATGAGATTGTGAATTAAAATGTCATTTCAAAGTGTTTTTCAACTTTTTAACATTATTAGAAGGTTTCTAAAGCTACTTTGAGGTTTCGTTAAGGATTTCTCAAGTTTTAATGAATTTTAGTCATAATGGCCAAAACTTGTCAAAAAATGTCAATACCATGAACTGAATAATTTTGTGTAGTTTAAAGGTTGGGAATTAGTCATAGGTGAATATGTAGATAAATGGAATTTATTTTGTGCAACAATATTAAGTGTAGGCTAAGATATACAAATTTAAAGCTTTCTATGTCGAAGGTTTCGGTTAAAAGAGAATGTAGCTTAGGATATTATTTTTGACTGTTTAAGGTGAGTTAATGACTAATTTTTTATTGTATGTTTTTGTGGTTTGTCTTGTCGAAGTGTCAAAATCAATAGGACCTTCAACAAATAGAGACAAAGGCAAAGGAAAGCTTGTCCGAGCTTTTATCTTTTTGGCGAAAGCATATTTCTGGTGAGTGTTTTGGAATAATTGCTTAGATGATTCATTACGTAATTGGGAATTTTCAGGTAGCCTAAACCCCTACTCTAAATTTTGAGTGTAAGTGTTCTCACGCCTATGACTAAATGTGATATATGTGTGTTTGTGTAATTATGAAAATATGAACATATATGAGATGCTATGACATGTGTCATAAGCTTGTGATGATTGTTGTGAAAGTGAATACATGGGTATGTTATGCATGCCATGTGATAGTAAATATGTGGTTATGTTATTCATGCCATGTGATAGTGATTATAATATGCTAACGATGTGAATATGCAATGAAAATGTGGGAAATTTTGGTAAGTAAATATGTGGAAATAATGTGGAAATTTTGGCCTTGTGATTTTATGAAACTGTTGGATATAGTTGGCATGCCATAAGATTGTAAGTACTCACCTTTGTGATGTGATTTTGGAATCTTAAGGCCTAGGGCTAATTTTCCAAGAAATAAGGGAATGTGAGCTAAGCTTCATTCATCGAGATATATGTGTTTGGTGTGTTGGATAGTGTTAGTTGTATGCTTCACTTATGGGACATAATCAACTCTATGAGTTAGTTTGGTGTGTTGGAGATTTGTGTATCTGATATATGGTGATAGAGTTCACATTATGTTTCATACCCTCAAAAGCCAAACTATCATAAAAAGTGTTTGAATGTGATTAAATGTGATTTATATGTGCTATGATATATGCTTAAATAATCATGTGGTTAATGTGTGACAAATGTGTAATAGTATAAATGGAAGATGGTTAAACGTGTGTGTAACAGCTGTTTTTTTAGTAGTGATGGAACAATGGTCTTGGGACCACAAATTTTTATCGTATTGGCTCATAAATGTTATTTATAGAATATTTATGAGGCCATTAGAGTCATATTAATTTTTTGTTAAGAAATTTTATTGTTCAGATAACTAATTAAAGAAAAAAGACTAAATTGTAAAAGGTGCAAAACTTAGCAATTATGCTAATTAAGTGATCCATTAGATTAATTAATAAAGGATGGAGGGTTTAAAAAGAAAATATACCCTTATTAGTTGATAATGGACAGTAATTAGAATTAAAATTGAGTAAAATAGGTTGAAATGACAATTTTGTAAATAAGTGTAAATTAAAATAACACATAATTGAAGACATGTCATCATGTTCTTCATTCTTCCTAGTTGTGCAGAAAACACCTGAAAAATGAAGGTTGGAGGTTTGGCTAGTCCTTTCTCTTGCACAAGTAAGTTTTTGAGCTCTGTTTTTAATAAATTTTATGTTTTTGAGATCGTTGCAACTAGGTCCAGCTAGCCCGTAGCTTTATTTTTGGATCTAGTAAAATTTTAGAAGTTTCCATTGATGAATCTTGAATGTTTTTTTATGATAGCTAAGTGTTTGAAGGTTTGGTTGTAGTATTTTGTTGTTTTGTGAAGTGATTTTTGTTAGATTTTGATTTAATGATTAAATTGTTAAAATGTCAAAATTTCAAGGTTTGATAGTGATTTTAATGAATAATAGGGACTGCTTAAGGGCCTAGACTATTCAGCTGTAATTTGATTTCTAGAAAATGGTCAATTTGATGTTTTCGAGTTAATGGACTAAATTACAAAAGTTGTAAAAGTTCAGGGAAAATGTGTTATTAATGAAAAGATAAGGGTCATATGCATTGAATAGAATGTGAGATGTGTATAAGATTAATATATTGTGGTTAATTATTATATAGATCAAAACTTGGACCAAAAAGACAATAACCGAGGAAAAGGGAAAATAGCGGATTAGTCACTACGTGTTGATCGACATTAATTAGTTGGTAAGTTCATAGCATTTCAATATGTAAATAAAGTTTTACCTGTAATGTTATATTACTGTTCTTTAATTAGTATGTTTGTAAATAATTATTGGTGATTGCACATACGTGCCCTTGTTTATACTTTGGTACCCTTGATTGCACATACGTGCCCTTGTTTGTACTTCGGTACCCCTGATTGCACTTACGTGCCCTTGTTTGTACTTTGTACCCCTGATTGCACATACGTGCCCCTATTTGTACTTCGGTACCCCTAATTGCACATACGTGCCCTTATTTGTACTTTGGTACCCCTGATTGCACATACGTGCCCCTCTTTGTACTTCGGTATTCCTAAATGCACTTACGTGCCCCTATTTATACCCGGTAAATCTAAACCATATAATATAGAAACTGTATTTAATTGTATTTAGATTAAGTGTTATACTATGTCTTTACTAATCTTTGTAAGCTTATCGGTTCTTATGGATTATTTTGTAGATAATCGTTGCTGACATTTTGGAGGGATCATTCAATTGGCTCACGCTATTCATCTCAGTTGGTAGTTTTTGTATCTCCTACGGTAGTGGCATGTATATATTTATATAGATGCATTTGTGGTAGAAATGTATAGGATGTTATGTAATGGTGATATGGATGTTTATGTTTGGAAGTTTATGTTGACTTGGTAATTGCAATGTCTTACCAAAGGATGTCATTTTGTTCACTTATAAGTGTATGTGTAATAGCCCGATTTTGGTAAAATCAGAATAGTGGTTTCGAGACCACAAATTCGATTTTGGAAAGGAAATTTATTTGAATATTATTTTTGTAATATCCCGAATTAAGGCCTAAACGGAATAGTGGTTTTGTGACCACAAATCCAAGATAGAAATAACTATTTTATAATTATTTTTATGTTTATGATATGATTGCATGATTGTGTGAAAATTTCGTGATGAAATCCTATGCCTAAAGTGCTTAAATTGAAATTAGGGACTAAATCGAATAATTTGTAAAACTTGCATTCTAGGAGTTTTTAGTATGAAATTGCTTTGGAATATTAATGAGGAGGTCTTAAATAGCAATTTGACCAATTTCTAAGTCTATGGACAAAATTGGACATGGATGGAATTTTTGGAAACTTTAGAAGTAAGGGCATTTTGGTCATTTTGTTATTAAAATGAATTAAAAACAAAATTAAAAGCTAATTTTTGTCCATCTTCTTCATTACGCCGAAATTTCAAGGGTTCTCCATAGCTAGGGTTTGTTTCAAGCTTCCAAGCTCCATAGTAAGTGATCCCAAGCCCCGTTTTTAATGTTCTTTACGTTTTTGGAATCCCGGTAGCTCGATTAAGCTTATGCTAGCAATGATTCAACCTAGGGTTCATATTTGGAAAAATACTGTATTTTGGTGTTTTATGATAGAATATGAGGTTTTAAATTATGTTAGACAACTTGTACTACTCAGTTTTAAGTGAAAACGAGTAAAAGGGCTTAATCGGTAAAAATACCTAATAGTCATAAGTGCATGTTAGAGTGTGAATTTGATGTTGCTATCGAAGGGAAAAATGATCAGCATGTCATAAAACATAATAATAAGGGATGAAGTTTAATTCCCGAGCCTAGGGGAAAAGTGTAATTATTCAAAAGTTAAGGGGCAAAAATGTAATTTTTCCAAAGTTCGTATTAAAGACTTTTTTGATGAATGTATGTATTAAATAAGATTAATTTGGCATTATAGATCAAGAGAAATGAGATTCAAGTCGCGATCGAGGGAAAAACAAAGTTTATGAAGAATAGGCTCAATTGCTAATATTCTGTATCGAGGTAAGTTCATGTGTAAATGTAGTAACATAATTGTCATTTTAAGCAATTTAATGTTGTTTATATGATATGATGCTTATTATTATCATGAAATGTTATGTTTTGTGGTTATTGTTGAATAATATGTAATTATGTGAATTACTTGATAAGTATGAACTATCACCGAAGTATCGATTTCGATATTCTGTGGAAGACGGCAAAGATGTGTAATCGAGGAAAAAGCCCGTTTAAACCTTGGGAATAGATTAGAATACAAGTGACATGTCACTAGGATATTTGAGTTCTGAACTCGTTGAGTTGAGTTCGAGTTCGTGAGATGTAACTAGGCATCTGAGCTCGTTGAGTTGAGTCTGAGTTCACTTATGGATGCTAACGCCCGAGCTCGTTGAGTTGAGTCTGAGTTCACTTATGGGCGGGTTACATGGTAGCTTGGCTACATAAGTTCTGCAGGCTATTGAGTTTGTCTAGCTGCAGGTATGGCACTTACATTCATGAAATCCGCGTATTCGAATTATATTCCGATGTGTTCAATGGGTGAATCTTAAGTGAATGAGAAGAATGCCTAAAACGAAGGTGATATATTGGTAAGTGTGGTGAATGAGAAAATTTGACAAGTATGTGCTTAAATCCTCGGGTTGAGAACTTGGTATGATGAAATCGTAGAAAGATATTAAATGCAAACGAAACACGAATGTCTTGATGTTGTTTATGCAAATGATGTTTTATGTGGAATTGCATGATTATGTTACTTGCTATTTGCATGTAAACTTACTAAGCATTTATGCTTACCCCCTCATTTTCATTCATTGTAGTTGTTGAAAAGCTGGCTTGAGAATCGGGATAGGTCGAAGACTCGTCCACACTATCCGAAGGCCTAAATTGGTAAAATGGCTTGTGTATTTTGAATGTGGCATGTATGGCAAAATACTCACTTTGTGCAAATGATTTTATGACATGGTTATGGTTTGGTAAGAAAAGGGTTTGTGAATGATTAGCCATTGGAATGGCAAATCTAAATTATATTTGATGCCATGTATGTTTAAAATGCTATTTAGTCCATGGAAATTTATAGTAGAGTGAAATTTGTTATGAAACAGAATATTGCTATAGCAATGATGTGAATTTGAAAAATCACTAAAAATTGTTGAAACTGATTTAAATGATGAATAAGTTAAGGAATCGAAGTTTAATGAGTTTATTTTCATATGGATTGAACAAAATAGGTATATGAATTATATTTTATGAGATATTTGAATTTTTGTGAAATAGGGCCAAAGTGATTTCTGGATCCCCTGTTCTGACTTTAAGAATTCACCATAAATTGTAAAAAAAATTAGAAGTCATTCTTTATATGTACAGATTTCCTATTGATTCTCGTTTTAATAGAAACAAACGGAATAGTCATTGAAATTCTGTACAGAGAGAAATCTGATTCGTAATACAAAGAGGTCAGAGAAGTCAAACCCTGAAACATGGGAGACTTTAACTAATAAACTGTACTAATTTGCTTGACCAAAAATTCTAGAAAACAATTAGTAGATAGATATATGAGTTTAGTTTCAGGAAAATTTTATGAAATTAGATTTCGAGTTTCAGAACTTGAGATATGAATTTTTAAGCGACTATAACGCAGATTGCCAGCTTGTCTGGAAGTTTTAAAAATTAATTGTTTGAGCTGAATAAGTAATGAATTAAGTCCGTTAACACCTCGTATTTGACTCCAGCGACGGTCTCGAGTACGGGGCATTACATTTGGTGGTATCAGAGTAGGTTTAGTCGGTTCTAGGACTAATGTGTTGTATGTACGAGTTTTGTTATAGATGCCATATATATATTATGATAGTGTGGCGACTTCTGACCTTTTAAATGAATTTTTTATAGTAAATGGATCCCGATCCAGTTGCGACTGATGATGTAGAGAGTAATGCACCAACTCTAGCTGGAGGGGCAGTGCCAACTGAAAATCCACCTCCTACTGTTGGTCAAGGAAGAGGAGAAAGGGCTCAGGAAGCCTTTCTCCAGATGATGAATGCCTGGTATACTAAGTTCGTTTGTACGAACCAGAATGCACAACCTCTCCCACCTCCCCCAATTCCTCAACCTGTACCCCCGATGTCTCAAGGCGTAGATCTGATGAAATTTCATAGAACTCCAGTTGACAGAATCTGTAAGCAAGGGGTCAAAGGATTCAGGGCAAATATTGATGATGATGCCAAGAAAGTAGAGTTTTGGCTTAAGAATTCTATTTGGGTATTTGATGAATTGTCTTGTACACCTAAAGAATGCTTGAAATGTTCTATATCATTGTTGAGGGATTCAGCTTATCATTGGTGGAAGACATTGACTTCAGTATTACCAAAAGAGAAAGTAACTTGGGAGTTCTTTCAAGAAAAATTTCGGAAGAAATACATCAGTGAAAGATTTGTTGATTAAAAGCGTAAAGAGTTTCTTGAATTGAAGCAGGGAAACATGACAGTTACTGAATATGAAATGGAGTTTGTCAGGTTGAGTAAGTATGCTAGAGAATATATTCCTACAGAGGCTAAAATGTGCAGACGATTTGAAGACGGACTCAATGAAGACATCAAAGTATTTGTTGGGATTCTTGAATTAAAAGAAATGGAAGTACTGGTTGATCGAGCTTGCAAGGCTGAAGAATTACTTAAAGAGAAGAAAAAAGTAGAGGCCGAGACTAGAAATTGGAAGAAAAGACTGACGAGTAGTTCATTCTCACAGTAATCCAGAAAATCTAGAAATATGAATCCTCGTTCACAGGTTTCGGCTGGAAAATCATATGAAAATTTTAAGAAGCAAAATGTGGGTCCTAAATCTTAGACTACTTCTGCGGCAAGTGTGGGAAATACAAGATTTGTTAAGCCCGAGTGCCAGTGGTGTGGTAGAAATCATTTTGGCCCATGTAGAGCGAATGAATGTTTTCGGTGTGGTTCTCCAGATCATTTTATTAGAGACTGCCCAGAGAGAGTCGAGAAAGAAAAATTTCAGAGTGTAAAAGCTAGTGGTACAGACTCGAGGGGAAGATATTCGAGAAAAGCTGGAAATGAAGCAAGCAGCAAGAATGTAGCCAGAGATTCAACAGCTAAATCTAAAGCAAGGGCTCCAGCTAGAACTTATGCTATAAAGGCACGTGAAGATGCTTCATCACCTGACGTGATTACTAGTATATTTTCTCTTTATGATGTTAATGTTATTGCTTTGATTGATTCCGGTTCTACTCATTCATATGTGTGCATGAAATTGGTGTCTAGTATGAATATACCTACTGAGAACATAGAATTTATGATTAGAGTGTCGAATCCGTTAGGCAAATGTGTGATAATTGATAAAGTATGCAAGAAATGTCGTTTAATGATTCGGGGTCATTACTTTCCGGCCGACTTGATGTTGTTACCGTTTGATGAATTTGATGTTATTTTTGGTATGGATTGGTTGACATTGCATGATGCTATAGTAATTGCAAAGAAAAGGTTATAGAATTAAAGTATGAAAGTGGTGAAATTCTGCGGGTTGAACCAGACAAATCAGAGGCATTATCTAGTATGATTTCTTCGATGTCGGCTCAAAGATATTTGAGAAAGGGTTATGAAACTTATTTGGCGTATGTAATTAATACAAAAGAAATTGAAATGAAAGTTGAATCAGTGCCGGAAGTGTGTGAATTTGCGGATGTATTTCCAAAAGAATTCCCGGGTTTCCCTCCAGTCAGAGAAGTAGAATTTAGTATTGAATTGATACCGGGAACAGTTCCGATCTCGATTGCTCCGTATAGAATGGCACCAGCAGAGTTGAAAGAATTAAAGTCGCAGTTGCAAGAGTTGACTGATAAAGGCTTTGTGAGACCGAGTTTTTCACCCTGGGGTGCTGCTATGTTATTTGTGAAAAAGAAGGATGGTTTTATGAGATTGTGTGTTGACTATCGACAATTAAACAAGGTGACAATCAAAAAAAAGTATCTGTTGCCAAGAATTGATGATTTGTTTGATCAGCTAAAAGGAGCGACATGGTTTTCAAAGATTGACTTGAGATCTGGGTACTACCAGCTGCGAGTAAAAGAGTCGGATGTGCCTAAAACTGCTTTTAGAACAAGGTACGGTCACTATGAATTTTTAGTTATGCCATTCGGGTTGACAAATGCTCCTGCTGTGTTTATGGATTTAATGAATCGCATATTTCGGCCATACTTGGACAAATTTGTTATTTTGTTTATAGATGACATCTTAATTTATTCAAAAGATGAGACAGAGCATGCTGAGCACTTGAGGATAGTTTTGCAAACTTTTAGCCATTGTTGATTGGAAACCACCGAAAAATGTAATCGAGGTTAAAAGTTTCTTGGGCCTAGCTGGGTATTATCAGCGGTTTGTAAATGGATTTTCTATAATTGCTTCTCCCATGACTAGACTACTCCGAAAGGATGTTAACTTTGAATGGACGGAAGAATGTCAACAGAGTTTTGAAGAATTGAAAAAGTTATTAACTGAAGCACCAGTGTTGGTACAACTCGAATCAGGTAAAGAATTTGTGGTGTATAGTGATGCTTCTCGAAATGGCTTATGTTGTGTACTTATGCAAGAAGGAAAAGTGGTGGCTTATGCTTCAAGATAGTTAAAATCTCATGAAAGGAATTATCTGACTCATGATTTGGAATTGGTTGCTATAGTGTTTGCGTTGAAGATTTGGCGACATTATCTGCATGGTGAAAAGTGCCAAGTATATACAGATCACAAAAGTCTTAAGTACTTGATGTCACAGAAAGACTTGAATTTGAGACAGCGAAGATGGTTGGAGTTGTTGAAAGATTACGAGCTTGTTATTGACTATCATCCGGGAAAAGTGAATGTGGTTGCCGATGCTTTGAGTAGAAAGTTGTTATTTGCTTTGAAAGCTATGAACACTCAGTTAAAGGTATCAGATGATGGTTCGAGTCTAGCAGAGTTAAGAGCAAGACCGATGTTTTTACAAGAGATTTATGAAGCTCAGAAAAATGATCAAGATTTGCAAGCCAAGAGAAAGCAGTGTGAAGCTGATACGGGATCAGATTTCAGAATCAGTTCTGATAGTTGCTTAATGTTTAAAAACTGAATTTGTGTACCGAAAAATGATGAGTTGATTAAAAAGATTTTGCATGAAGCACATAATGGTTGTTTGGCGGTTCATCCGTGTAGTATGAAAATGTATAATGACTTGAAGAAAATGTACTGGTGGAGTGGAATGAAAAGAGATATTTCCGAGTTTGTATCAAAATGCTTAGTTTGTCAACAAGTGAAAGCTGAACACCAAGTACCTTCGGGATTACTCCAGCCTATCATGGTTCCTGAATGGAAATGGGATTAGATTACTGTGGATTTTGTATCAGGGTTGCCGTTAACTCCGGGGAAGAAAAATGCCATCTGGGTAATAGTTGACAGACTGGCTAAATCAGCTCATTTTAATCCGGTACGTACGGATTATTCTCTTAATAAGTTGGCTGAATTGTATATCCGTGAGATTGTTAGACTTCATGGAATACCTTTGTCAATCATTTCAGATAGAGATCCGAGATTTACTTCACGAATTTGGCAAAAGTTGCAAGAGGCATTAGGTACGAAGTTAAATTTCAGCACTGCCTTTCATCCACAAACTGATGGACAATCAGAGAGAGTAATTCAGATTCTTGGAATTTTAAGGTAGTTGGGAAAGGTACTTACCGTTGGTAGAATTTGCTTATAATAATAGTTATTAGACGAGTTTGAAGATGGCACCTTATGAAGCATTGTATGGTCGTAAATGTCGGACGCCATTGTACTGGACTGAACTCAAGGAAAATCAGATTTATGGAGTTGATCTAATAAAAGAAACCGAAGAAAAGGTAAAAGTGATTCGAGATTGTTTGAAAGCTACTTTAGATAGACAAAACTCTTGTGCGGATTTGAAACGAAAGGAAATCGAGTTTCGAGTTGGTGATAAGGTATTTTTAAAAGTGTCTCCATGGAAGAAAGTCCTTAGATTTGGACGGAAGGGCAAGTTAAGTCCACATTTTATTGGACCATATGAAGTAATTGAAAGAATTGGACCAGTAGCTTATCGGTTAGCATTGCCATCTGAATTATAGAGGATGCATGATGTTTTCCACGTATCTATGCTACGTCGGTATCGTTCGGATCCTTCAAATATAATTTCACCGATAGAAGTTGAGCTACGACTGGATATGACTTACAAAGAAGAACCGATTAAGATTTTAGCTCGAGAAGTCAAAAAACTAAGAAATAAAAGTGTCGCTCTCGTGAAAGTATTGTGGCAAAAGCATAGGGTAGAAGAGACTACATGGGAACCTGAGGAAACTATGAGAAACCAATACCCACACCTGTTTACCGGTAAGATTTTCGAAGACAAAAATCCTTATAGGGGGAGAGTTGTAATATCCTAAATTAGGGCCTAAACGGAATAGTGGTTTCGTGACCACAAATCTGAGATAGAAATAACTATTTTATAATTATTTTGATGTTTATGATATGATTGCATGATTGTGTGAAAATTTTGTGATGAAATCCTATGCTTAAAGTGCTTAAATTGAAATTAGGGACTAAATCGAATAATTTGCAAAACTTGCATTCTAGGAGTTTTTAGTATGAAATTGCTTTGGAATATTAATGAGGAGGTCTTAAATAGCAATTTGACCAATTTCTAAGTCTATGGACAAAATTGGACATGGATGGAATTTTTGGAAAGTTTAGTAGTAAGGGCATTTTGGTCATTTTGTTATTAAAATGAATTAAAAACAAAATTAAAAGCTAATTTTTGTCCATATTCTTCATTAGGCCGAAGTTTCAAGGGTTCTCCATAGCTAGGGTTTGTTTCAAGCTTCCAAGCTCCATAGTAAGTGATCCCAAGCCCCGTTTTTAATGTTCTTTACATTTTTGGAATCACGGTAGCTCGATTAAGCTTATGCTAGCAATAATTCAACCTAGGGCTCATATTTGGAAAAATACTGTATTTTGGTGTTTTATGATAGAATATGAGGTTTTAAATTATGTTAGACAACTTGTACTACTCGGTTTTAAGTGAAAACGAGTAAAAGGGCTTAATCAGTAAAAATACCTAATAGTCATAAGTTCATGTTAGAGTGTGAATTTGATGTTGCTATCGAAGGGAAAAATGATCAGCATGTCATAAAACATAATAATAAGGGATGAAGTTTAATTCCCGAGCCTAGGGGAAAAAGTGTAATTATTCAAAAGTTTAGGGGCAAAAATGTAATTTTGCCAAAGTTCGTATTAAAGACTTTTTTGATGAATGTATGTATTAAATAAGATTAATTTGGCATTATAGATCAAGAGAAATGAGATTTAAGTCGCGATCGAGGGAAAAACAAAGTTTACGAAGAATAGGCTCGATTGCTAATATTTTGTATCGAGGTAAGTTCATGTGTAAATGTAGTAACATAATTGTCATTTTAAGCAATTTAATGTTGTTTATATGATATGATTCTTATTATTATCATGAAATGTTATGTTTTGTGGTTATTGTTGAATAATATGTAATTATGTGAATTACTTGATAAGTATGAACTATCACCGAAGTATTGATTTCGATCTTCCGTGGAAGACGGCAAAGATGTGTAATCGAGGAAAAAGCCTGTTTGAACCTTGGGAATAGATTAGAATACAAGTGAAATGTCACTAGGATATTTGAGTTCCGAACTCGATGAGTTGAGTCTGAGTTCGTGAGATGTAACTAGGCATCCGAGCTCGTTGAGTTGAGTCCGAGTTCACTTATGGTTGCGAACGCCCGAGCTCGTTGAGTTGAGTCCGAGTTCACTTATGGGCGGGTTACATGGTACCTTGGCTACATAAGTTCTGCAGGCTATTGAGTTTTTCTAGCTGCGGGTATGGCACTTACGTTCATGAAATCTGCATATTCGAATTATATTCCAATGTGTTCAACGGGTGAATCTTAAGTGAATGAGAAGAAAGCCTAAAACGAAGGTGATATATTGGTAAGTGTGGTGAATGAGAAAATTTGACAGGTATGTGCTTAAATCCTCGGGTTGAGAACTTGGTATGATGAAATCATAGAAAGATATTAAATGCAAACGAAACACGAATGTCTTGATGTTGTTTATGCAAATGATGTTTTATGTGGAATTGCATGATTATGTTACTTGCTATTTGCATGTGAACTTACTAAGCATTTATGCTTACCCCCTCCTTTTCATTCATTCTGGTTGTTGACAAGCCGGCTTGAGAATCGGGATAGGTCGAAGACTCGTCCACACTATCCGAAGGTCTAAATTGGTAAAATGGCTTGTGTATTTAGAATGTGGCATGTATGGCAAAATACTCACTTTGTGTAAATGATTTTATGACATGGTTATGGTTTGGTAAGAAAAGGGTTTGTGAATGATTAGCCATTGGAATGGCCAATCTAAATGTAACACCCCTTACCCGTATCCAAGGCCGGAACAGAGTACGAGGCATTACCAGACTTAACAATACACATAGACGAAAACCGGGCCATAAAATTTCATTTAATTCAAAACTTTTCGAACACATGCATAACAAACAAAGCTAACTATATCATTACATCAAAACATAGGACATGGCACAATTAATTAAAATTATAAACCATAATAGATAAGGACCACATCTCATGATTTTATACGATAAATCAATGCAGACTGATATGTATGGTCAAAATCATAATAAAAATACATATCACAAACCAACTTCCTATGCATGCCACTCACTTGATATTTCTAATATTTGAATTAATTTTCCCAAAAATGATAGTTTGATTGTGTGATTTTGCCTCCGACGATCTCCAACCCCGAGCCGACCTGCCAATACTAAAGAAATGGAGAGGATGGGTAAGCTTTACGCTTAGTAAGTTCATATGAAAATAATAAGCAATTACTATCATGCTTTTCAAGATAAAACACTATAATTGTACAATTACACATATTCAAGACAGGCTATTTTCTGGAGTCCCGGTGTTAAAAAAATCATATCTCAAGTTACAAAACTCAAAATCCAATTCTGTAAATTTTCTATGAAACTATACTCATATGTCTACTTACTAATTTGGTTTTAGAATTTTTGGTCAGGCCATTTAGTACAGTTTATTAGTTAAAGTCTCCCCTGTTTCAGGGTATGACTACTCTGACTCTTGTGTACTAAGAACCAAATATCTCCCTATACAGAATTCCAACGACCATGATGTTTGTTTTCCTTAAAATTAGATTCAATAAGGAATCCATGAATGTAAGGTATGACTCTCAATAATTTTTTTTAAAATTTATGGTGAATTTCTAAAGTCAAAACAGGGGATCTCGAATTCATTCAGACCCTGTTTCATAGGAATTCAAATATCACACAATATAGAATTCTTTTGCTTCCTCTGTTTCTTTCATGTGAAAATAGACTCATTAAGCTTTATTTCCATAATTTTTTTAAATTTAATTCAACTTAAACAATTTTTTGTGAATTTTCAAAGTCATGCACTGCTGCTGTCTAAAACTGTTTTACTACTAAAGTTCACTTTTACACAATTTCACTTAATCCATTCCATTTACCGAGGTTCGCTCAAATATTGAGCATATTACTCATAAATTCAAATAAACCTGTACTTGCACTTGTTCATCACATAATCACTTTCACATGTATTTTCATTTAATCGATTTCTCGTTGAACTCATCGGAATAATAACAGATACACAATTGCCTGCATATTTTCCCATTTCCACACTTGTAGCCGAAGCTATCTGGTAGCATAGTAGCCTGCACTTAGTACTACACATGCGACCAACAGTCTGGTACACGTAGTAGCCTACACTTAGTACTACACACGTGACCTCACCATCTAATACACGTAGTAGCCTGCACTTAGTACTACACACGTGATCACAGTTTTCGGGTACGCATAGTAGCCTGCACTTAGTACTACACATGCGACCTCACAATAGATCATTCGTATCGTTTTTATTTCGAAGGTTCAATCGGGAAATTCCTCACTTTTCAACATTTTACTAAATTGTCCGTAATCAATTTAAATTCATAATTTACATCAAATAACAATTTGATAGGCAGCCATGTTTCATATGATATCAAAATATAATAACATAAAAAGAATCGATAGATTATTTACGTACGAATTTACTCGAAGTGTCGATCTCACTATCAATAATACCAATTGTCCATTCATAGTATAATAAGACACAACTCAAATATCAAATCAGCTTTTAAGAATTTACATAACATATATCACATATTTCATATATCACTTGTCATGTATCTTCATTTTCTTGCATTTCATGTAACATTCTTTCATGTCATATTTCCACATCATAAACACCATTCCATCAACTTTTCCAATATATTAAATCATAAAATATATGCAATAATATTAAGAAATATAATTCAAACATAACATTGCATTATTATTATCATACGAACTTACCTCGATCCAGAAACAACAATTTACCATTTTAGTCCATAACCTTGTATTTTCCCGATTTAAGCCCGAATCTTGATTTCCTTCATCTATAATGTCACATTTAGCCTCATAATTAGTCACACTATTAATACGGGTCCAAAAATCATATTTTTAAAAATTTTCATTTTGACCCCTAAACTTTTGCATATTTGCACTTTTTCCCCAAGGTTCGGAAATTAAACTTCATCCTATTTTCTTATGTTTTATGACATGCTGATCAATTTTCCCTTCTATGGAAACATCAAATTCTCACTCTAACATGTACTTATGACTATTAGGTATTTTTACTAATTAAGCCCTTTTGCTCGTTTTCACTTAAAACTGAGTAGCACAAGCTGTCTAACATAATTTAAAACCTCATATTCTATCATAAAACACCAAATTAAACAAATTTCACCTATGGGTATTTTTCCAAATATGAACCCTAGGTTGAATTATTGCTAGCATAAGCTAAATCAAGTTACTAGGACTCCAAAAACGTAAAAATCATTAAAAACGAGACTAGAACGGACTTACAATCGAGCTTGGAAGCTTGGAAACCCTAGCCATGGAGTCTCCCTTGGTATACACGTCCATGGTGAAGAAGATGAGAAAAATTGGCTTTTAATTTTGTATTTTAATTCATTTTACCCCTAAATGACCAAAATGCCCTTACTACTAAACTTTCCAAAAATTCCATTCATGTCCAATATTTGTCGATAAACTTTGAAATTGGTCAAATTGCTATTTAAGACCTCCTAATTAATATTTCAAAGTAATTTCATACTAGAAACTTCTAGAATGCAAGTTTTGCAACTTATTCAATTTAGTCCCTAACTTCAAATTAAGCACTTTATGCATAGAATTTCTTCACGAAATTTTCACACAATCATGCAATCATATCATAGACCTCAAAATAATCATAAAATAATTATTTCTATCTCAAATTTGTGGTCACGAAACCACTATTCCGATTAGGCCCTAATTCGGGATGTTACACTAAATCATATTTGATGCCATGTATGTTTAAAATGCTATTTAGTCCATGGAAATCTATAGTAAAGTGAAATTTGTTATAAAACAGAATATTGCTGTAGCAATGATGTGAATTTGAAAAATCACTAAAAATAGTAGAAATTGAATTAAATGATGAATAAGTTAAGGAATCGAAGCTTAATGAGTCTATTTTCATATGGATTGAACAAAATAGGTATATGAATTATATTTTATGAGATATTTGAATTTTTGTGAAACAGGGCCAGAGTGATTTCTGGATCCCCTGTTCTGACTTTAAGAATTCACCATAAATTGTAAAAACATAATTAGAAATCATTATTTATATGTAAATATTCCCTGTTGAGTCTAGTTTTAAGAGAAACAAACGGCATAGTCATTGAAATTCTGTGCAGACAGAAATCTGATTCGTAATACACAGAGGTCAAAGAAGTCGAACCCTGAAACAGGGGAGACTTTAACTAATATAATGTACTAATTGGATTGACCAAAAACTCTAGAAAACAATTAGTAGATATATATATATGAGTCTAGTTTCATGAAAAATTTACGGAATTGGATTTCGAGTTTCGGAACTCGAGATATGAATTTTTAAGCGACTATAACGCAGATTGCCAACTTGTCTGGAAGTTTTAAAAATAAATTGTTTGAGCTGTATAAGTAATGAATTAAGTCCGTTAACACATTGTATTCAACTCCGGCGACTGTCTCGGGCATGGGGCATTACAATTTTATGATCTAAAGTATGATAATAATGTTGTATGAAAATTTCATAAAGAAATTTTACCTATTATATGTTTTATTTGATAAAGGACCAAATTGAACAAAGTGCAAAAGTTGAGTTCTAATAGCTAAAGGGATTAAATATCTATGTAATTCAAAATTTAAGGTCGTTATATGGAAGCAGACCATTAAAAATACTTAGTTGTTAAGGATACTGAATCATCAATGGAAAATAAAATAAAGAAAATGACAAAATTGGAAAGATGAAAAAATAAAGATGATAAATAATAAAATAAAGAAAATATCATCATTTTTATCATCATCTTTTCGAAATAAATATGGAAACCCTAGCCATGGAGAATGGAAGAAAGAAAACTTATTTGGCCAAATTAGGTAAGTATTCAAGTCTCTTTTTTAGTAATTTTTATATTTTTGAGATCGGGATAACTTAATTTAGCTATTCTGGGGATCAGATTGTAAAGTTATCAAAGTTTCAAAGTTTTTCCATGGATGAATATGCTGAAATTTTGAAATTTATGGTAGAAAATAAAAGGTCGTTGATAGATAAACAACTTTTGTAAAGTGAATTTTTGATGAAAATGTAATTGAGGGACTAAAATTGTAAAAATGTAAAAGCCATGGAAAAATTCTGAATTTTGTGAAATATATGGGCTGTAAATGTTACATGTAAAAATTGACTAGGCTTGGAAAAAGGATTAAATTGCATGAATTTCATTTTCCAAGCCTAGGGACGAAATCATCATTAATTAAAAGTTTACGGGTAGAATGATAATTTTGCCTAAGATGTGAATTGAATTGAAATGAACATGAATTAATTTTAAATTCATTCATATAGATTCGGATAGACCAAATTCGGAGTTAGAATGAGGAAAAGAGAAAATGTTTGTAACACCCCTTATCAGTATCCAAGGCCGAAACAGGGTACGGGGCATTACCAGACTTAACCATACACATAGACGAAATTCAGGCTATAAAATTTCATTTAATTCAAAACTTTTCGAACACATGCATAGACTCATATTTAAAGATATATAACGTGGCATAAATGAGCAGTTACACATCCATAATCATGCAATAACATGTCATTCACTTTAAACAGATTTGCTTACCATTCTGTATATAATATACATTCTTACACTAACTAGAACTATACATGCTAAATCTTACTCTCATTTTATACCATCATAATGTAGTTACCAATTTGTCCATTAAACATCCATATTCAAGGCAACATTACTCATTTCCATTTAATTCATGATCCACTGGCCTGCATTTAACTTACCTGATGTATTACCAATCATGCATAACAAACAAAGCTAACTATATCATCACATCAAAACATAGGACATGGCATGATTAATTAAACTTACAAACCATAATGGATAAGGACCACATCTCATGATCATAAACGATGACTCAATGCAGAACGATACATATGGTCAAAGTCATAATAATAATACATATCACAAACCAACTTCCTATACATCCCACTCACTTGATATTTCTAATATTTGAATTAATTCTCCCAAAAATGATAGCTTGATAGTGTGATTTTTCCTCTGACGATCTCCAACCTAGAGCCGACCTGCCAAAACTGAAGAAGTAGAGAGGAAGGGTAAGCCTTACGCTTAGTAAGTCCATTTGAAGTTAATAAGCAATTACCCACATTTTTTTAAAGTAAAACATCATAATCATACAATTTACTCTTGTTCAGGTTAAGCTATTTTACCGACTTATAGTTACTAATTCATTTATATTTGGAGCTACGAGACTCCAAATTAAGTTTCGTTAATTTTTCTTAAAACTAGACTCATATACCTTTCTCCCATAAAATTTCCAAAATTTTTTGTTTAGCCAATTAGTACATTTTATTCATTAAATTTTCCCCTATTTTGCTGTCCAATAGTTCTGACCTCTCTTCACTAAAAATTATTTTTCTCATAGTACAGAATTCTGATAATGCTCTCATCTATCTTTCTAGAGAATAGACTAATTAAAGATTTTAATAATATAAATTAAAATCCAGAATTATTTTTATACAATTTTTAATGATTTTATCAAATCAGAATAGGGGATCACGAAGTCATCCAGACTCTACCTCACAACAATTTAGATATCTCATAATAGAAATTTTGATTGCATATACCATTTCTTCTATGTGAAACTAGACTCATTGGGATTTAACCTCATTTTTTATTCAGCCCCTAATTCAATTTCCAAAATTTATGGTGAATTTCCAAAATTGCACCACTGCAGTAACCCAAAACTGCCAAGGCTAAATTTACTCATTCATTACTATTATTCACCAAATCCATACAATATCATTTCATTCATAATGGTAAGAACACATAATTATGCTTCATAAGCTTAAATTCATAGTCTCAATGTCATCAAGTATCAAGGACTTATTCCAAATCATGTCATTTTCATAATATTCACCAAATACTATATACATCATAGATCATCACATGTCAAGGTAACCCACCCATAAGTGAACTCGGACTCAACTCAATGAGCTCGGGTGTGCACATGCATAAGTGAAGTCGGACTCAACTCAATGAGTTTGGATGCATAGTTACATCTCATGAACTCGGACTTAACTCAACGAGTTCGGAACTCAAATATCCTAGTGACATGTCACTTGTATCCTAATCTATTCCTCAGGTTCAAACGGGATTTTCCTCGATCACACATCTTTGTCGTCTTCCACGAAATTTCAAAAACGATACTTGGTAGCATTTCATATTTATCAAATAGCTCACATAATTTGCATAGGACTCAATAATAACCGCAAAGAATAATATTTCATGATAATAATCATCATATCATTTAAATAACATTAAATTACTTAAAATGTCAATTTTGTTACCAACATTTACACATGAACTTACATCTCATTTAATATCAAGGCAATAACATTAAATTACACATTACATTATTAAAAATCATATGAACTTACCTTGTATGCAAAAATGGCCATTTTTACCATTTTGTCCACAACATGATATTTTTTGATTTTAGCCCGAATTTTGATTTTTCCTTGATCTATCATTTCAAATATAGCCTAATTAGGACTCACATTATTCAAATTAACCCAAAATCATATTTTGGAAAAATTACAATTTTGCCCCTAGGCTCGTAAATTAAACTTCATCCTATTTCCTTATGTTTTATGACATGCTGATCATTTTCCCCTTCTATAGAAACATCAAATTCACACTCTAACATGTACTTATGAACATTAGGTATTTTTACCGATTATGTCGTTTTACTCGTTTTCACGTAAAATCGCTTAGTAAAAGTTGTTTAACACTACTTCAAGCTTCATATTCTACCATAAAAAATCCAAATAAACACATTTCACCTATGGGTATTTTTCCAAATATAAACCCTAGGCTAAATTATTGCTAGAATAAGCTTAACCAAGTTACCGGGATTTCAAAAATGTAAAGAACTTTAAAAACGAAGCTAGGGTTAACCATGGCTACTGCTGGTAGAAACGGTTGAATGAAGAAGATGATAGCTAATTCGGCTTATTTCCCTTTTTAATTCTTTTAATTATTAGTTTACCAAAATACCGCTAACTTAAAAATATTTTATTACACCCATTTCATGTCTATTTTTGTCTAGAAATTAACCTGTAACACCCCGTACCCGAGACCGTTGCTGGAGTCGGACACGAGGGGTTAACGGACTTAATTCCCTTATTTACAGTCCATTTTAAAAATTTCCAGACTAGCTGGCTAACTGCGTCACTGTCACCTTAAAAAAATCATATCTTGAGTTCCAAAACACGAAAATCAGTTTCGTAAATTTTCCCTGAAACTAGACTCATATATCCATCTAAAAATTTTTTTCTAGAATTTTTGGTCTGGTCAATTAGTACAGTTTATTAGTTAAAGTCTCCCCTATTTCAGGGTTCGACTGCTCTGACCTTCATGCATTACGACTTATATATCTCCCTGTACAGGGCTTCAATACTTATGCCGTTTGTTTCTAAAGAAACTAGACTCGAAACGGAATCTATAAATATATGGCATGACTTCTAATTATCTCTGGTTAATTTATAATGAATTTCCTAAATCTGAACAGGGAATCCAGAAACCGCTCTGGCCCTATTTCACGAAAACTTTAAAATCTCATAAAATACTGTTCATATGATTGTTTCATTACTTCCCTATGAAAATAGATTCATCAAGGTTCAATTACATAATTTATTCACTATTTAATTCCATTCTTACTATTTTTAGTGATTTTTCAAATCCACACCACTGCTGCTGTCAGCATCTGTTTTTAAGGTAGACTTTACCTATTTCATAATTTCCATGATTCAACTAGCCCTTTAGCATATATAGCACAAAATATGATCATGATTAACCATTCCAATGGCTAATCGTTTCCAAACATTTCCATACCTCTTAATGAACAACATACAAAACGATTATAATACTATGCTCAAAGTGTATATAAGCCATTTTCGCATGGCTATCCAAATTTATACAAAACCAGAGGGTACATGACCAACAACAAAAACGGTAGTCCAATACATGCCATTTCAGAGTTCAACCAAAAGTGTACCAAGTGGGGGATTTGATAGTGTGGACGACTTCGACTTCGACAATCCCGAGTCTGATAGCTGACGAACCAAAATCTATAAAACAGAGAATCAAAGAAACGGAGTAAGCATTTAATGCTTAGTAAGTTTTGAGCCATGAAATTAGACACAACTAAAGTATAGCATTCATATGGCTAAACGGATAATTTCTTATGCACAAATTCTTAATATCATACTTACTTCACATTACCAACCCTTATATTCATACACAAAAGATCAACTTAGCCAAAGGTCGGAAGCTCATTAATTGACTGAGCGATTAATATTTCAAGGGAATTTACTACTCCAATGCATATACGAAACGTACCTCATTGTTGGGATTTACGAGCGTATCAATTTAAATTATTACAGCAAGATCGCTCATTCCCAAACCAAGTACCTTCGGAGTTTAGCCGGATACAGCTACTAGCTCAAATGTCTTCGGGACTTAGCCTGGTTATAGTAACTCGCACAAATGCCTTCGGGACTTAGCCCGGTTATAGTAACTCGCACAAATGCCTTCGGGACTTAGCCCGGTTATAGTAACTCGCACAAATGCCTTCAGGCTTAGCTCGGAATTAGTCACTAGCACAAATGCCTTCGGGACTTAGCCCGGGTATCAATCCGAATATCCATGCACATATCAATAAATCATGACATATCAATATTTCATTTTCATAACTATAATTCAAACACAATTCAATTATTAAGCATTACATTTTCGGCTCAATAGCCACATACGAACAGCATGATTCGGCTTGCTTCATGACATGATTTCTATGCACATACGGCTACCCATCATACGTATAGACTAATTAACTCACATATGATTCAAGTAGAATCATTATATCACCGTATATTGTCATAATTATACGTCATGACTTAATCAAATCGTAAACTAAGTTTCACTACTCGAAAACTTACCTCGGATGTTGTCGAATGATTTCGATGGCTATTCGATCACTTTTTCCTTCCCTTTATCGGATTTAGTTTCCCTTTGCTCTTGAGCTTAATATTAACAAATAAATTGATTTAATCATTTTGAACATCAAAGAGGAATTCAAGGTACTTAGCCCTTATATATTAGGCATTAGAGTCATATATGTATGAAATCATGAATCAAATTCAACATATTAGCCAATATTTTCCTTAGCCGAATTTTCTAAGTCAAGATAAAGCCATCAATATGCTTACCTATGGCCGAACATACATAACAACCTATGTACTCATTCATGTGGCCGAATATGCATGTCTATGTTGAGGCCGATTGTATACTTAATACATTCTACAAATATGGTCACTTGTATTGACTAAATACCATTTTGTTTCAAGTTCAAAACTCGGCTAATACACATATATACACTAGAAATCAAATACTTAACATTTGCACTTCACCTTAATAGCTAGCTTAGCAAACCTTGATTTTAACATATAATTGTTCATAACACAATTTAAGCATACTCTCCATTCCATCAATTCCAAAACACATACATTACTCAATAATGTTCAAAATTATATTCGGCCTTAGCACACAACTTGCTAGCCGATTCTTCTCCATCTAGCAACTAATGCACATGTGTGCTCATTTGTTAGACTCTACTTCATCTAACAACAACCATATTTTTCTTCTACTTCCTACCATGGCCGAATGCTCAAGATACCTCAATACCGAAATTTTTAACTTGGGTTGCTTAAAGAACTTGGTGATGAGTTCAAATTTATCTAACACCTCAAGCATCATAACACATCCATATAGCTAACATGCTAATAGTATCAAGGCTTCAACCGAAACTTTTGAAGCCTCTTAGTCGAATACTAACTCTCTAATAACCCCAAATCCATCCATGAGATAGTTAGAATTTAGACTAATCATCCAAGGGATGTATGAACTTTCAAAGCAACATTAAACATACCTTAATCTAGTGAACCACCATAGCCGATTTTCTCCAAGCTCTTTCCCTTCCTTTCTTTCCTCTATTCGGCCAAAGATGTTCAAGAATGAACACCTTTTTTTTGTTTTCTTTCTTCAATTCACGGCAATGGGGGGGGGGGAAACATGGATGAGACAAATTTTTTTTCATCACTCCTCCCTTTGCATTACTTTAATACTAACCCTTTTTTTTATTCTTTCTAACATAACACACTAACACAACATGTTTACAACATGTTTCCACCCATAGCATGGCCGGCCACTAGCTCAATTTTTGGGTAATTTGACATGCAAACCCATCATTTTTATAACATGCATTAATAGGCCACTTTACATTTGCCTAGCACATTTCTAAATTTTCTCACATAAGTCCTATTTACTAAAATTCACCTAGAATTAACAAAATTCAAATATGAAATTTTCACACATGCATATATACATAAAATAAGCATCAAACACGACAGCTAATTATTTTTATGACTCGGTTTTGTGGTCCCGAAACCACTTCCCGACTAGGGTCACATTAGGCCTGTCACATAACCAATGGTCAAATTACCATTTAAGGACCCTCAATTTAAAATTTCATAACAATTGGACACCTCTAGTATGTAGAACTCAACTTTTGCACTTTTTATGATTTAGTCCTTTCGACTAAATTAAGTGCCCAAACGTCAAAATTTTCAAACAAAATTTTTACGAAATTATTATGTGAAATCGTAGACCATAAAAATATAATAAAAATGAAATTTTAATCGTCGAATTTGTGGTCCCGAAACTACTGTTCCAACTAGGCCCAAAATCAAGGTGTTACAATGTTGGATAAGTACATTTTACGTACATAAACATTTTTCGAGGTAAGTTCATGTAACTAAATTGTGTATATTTATATGTTTGAATTGAGTATGTTTATGTGAATTATATAATGTCATAAATATATGAAATGGTCACATATCGGATAAAGCCCGATAAATGTTAAATCCCGATAAATGATTGAATTGAATATTATATGTATGAATTATGTAAATGTTATTGACATAAAATTAATTACATGTCTGATAATGCTGAAAAATGTTAAATCCCGTTTGAATAATGAAATTCGATGGATATAAAATTTCCCGTACTGATTATAGTCCTGCATATGTTGCTGAGATTATAACTCGGACGAGCAACTTGTTAAAAGCCTTCTCGAGCATCTTGTTATATAGTTCCTACGAGCATCTTGATTGGTAATGATTCTGCATGTGTTGCACACTACCACAGCTCTTTGTGAGCGTCCTGTTATATGATTCGATCGGTTGTGATCCAACATATAATGCGGACACAAACGCAGCTCTATATGAGTATCCTAATATAGGCTCTTATGAGCTTCGTGATATGGCTCACTTGAACTCCCTGTTACCTTATCCAGTGCTCCCTGATATTAACTCTTCGGAGTTACCTGTTAATGTAATAGCTCGATTTTGGGCTTAGTAAGAACAGTGGTTTTGGAACCACAAATTCGAGGATGCAAAATTTTTATTATTATTATTTTCATGTCATAGTATGATTATATTAGTGCATGAAAAATTTGATGAGTTAATTTTAGCGTTTCTGAGCTTGATTGCGAAAAAGGACTAAATCGCATAAAGGGTAAAAGTTTTGTTTTATTAGTTAGAGGTGTAAAATTACTGGAGAACCATAATTGGAGGGCTTTAAAGAGTAAATCAACCCTTTAGAAGCTGATGGTCGACCATAGGGGACAAGACAGTTAAAGCCGCACGAGAAAAATTACCTAACACATGATTTAGAGTTGGCCGCCATTGTATTCACATTGAAAATATGGAGACACCATTTGTATGGTGAAAAATGCCGAGTGTTCACTGACCATAAAAGCCTCAAGTATTTAATGACTCAGAAGAAGTTGAACTTATGGCAACGGAGATGGTTGGAGTTGATAAAAGACTACGAGTTGATAATCGAGTACCACCTAAGAAAAGCAAACATAGTCGTCGACGCTCTAAGTAGAAAGTCATTATTCGCCTTGATGGCGATGAACACTCAGTTGTCTATGGCCAATGATGGTTCGGTTCTAGTAGAATTGAAAGCTAGACTGATGTTCCTTCAAGAGATCTGTGAAGCATAGAAGGGTGATTAGAAATTGCAAGCTAAGAAAACTCAGGGCAAGACAAATGGTGAATCAGACTTTTGGATTAGTACCGATGGGTGTATAATATTCAAAGATAGGGTATGTGTACCCAAGGACAATGAACTTATCCTGAGAATTTTACGAGAGGCACATAGTGATTGCTTGTCTATCTATCCGGGTAGTGTAAAAATGTATAATGATCTAAAGAAAATATACTGGTGGTCGGGAATGAAAAGTGACATTTCGGAGTTTGTTTCTAAGTGTCTAGTTTGTCAACAAGTGAAAGCCGAACACCAAGTACCTTCTGGTTTACTTCAACCTGTGAAAGTTCCCGAGTGGAAATGGGACCGTGTAACCATGGATTTCGTGTCGGGGTTGCCTTTGATGCCATGGAAAAAGGATTCCGTTTGGGTTATTTTTGATAGGCTTACCAAGTCAGCACATTTTATACCGGTGCGTACTGACTAATCCCTTGAGAAATTGGTTGAATTGTACGTTTTCGAGGTTGTGAGACTTCATGGAGTACCTTTTTTCGATTCTTTAAGATAGAGATTCGAGATTTACCTCGCAGTTTTAGAAGAAATTACAAGAGGCATTGGGAACAAAACTGAATTTTAGCATGACATTTCACTCGCAAACCGATGGTTACTCAGAAAGAGCGATTTAGATCTTAGAAGACATGTTGCGGTGTTGTGTTCTCGAGTTTCAAGGCAGTTCGAAAAAGTTCTTACCATTGGTTGAATTCGCCTATAACAATTCAGTCAAGTATGAAAATGGCACCTTATGAGGCTTTATATGGACGCAAGTGTCGGATGCCCTTATATTGGACCGAACTTAAAGAAAATTAGATTTACGGGGTTGACTTAATCAAAGAAACAGAAGAAAATGTTAAGGTGATTAGTGACTGTTTGAAGGTCACTTCGGATAGACAGAAATCCTACGCGGATTTGAAACGAAAGGAAATTCAGTTTCAAGTCGGTGATAGGGTGTTTTTGAAAGTATCCTCGTAGACGAAAGTCCTCAAATTCGATAGAAAATGCAAGCTGAGTCCTCATTTCATAGGACCTTGTGAGATTTCCGAGAAAGTAAGGCCTGTTGCCTACTAATTGGCTTTACCCTCAGATTTGGAAAAGATTCACGACATGTTTCATGTGTTTATGTTACACCAATATAGATCGGATCCTTCGCATGTGATCGCGCCAACTGAGGTTGAGATTCAGCCGGATATGACTCATGGAGAAGAGCCAGTTAAGATTCTAGCTTGGGAGATTAAACAATTGAGGAATAAGAGTATAGCACTTGTGAAAGTCCTATGGCATAGACATGAAGTCGAAGAAGCCACATGGGAACCCAAGGAGACCATGAGAGACCAATACCCAAATCTAGTCACCGGTAAGATTTTCGTGGACGAAAACCCCTAAGAGGAGAGAATTATAACAGCCCAATTTTGGGCTTGGTTATAACAGTGGTTTCGGGATCACAAATCTGAGGCCGAGAAATTATTTTTATTATTATTTCGGTGTCATAGTATGATTATATGAGTGCATGAAAAATTTGGTAAGTTAATTTTAGCGTTTGTGAGCTTAATTGCGAAAAATGACCAAATTGCATAATGGATAAAAGTTTTGTTTTATTAGTTAAAGGTGTAAAATTGCCGGAGAACCATAATTGGAGGGGTTTAAAGAGTAAATAGACCCTTTAAAAGCTGATGGCCAGCCATAGGGGACAAGAAAATGAAATGGTCACATAGGTAGGTGACTTAATGTATAAAAAAAGATTACCCTACTGACCAGCCATCATCTTTTTCATTTTTCCTCTCTCCTCCATTGAAATTTTCAGCAAAAATGGGGTTTTTGGAAGCTTGAATTTCAATAACTTATCACATTTGAAAGTAAGTGATTTTCATATTCGCTGTTGATGATTTTTGTATTTCTAGGACCCATGTAGCATGAGCTTTCCATTGAAGGGACTATTTTGCAAAATGATTGATAGTTTAGGGATTTGCCATGAAAGAATTTATGAAGTTTTCTGAGTTTTTATGGAAGAAAATGAACCTTGGCTGTTAAGTATACAACTTTTGTGAAAGGATTTTTCATGAAAGCCCCTAATATAACCATTTTGTAAGGTTTGTAAACTAAGTGGTAATTGTGTGAAACGTGTGAAATTATGCGTTTCCATAAGCATGAAATAGGTTCGCTAGGCTCGTTTGATATGAATATTTGATTGAAATCGATTTATGAGCCTAAGAGCAAAATCGTAATTTTTGTAAAGTCTAAGGGTAGAATAGTCAATTTGTTAAAGTATGAATTTTGGAGTGTATTAATTATTATAATGATTAAATTAGTCAAAATTTTCATTTTAGATTAAGAAAGACACAATCCGGACTTAGACTGGGGGAAGACCAAGCTAGTTGAATAACTCGACCTTGTCACCTACTTTTGTATACCGAGGTAAGTTGTACATAAATAATGAAAATTAAATGTTATCATGTATTATACAATTAGTTTGGCATGAATTGCTGAGTTGTGTTGGGAATGTGAATTATGGTAATTAATGTAATAAAGACTCCTGGTTGAACATTAGGAATAGATTTGGATATTCATGCCATGACATTAGGTGATATGTGTGCGAGTGTAAGACATGTCTAGGACATGCATCAACCACATTATAAGAGCTAGTGTAAGACATGTCCAGGGCATGCATCGATATTAAGACGAGAGCAAGTGTAAGACATGTTTAGGACATGCATCAGCCTCAAGATATACAAGCTAGTGTAAGACCTGTTTGGGACATGGCGTCAGCTTGTTGTGTGTTAGTGTAAGACCTAGAATTTTATAATCAACCTAAAAACCCTCATATTCAAATTGATTTCATAACAATCACTCCCCATAGTTGTTCTTGCCGTTCATTTCATTCTCCCAACTCTTCCATTAGATTTTTACTTCCAAATCCTAATTCCTCTTGATTTCCAACATCCTTTGAACCATAAATCTCAATTGGAACACAAAAAAAAAACCCAAAAACCTCACTAATCTCATCATCTTCATCAAGAGTGGGATTTCTTGGATTTGCATCAAAGCTCATTTTTCTTCTATTGAAGGTAAGAATTCATCTTTCTAATAGTTTTAAATGATATCTACTCTTTTAAACCGATTTTTTAGTCATTAAAACACATGTTTTAAATAAAAGCAGAAAAGTTGGTTGTTAATGGTGGATTTCGAGATTTTGAATTAAAATGTCATTTCAAAGTGTTTTTCAACTTTTTTTAACATTATTAGAAGGTTTCTAAAGCTACTTTGAGGTTTCGTTAAGGATTTCTCAAGTTTTAATGAATTTTAGTCATAATGGCCAAAACTTGTCAAAAAATGTCAATACAATGAACTGAGTAATTTTGTGTAGTTTAAAGGTTGGGAATTAGTCATAGATGAATATGTAGATAAACAATATTTATTTTGTGCAAAAATGTTAAGTGTAGGCTGAGATATACAAATTTAAAGATTTCTATGTCGAAGGTTTTGGTTAAAAGAGAATGTAGCTTAGGATATTATTTTTGACTGTTTAAGGTGAGTTAATGACTGATTGTTGATTGTATGTTTGTGTGGTTTGTCTTGTCGAAGTGTCGGAGTCAATAGGACCTTCAACAAATAGAGACAAAGGCAAAGGAAAGGTTGTCCGAGCTTTCAGCTTTTTGGCGAAAGCATATTTTTGGTGAGTATTTTGGAATAATTGCTCATAGATGATTCATTATGTAATTGGGAATTTTGAGGTAGCCTAAACCCCTACTCTAAATTTTGAGTGTAAGTGTTCTCACGCTTATGACTAAATGTGATATATGTGTGTTTGTGTAATTATGAAAATATGAACATATATGAGATGCTATGACGTTTGTCATAAGCTTGTGATGATTGTTGTGAAAGAGAATACATGGGTATCTTATTCATGCCATGTGATAGTAAATATGTGGTTATGTTATTCATGCCATGTGATAGTGATTATAATGTGCTAACGATGTGAATATGCAGTGAAAATGTGCGAAAATTTGGTAAGTAAATATGTGGAAATAATATGGAAATTTTGTCCTTGTGATTTTATCAAACTGTTGGATAAAGTTGGCATGCCATAGGATTGTGAGTACTCACCTTTGTGATGTGATTTTGGAGTGTTAAGGCCTAGGGCTAATTTTCAGAGAAATAAGGGAATGTGAGCTAAGCTTCATTCATCGAGATATGTGTGTTTGGTGTGTTGGAGAGTGTTAGTTATATGCTTCACTTATGGGACATGATCAACTTTATGAGTTAGTTTGGTGTGTTGGAGATTTGTGTATCCGATATATGGTGATAGAATCCACATTATGTTTCATACCCTCAAAAGCCAAACTATCATAAAATGTGTCTGAATGTGATTAAATGTGATTTATATGTGCTATGATATATGCTTAAATAATCATGTGGTCAATGTGTGACAAATGTGTAGTATTATAAATTGAAAATGATTAAACGTGTGTGTAACAGCTGGTTTTTCAATAGTGATGGAATAGTGGTCATGGGACCACAAATATTTGTCGTATTTGATCATAAATGTTATTTATAGAATATTTATGAGGCCATTAGAGTCGTAGTAATTTTTTGTTAAGAAATGTTATTGTTCAGATAACTAATTAAAAGAAAAAAGACTAAATTGTAAAAGGTGAAAAACTTAGCAATTACGCTAATTAATTGATTTATTAGATTAATTAATAAAGGAGGGAGGGTTTATAAAGAAAATATACCTTATTAGTTGATAATAGACGGTAATTGGAATTAAAATTGAGTAAAATAGGTTGAAATGACAATTTTGTTAATAAGCGTAAATTAAAATAACACATAATTGAAGAACTGTCATCATCTTCTTCATTCTTCTTAGTTGTGCAGAAAACACCATGAAAAATGAAGGTTGGAGGTTCGGCTAGTCCTTTCTCTTGCACAAGTAAGTTTTTGATGTCCGTTTTTAATGAATTTTATATTTTTGAGATCGTTGCAACTAGGTCCAGCTAGCTCGTACCTTCGTTTTTGAATCTATTAAAATTTTAGAAGTTTCCATTGATGAATCTTGAATGTTTTTTATGATAGCTATGTGTTTGAAGGTTTGGTTGTAGTATTTTGTTATTTTGTGAAGTGATTTTTGTTAGATTTTGATTTAATGATTAAATTGTTAAAATGTCAAAATTTCAAGGTTTGATAGTGATTTTGATGAATAATATGGACTGTTTGAGGGCTTAGACTATTCAGTTGTAATTTGATTTCTAGAAAATGGTCAATTTGATGTTTTTTGGTTAATGGACTAAATTACAAAAGTTGTAAAAGTTTAGGGAAAATGTGTAATTAATGAAAAGATAAGTGTCATATGCATTGAATAGAATGTGAGATGTGTATAAGATTAATATATTGTGTTTAATTATTATATATATCAAAACTTGGACCAAAAAGACAATAACCGAGGAAAAGGGAAAATAGTGGATTAGTCCCTACGTGTTGATCGACATTAATTAGTTGGTAAGTTCATAGCATTTCAATATGTAAATAAATTTTTACTTGTAATGCTATATTACTATTCTTTAATTAGTATGTTTGTAAATAATTATTAGTGATTGCACATATGTGCCCCTGTTTATACTTTGGTACCCTTGATTGCACATACATGCCCTTGTTTGTACTTTGGTACCCCTGATTGCACATACATGCCCTTGTTTGTACTTTGGTATCCCCGATTGTACATACGTGCTCCTATTTGTACTTCGGTGCCCTTGATTGCACATACGTGCCCCTGTTTGTACTTCGGTACCCCTGATTGCACATACATGCCCCTGTTTGTACTTCGGTATTCCTGAATGCACTTACATTCCCCTGTTTATATCCGGTAACTCTAAATCATATAATATAGAAACTGTATTTAATTGTATTTAGATTAAATGTTATACTATGTCTTTACTAATCTTTGTAAGCTTATCGGTTCTTATGGATTATTTTGTAGATAATTGTTGTTGACATTTTGGAGGGATCATTTAATTGGCTCACTCTATTCATCTAAGTTGGTAGTTTTTGTATCTCCTAGGGTAGTGGCATGTATATATTTATATAGATGAATTTGTGGTAGAAATGTATAGGATGTTATATAATGGTGATAAGGATGTTTATGTTTGGAAGTTTATGTTGACTTGGTAATTGCAATGTCTTACCAAAGAATGTAATTTTGGGTCACTTATAAGTGTATGTGTAACAGCCTGATTTCGGTAAAATCTGAACAATGGTTTCGAACCACAAATTCGATTTTGGAAGGAAATTTATTTGACTATTATTTTATGGTCTACAGTATGATAATAATGTCGTATGAAAATTTCATAAAGAAATTTTACCTATTATATGTTTAATTTAATAAAGGACCGAATTGAACAAAGTGCAAAAGTTAAGTTCGAATACCTAAAGGGATTAGATAGCTATGTAATTCAAATTTTAAGGTCCTTATGTGGCAAATAAACCATTAAAAATCTTAGTTGTTAAGGATGTTGAATCATCAATGGAAAATAAAATAAAGAAAATGACAAAATTGGAAAGATGATAAATAAAGATCATAAATAATAAAATAAAGAAAATATCATCATTTTATCATCATCTTTTCCAAATAAATATGGAAACCCTAGCCATGGAGAATGGAAGAAAGAGAAAACTTATTTGGCCAAATGAGGTAATTATTCAAGTATCATTTTTAGTAATTTTTATATTTTCGAGATCGGGATAACTTAATTTGGCTATTTTATGGATCAATTTGTAAAGTTATCTAAGTTTCAAAGTTTTTCCATGGATGAATATGCTGAAATTTTGAAATTTATGGTAGAAAATAAAATTTTATTGATAGATAAACAACTTTTGTAAAGTGAATTTTGATGAAAATGTAATTTAGGGACTAAAATTGTAAAACGTAAAAGTCATGGAAAAATTCTGAATTTTGTGAAATATATGAGCTGTAAATGTCATATGTAAAAATCGACTAGGCTTGGAACAAGGATCAAATTGCAAGAATTTCATTTTCCGAGCCTAGGGATGAAATCATCATTAATTAAAATTTTAGGGGTAGAATGGTAAATTTGCCTAAGATGTGAATTGAATTGAAATGAACATGAATTAATTTTAAATTCATTCATATAAATTCGGATAGACCAAATTCGGAGTTAGAATGAGGAAAAGAGAAAATGTTGGATTAGTACATTTTACATACTGATCGCGATATTTCGTGATAGGTTTTAAATATTTATAATTAATCAGTCTTGAAACTATCATGATGTAGGCAAGTGTACCTATCAAACAGTAGTATAGTTTTAGCAAGATCGAATTGTCGAACCGAAAGGAACCAAAAGTACTAGTAATGACTATCTTTTATTATCTAGCCTAAAAATAATAGGGTTTTGTTTTAACTAACTAATTATCTAAACTAAGAACTCACAGAGAATAGAATTGGGGATTGCTTTTGGAAATCGATTGAATGAAGACAATAACTAAGGAAAATCCACCTAGACTTTACTTGTTATTCTGGCTCCGAATCGGATGATTTATTCATTCAACTTGTTCCGTAGAGATCCCTAATTTATGTTATTATCCCTATTCAAGACTAATAACGTCTAATCCCTAGATTGAATAACCGAGACTTTTCTCTAATTAACACTCTAGGGTTGCATTAACTCGATCTATGGATCCCTTTATTAGGTTTCACCCTAATCCGGCAAAATCTTGTCACCCTATGTCTAGGCACGCAATCAACTCCCCTTAATTATGATAAATGTACTCTTAGACAGGGTCTATTCCTCCTCTGAATAAGAGCTTATCTTGAATCAGTATCTTGGGATATCAAAACAAGAATTAAGAACACATAATTAAGAACAAGTTAAATATTTATCATACGATTCAGAAAATAATAACAAGATTCGTCTTAGGTTTCATTCCCCTTAGGTATTTAGGGGATTTAGTTCATAACTAAATAAGAGAACATCTCAGAAAAATAAAGAATACAAAACATAAAGAAAACCCAAACTCCTGAAGGGGAATTGAGGAGAGATCTTCAATCTTGATGATGAATCCGGCTTCTGAGATGAATCAATCAGCTTCCTTGGAGTAATTCCTTACTCCCTATTCTGTGTGCCCCATTTTCTCCTCTTCTAAGGTGTATTTATAGGCTTTGGAATGCCTTTTAACCCTCAAATTAGCCTTTCTGATTGGACTCACTTGGGCTCGGCACGAACACGCCCGTGTGACACGCCTGTGTGTGATTACTTCAGGCCGTGTTCAAGCTGTTAGAATGGCACAAGTGTGTGCTATACCGTGTGAGTCGTGCTTCGATTCTGCAGATTGACACGGCCGTGTGGTCTGCCGTGTGAGGAAGTCCAGGCCGTGTTAAGTTCGTACTTTGGCCATTTTCTCTGTTTTGGCCCGTTTCTCGTTCCTTTTGCTCTCCTATGCTTTCCTAACTATAAAACATGAATTAAGCATTAGGAACATCAATTCACCAATTCTAATGGAAATCATCCATAAAATGCGTTAAAACGGAGGTAAAAATTGGTATAAATTATGGTTTATCACGTACATAAACATTTGTCAAGGTAAGTTCGTGTAATTAAATTGTGTATATTTATATGTTTGAATTGAGTATGTTTATGTGAATTATATAATGTCATAAATATATGAAATGGCCACATATCTAATAAAGCCCGATAAATGTTAAATCCCGATAAATGATTGAATTGAATATTATATGTATGAATTATGTAAATGTTATTGACATGAAATTAATTACATGTCTGATAATGTTGAAAATGTTAAAACCCGTTTGAATAAGGAAATTCAATGGATATAAGATTTCCCGTACTGATTATAGTCCTGCATATGTTGCTGAGATTATAACTCGGACGAGCAACCTGTTAAAATCCTTCTCGAGCATCTTGTTATATAGTTCCTGCGAGCATCCTGATCAGTAATGATTCTGCATGTGTTGCCCACTACTGTAGCTCTTTGTGAGCATTCTGTATATGATTCGGTCGGCTGTGATCAAACATATAATGCAGATACTAACGCAGCTCTACATGAGTGTCCTAATACAGGCTCTTATGAGCTTCCTGATATGGCTCACTTGAACACCCTATTACCTTATCCGGTGCTCCCTGATATTAACACTTCAGAGTTACCTAGTAATGTAACAGCCCAATTTTGGCCTTAGTAGGAATAGTGGTTTTGGGACACATGTAACACCCCGAACCCGAAACCGACACCGGAGTCGGACACGAGGTGTTAACTGACTTTAACCCCTTATAAAATTTATTTTCCAGACACTGCCCAATCTGGGTACTAGTCGTTTTAAAAATCATATCTTGAGTCTCGTAACTCGAAATCAGTTTCGTGATTTTCCCAGAAGCTAGACTCATGTGGCCATCTATGTATTTTTTTTAGAATTTTTGGTTGGGCCAATTAGTACAGTTTATTAGTCAAGTCTCCCATGTTGCAGGGGTTGACTACATGACCTTTGCCATTACGATTTGGATATCTCCTG